>NC_060251.1:20780869-21094427 GCF_921293095.1 Ischnura elegans | reverse complement strand
CTCCATTCACCGTTCAAGCGGGTATCGGGCATTGTGTGAAAAATCTCTGATATCTCCGGGATTTGGGCCAAGATCCACTGGGTTGGAAGGCAGAACTCTATCCACCACACCAACCCTAAATACTGCTGCATTTTAGATTCTTTTAATTTAAATTCTAAGCGCAGGGCGGTGTTTTTTGTCCCCACATCGGTAGGATCAAAATTAAAAATTTTTTGGAATTGGGCATCACCCCCCAAAACGGTGAGATACAGGTAGGCTCATACCTATATCTCATCGATTTAGGATATGTATATAGTTAATAATAATTTGCATGAATATCTTGTTGGTGTTTATAATTTGTAGTAATATCCCCTCCCCAAACCGATGAGAATAACTGTTTTGCAGGGGATAGTAACTACCCATGTCAAAAAGTAAATATGCTGTTGGCCTTCTTCGCAAAATGCCCAACGATCAGACATTGATTTCAGCTACAATAGGGTAGTTCCCTTCATGAAAGAAAACGAAAGGCATTGATTGCGATTCGTTACCCACCATTACTGTATTCATAATATACAAATTATTTGGTTTTAGAAATTCCAGTTTAGACGAATGTTAACGGTCAATTTTATCCTCATTTGAAAAATGCCAGATTGGCGCCCATGCGATGCCACTCCACGTGACGTCACAGGCACCTAGTTTCTATACGAGTAGATAGGAGTTTTACATCGTGTGAGATTACCAATGCATGCATGAGGGACAGAGCTCAGGTAAAAGATCTCTTAATAATCACCTATTAAAACTGCCTATGGTCGGGAAGCCATCGCGTTTTCGCGCGCTTGAAATTTCTCTCTTTTCATTTAATCGCAAAAAATAGATATCATCATTCAAAAATCTAAAAGCATGAAATGTGTACTCCATGAATAATAATCTTTCGAATTAGGCAATAAAAAATAATGGAAAACCACCCTATTGCCAATATCAAGTTCATAGCAAATTATGAAAATCAATTTTTCGTATTGAAGGTTGCATTTAAAAAAAAATATGATTATCACAAATTTTCACTAACTGGTGAGCCTGATATCATTATAAACTAATAATAACTGAACGGAAAGAGTCCGGCAGATATCGTGACGACTTTGCTTATAGGTAGAGAGGCCTACCACTTTCTCAAGTGGTAGCAACTCATCCTACCCCTTTGACGGCCGAAAGTGAACGAATCTCATTTGTGTGTGGACTTCTGTCGTGAGGTCTCACCTCAATTTTAATTAATACAAATTTATATTCGTAAAAAATGTTACATTAAATTATATTTATGATAATGAACTTATGTCTATTCGGCATTCTCACACAATATTTTTGAGAAATCTAATGAAATCTTTCTGGATGCTTAAGCCCCTATAGCAAGGTCTTTACCTTATTCATCTATCTTTAAGTTCGACGGAAACTGTAGGTGATGGGTGATACGTCGGATCTGTTTCTTTACCGGTAGATTATATGAATGATTTTCTTACACGGCCACACCCAGGTTAGGTTTTCAGGAGCCGACGTTTCGATGCTTAAATTTTGCATCTCAATCAATGAAGAATTCTTTGGTATCTGACCCTGATTTCATCCCAAGAAAAGGTCACTTGAGGGATATGTCCCTTTTGTTAGATATGGCACAGGAGCGTCTTTAGGAGATTCGGTGAGAAGTGTACGGGATGGCCGCCCTATTCTTTTCCAAAATTTAAGAGTACAATACTAATGCGGCAGATGACAACTTAAAACAGTACTTATGCGCTTGTCCCTCATGCGTTTCAAGACTGCTAGTTTTAGTGGGGGGATACTCCCGAACCCGCGTTTCATCGAGGCATATTTCATGCCCCCCTCGGCTTCTGAAGTGGTAGTGAAAACTCGCTCGCCACTCACGAGGATGTGGATGTTGCTCTACTTACACTTAGTGCCGGTTTTTTCATGTCTGGTCAATGATGACTATAAGATGGTAGAGCCTAGAGTTGGTTGAAAGTTTTGGTAGCTTCTGTATAAGATCAGACTGCTATACAGAACTTTCAGCCATCGTCATATAAAGAGGAAGTCTGCATCAGGGGCGCAGCTAAGATTTAAGGCTAGGGGGGGGGGGTTTAGGCGTAACTAATACTTATGGGTGTGAGGTATTGCATAACCACCAGGGTAAGCAGGTGTTGCGGGGGCCCTACTCCAGAAAACTTTTAAAAATAATGGTTCAAAATGGCGAGTTTTACGGCTTTCTATAGGATATTTGATTAATCCTAACACTATTCTATAAGTAATACTGATCTAAATAATTAAAATGGATTAAACTTAAAAATTTCTCTGAGCTCTGGGGGGGGTTTTATCCCCCAAAACCCCCACTGGTCTGCATCATATTATCATTAGCGCTTACGAGGGATTAAAAAACCGGCTATGAGACTTACTCTTTCGTATGTTCTATCTAAAATTTTATTACGTGGATCCACTCGTAGTGTTTCCGTACGTAATAAAATTTTGAACTGTTCAAAATTTTTGGGTTGTACATATTGCTGTTCCAACAAATCAAGCCTGACACTATTGATTCCACCTTAGAAAATCTCTTGTACCACTTGACTTATTGAACCGCCTTTAGACGCTTTTAACTCAAGCTACCCATTTTAATGGTGGTTTCAGATTTCAAGGCGTTTCTTGAAACGTTTGTCGTGAGAATTATCCGTGAGCAGAGACACGAATACGAATCACATGGCGTTCTTATAGTCTTCGCTCGTTTTTGTGCTATTGTGAGATGACGAGCCGTGGAATAATTTGCAGGTGATTGCAGGGATGATACTCGAGAAAAACGGTGTTATAGGATGGCTGGGGTTGTTCGATGTGTATGCGTTTAGGGTAAATACAGAGACTCAAATATTAAATTTTATTAAAAAAATCTTAGTTAAAAACATTAAATCGGGGATTCAAATGGAGTACCTAAGGTCGAACTATCCATGAGTGATTAGTTAGTCCTGTATTAGAGTGATGATAGCTTGCAATATCGTTGTTGGGCGGACCCTTAGGAAGGAAAATCAACGTTTTGGAGAGAAAAGAAAGTAAAAGTAATGGGTCCAAATATTTTGAGGCTGAAATATACAATTAGGCGGACGATTAGAGAGATACTCGAGGGGTAAGGATGAGGGAAGGGAGTCAAATTTTTAGGGAGATGTCGCAGATTGATTATTTGGTTACTTTATATTCTTAGAGGAGGCACTGGAATAAATACATTTGGAGGAGAGTAGCTGTAGTGGTGAGGTGCTTATTAACAGATTCGAAATGATTATTCTACTAATTTTGCGTTTTAGCTGGGTAGGCAAATCCGTGTACCACGGCCTGTTTACGCGACGCTTGTTCATTACTTACAAAGATTATGTTTCTCTATGGAAGCGAGGCTTGGACGTTGACAGCAGCAGAGAAGTCAAAAGTGGAAGCTTTCGAAATGTGGTGCTACCGAAGAATGATGAAGATAAAATGGATTGACCGTGTGAGTAACGAGGAAGTGCTAAGAAGAGTGGGAGAAAAGAGAAGCCTCCTAAAAATCTAAAACAGAGGACGGGACAACTTAGTTCTCTTAGTTGGACTTATGTATTTTAACTTGTGCTATCGTCTTGAAATTTTTAGGTTATAAGAGGTGTGTTCAGAAAATATCGATAAATCAATTTTGAAATTTGTCGCGAGTTAGAAGAATCCGATTGTCATTTTTTATTAGCTCGGTATACATAATACCCCCGAAGTATGATAAAATGTTCAGCTACATTTATTGCTTACTTTGTATGTAGCAACCACCGACGTTAGGTGTGTTTTTATTATTTTATTTTTTGTACTTTGTAATTTTTAATTATTATTTCATTATTTTCGGCTCACACTGCATTGATTATTCGTGAAATTTTCATCAAAAACAATACTGTGACGATGCTCCAGCCTTCATATTCGTCGGAAATATCTCCTTGTGACTATTTCATATTTTCAAAAATAAAAAGAATCTTAGAGGGCCGTCTTTTTCGAACATAGATGACATTAAAAGAAATCGGTGTCAGAGCTTAGGCTATCCCAAAGATTGGCGTTAGAGAAGCGTTTCGAGGATTTGAAAAAGCGCTGGCACAAGTGAATAATATCATAGTAATGTTTAATGTGGGCTTTTTGATGGAGACAGCATTAATGTATACGAATAAATAAATAAAAAAAAACAAAATTCCCATTATTTTCTGACACACCTCGTATACGGTAGACCCTTGTCATGAATCACCTCAACATGAAATTTACCTAAGTACATCTTTGTAGCGTAAGTTTTTAACTAATAATCCGCATTATTAAAATTAAAAATGTATTTGGATAAAAATGTTTTAAAATAAAACATGTCGTTACAAACGAAACGCGTAGTGTAATAATAAAACTCAGTGGAAATATTGCAATGTCTTATTTTAATAATATTAAGAACTTCCACCATATCGTGCCCAACATCATACAAGATGATAATTCGCAATTTACGAAATTTAAATAGATACGACCGTTCGAACGTTAATGATGCACACTCTTATCCAACTCTGCAGGAGATTTTGTCCCTATATTTTGAGAGAGATGAATGATTTGAACCCTGAAGTGAATCCTGTGGAATTTCAGCACTTTTTCCCTAGATATCAATGCTGACAATGAGTGCGATGCATGATAATTAATTTCATTTGAATCAAAATTTTTAATCACATCAGAATTATTGACTTGTATTGCGGTTTTTCTCACCATATGTCTTATGTCATGGATCTTTTGCCTTCTTTCTTAAAGCTTGTTTTACACCCTGGATCTTAGCCTACGAGGCATGACTTCTTCTTTAGTCCCTCATCTTTTCTTGTCTTCATTCCTCCCGTCGTCATTCGATTTTCTCCTTTGATTCTATTTCTTATGTTTCCTTCACATTCGCTGGTTTATTTTATCACAGTATATATAATTGTGATAGAAGACAAGCTTAAGCGTTCTAGTTAATAGGGGAAAGTGGTACCGTCCCCTGATCTTTATTCTTGAGTGCCAGTGAATTCTGGAAGATTTCATTCTAGGACTCGTACACGGTATTCTAGTTGACTCTTAGGAAATCGCCAATAGTCCAATTATAGATTTTATTACTCCTAAGGATTTTGGATCAGACCGGTAAAAGACCAAAGGAGACCTATTAACCTTCCAGAATGTATTTCATGTTGCCTACGCTCTCCCGAATTCCCCATTTCCCAGAATTTATGCCTGGATCTACCCCTCATTGTCGTCTCTTACTTTGAGGAACCTTTTCATCTTAGGTGACACCTCTCAAGGGCATGCCCGGAAATAGGTTTTGACGCTATTCTGGCTCTAAAAAAACTAGATAAAAGTTAATTAAAATGGAAATTTCGTCAGAAAAATACTGTAAAAGTGTGAATTTCACAGCTTATGTAATTTAATATTGCAAATGTTAAAAAAAAACTCCAAAATAAGCTTTTCGAATAAGCATTTCAAAAAAGAATCAGGTTCTCTTTATTCTTCTGACTCCTTTATGTTGTTAATTTTTATATGACCTTTTTACATTACGTGTGCTGCAAATAAATGAAAACTTAGAATTTTATAATTGGAAAAAACAACTTTAGTTCAAGTAATCTGAGTCTTTCTTTATTACGCCTTTCATATACGCTTCACAATGGACGCGAGCGTTGTGAGGGCCCCATAAGTTGTGGGCCCTCGGCGATCGCCGACCAGCCAACCTGGCCGGACCGCCACTGGGTATTCCATATTCCCCGCACTCTGGTCATGACCACCCCCAAATTTGTTACTGAATCCGCCCCTGGTCTTTGGGAGGTGTCCATTAATTACATGAGGTGATTTTGGCGATTTTTGGCCCCCTCCTCCCCCCTTAGTGAGATTTGGCTCGACCCCCTTCCTCTACCCCCGACCCCTCTTCTCACGTGAGATTGTTCAAAATGCGTATTGCCAGGGTAAATACGTGAATCAATGCTCGGTTACGATTGATTTATTTAAAAAACAAATGGTTAAATTATTATCATTTAAGATTAGTTAAGACTAGTATTTAAGATTACTAAGATCTTAGTCTATAATAACATTTTACTCTGTTTCTTGCGGAAAAAAATTACGTAATAATTAGCTGCACCCCCAATGCGAGATTGGATGAGAATCAGCTTGACCCTCTCCCCCCAAAACGCCTCACGTAATTATAGGATGCCCCCTTAACCCACTTCATGTATCCGTAAGTTCGACGGAAACTTTACGATTTGGATGATACGTAGGATCAGATAAAAATCACAACAGATTATATGAATTATTTTCTCACACCTCTGTGACACCGCGCCTGCAGTCACGTAAGCTTGTGCAGCTCCTTATCTCAGAGTGCGGCTTGAGTCCTCGAGGTGGCGACTCTGTGGTCTTCGCAGAGTCTGCGGTCCTCCATGTGCGTCTCCGCACCCAGCCGCACCCAGTGGAGTGGGTGGTCTATCTCGGGTGTTCGTGATTGGTCGGTCACCGGAGGGAAGATCGCGGGTGGGGTATTCGCCTCCGCTGATGCGTGAGGAGGGCATATATGTATTGTGCGAGAGGGTAAGAGTTTGGCCAGAAGAGACGAGGACGTCTGCGCGTGTGGTTGTGGGGGGAGAGATAGGGGTGCCCTTGGAATCGTACGACCATGTCTGGCGAGGAGGAACTTCCCGTGCTGGTGGTGGGCGCCGGCGTCAGCGGTGAGTCCAAGCGCCAGCCCAGTTGCCCCTGGGCATTTGGAGGAGACGATCGACAGCTCAGGTCATTTGGGGAGGGTATGGGAAGGAAGGGTGGAGAGAAACCCGGCTTCGGCGTTAGCCTGCTATTAACGATAAGCACCAGGTACGCAGCTAGGCATCAAGGCTAGGGGAGTTTTAGGTGCAAATAACACAGAGAACATATTATTAGAGCCACACTATATTTTCAGGTCCGATAGAAGCGATAAATTAAGAGAGATGTTTTGCCGAACGGATAGATATGGGAATTCGTTTTTCCCCCGAACAAAAAAGGACTTTAATAAACGCGAGTCCCAACCTCGTTATATCACTTCATTTTTTTACTGTAAACGGCTGGTGTCCCAACACCCCCTGCCACTTGCCTTTTAGGCGGCTTGCGGGGTATTATGTAGATGTAATACTTAGGGATGTGGGGGTATTGCATACCCGCCAGGGTAAGTGGGAAGCGCGGGGGGCCTCCTCCAAAAACTTTTGAGATTAATGGTTCAAAATGGCGAGTTTGACGGCTTTAAGAGGGATATTTGATTAATCCTAACAATATTCTATTAGTAATACTAATCCAATTAAGTAAAATGGATTAAACTTAAAAATTTCTCTGAGCTCTGGGGGGGGGGGGTGTTATCCCCCCCCCCTCGCTGCGCCACTGATAGGCACCGCATACCAATACATCTAAAGGCCGTTTTACGCGGGGCACGAAATTGCCCAGGTTAGAGCTGCATTAATTTCTAAAATGGCGTGGAATTGAGCGAATGCATGAACGAAATTAGAACAGGGGCTATTTTGCTGTCTCGCATCCACGCATTCTCGCATGTGTTCTAGCAATTCATCGCTTTACACGACGCAATTTTGATTGCGCCTTCGCACGTACGTCATATTGCGCAATAGGGTAGTTCCTTCATCAAAGAAAACGAAATGCATTGATTGCGATTCCTTACCTACCATTAGTGTATTCATAATATACAAATTATTTGGTTTTAGAAACCCCAGTTAAGACGAATGGCAATGGTCAATTTTAACCTCATTTGAAAAAGCCCAGATTGGCGCCCATGCGATTCCACTCCACGTGACGTCACAGGGACCTAGTTTCTATACGAGTAGATAGGAGTTTTACATCGTCTGAGATTACCAATGCATGCATGAGGCACAGAGCTCAGGGAAACATGTCTTGATAATCACCTATTAAAACTGGCTAAGGTCGGAAAGTTTTCCTCGTTTGATAAGGTATTAATAATCCTTATTTAAGCCAGGCACAGGATGCTACCAGGGTACTCTGCTACCTGCTAGCATCCTGCGTCGTATCAGCGCTCAAGCGTCGCCCCAAGGTCACCCCACACGCCAACAGCTGGAACCAGAAATGCGTCACACGGACTTTTCCCAGCATTTCTACTTAGCCGTCGCGTTTTCGCGCGCTTGAAAATTTTCACTTTTCGTTCAATCGCGAAAAATAGATATCGTCATTCGAAAATATAAGAGCGTGAAATGCGTACTCCAGGAGTAGTAATCTTTCGATTTAGGCAATAAAAATATAATAGGAAACCACCCTATTCCGTGTACCGCGTAAAACGACCTTAACGGACGGGGTACTGTGCTTTAGATGTGCTCCATTCACCGTTCAAGCGGGTATCGGGCATTGTGTGAAAAATCTCTGATATCTCCGGGATTTGGGCCAAGATACACTGGGTTTGAAGCCAGAACTTTATCCACCACACCAACCCTAAATCCTGCAGCATTTTAGATTCTTTTAATTTAAATTCTAAGCGCAGGGCAGTGTTATTTGTCCCCCCATCGGCAGGCTCAAAACTAAAAATTGTTTGGAATGGGGCATCACCCCCCAAAACGGTGAGATACAGGTAGGCTCATACCTATATATCACCGATTAAGGATTTGTATACAATTAATAATAATTTGCATGTATATCTTGTTGGAGTTTATAATTTGTAGGAATATCCTCTCCCCAAACCGATGAGAATAACTGTTTTGCAGGGGATAGTAACTACCCATGTCAAAAAGTAAATATGCTGTTGGCCTTCTTCGCAAAATGCCCAATGATCAGACATTGATTTCAGCTACAATAGGGTAGTTTCCTTCATGAAAGAAAACGAAAGGCATTGATTGCGATTCGTTACCCACCATTAGTGTATTCATGATACACAAATTATTTGGTTTTAGAAATTCCAGTTTAGACGAATGTTAACGGTCAATTTAAACCGCATTTGAAAAAGGCCAGATTGGCGCCCATGCGATGCCACTCCACGTGACGTCACAGGGACCTAGTTTCTATACGAGCAGATTACGAGGGATTAAAAAACCGGCTATGAGACTCACTCTTTCGTATGTTCTATCTATAATTTTATTACGTGGGTCCACTCGCAGTGTTTTCGTGTAATAAAATTTTAGACTTCAAAATTTTTGGGTTGTACATATTGCTGTTCCAACAAATCAAGCCTGGCACTATTGATTCCACCTTAGAAAATCTCTTGCACCACTGGACTTATTGAACCGCCTTTAGACGCTTTTAACTCAAGCTACCCACTTTAATGGTGGTTTCAGATTTCAAGGCGTTTCTTGAAGCGTTTGTCGTGAGAATTATCCGTGAGCAGAGACACGAATACGAATCACCTGGCATTCTTATAGTCTTCGCTCGTTTTGCGCTATTGTGAGATGACGAGCCGTGGAATAATTTGCAGTGATCGCGTGGATGATACTCGAGAAAAACGGTCTTATAGGGTGGCTGGGGTTATCTTCGATGTGTATGCGTTTAGGGTAAATACAGAGACTCAAATATTAAATTTTATTTAAATAATCTTAGTTAAAAACATTAAATCGGGGATTCAAATGGAGTATCTAAGGTCGAACTATCCATGAGTGATTAGTTAGTCCTGTAATAGACTGATGATAGCTTGCAATATCGTTGTTGGGCGGACCCTTAGGAAGGAAAATCAACGTTTTGGATAGAAAAGAAATTAAAAGTAATGGGTCCCAATATGTTGAGGCTGAAATGGAGAATGAGGCGGACGATTAGAGAGATACTCGAGGGGTAAGGATGACGGAAGGGAGTGAAATTTTTAGGGAGATGTCGCAGATTGATTATTTGGTTACTTTTTATTCTTAGAGGAGGCACTGGAGAAAATACATTCGGAGGAGAGTAGCTGTAGTGGTGAGGTGCTTATTAACAGATTCGAAATGATTAATTATTCTACTAATTTTTCGTTTTAGCTGGGTAGGCAAATCCGTGTACCACGGCCTATTTACGCGACGCTTGTTCATTACTTACAAGGATTATGTTTCTCTATGGAAGCGAGGCTTGGACGTTGACAGCAGCAGAGAAGTCCAGAGTGGAAGCATTCGAAATGTGGTGCTACCGAAGAATGATGAAGATAAAATGGATTGACCGTGTAAGTAACGAGGAAGTGCTAAGAAGAGTGGGAGAAAAGAGAAGCCTCCTAAAATTCTTAAACAGAAGACGAGACAACTTAGTTGGCCACATTTTGAGGCACGATGGTCTGATGAAGACAATCGTTGAAGGACAAGTGGAAGGGAAAAAGGGCAAGGGACGGCCCCGAATGAGTTACATAGGACAGGTTATAAAGGATGTAAAAGAGAAAAAATATGTAGCTATGAAAAGGTTAGCGAATAGGAGAGAGAAATGGAGAGCTGCGTCAAACCAATCCTAGGATTGTTGACTAATGATGATGATGTAATAAGAATGTCTATGTAGTAGATTTAATCATTAAATTTAGTAAGTAAATTTAATATTTCTGTTTTACATATCTTGGGGAAAAATCTATGCGAAATTACTAAATTATTTTTATTATTGAAGATCAAGCACCAATCTTCCAGTTTTAGTAATATTTTTCGGCAGTTGATTTATAGTTGACGTCTATTCTTTTTTCGTATTCTTTTATTATAATTTAGTGGATTCTAATATTTCTCCCCATCCTTCGCTTCCTCCATCGTATTCTTTAATCTATTGTTGCAAAATCCCTTCCTGCTAAACAACTTGCATCTTTTCGTTAAAACCCTATGCCATATCGATTATTCCTGTATCGATCATGCTCTACGTTATTTGAGAGTTTTATTCGTAATAATTAGTGATTTAACAATTGAAATAGGCTATAATAAGGGTTATATTACTCATTATCAGCTTTTTGGCTCTCACTGTGTTTCAAAGCTTAATATTGCGTCGTGTGTTGGTTCTAGGCTGTTTTCTTCTGTCCCCGTCATCCCCTCTCCTCCTGCCTATTTCTCTCTCCTCCTTATCTCTTCCAAAATTTTCCTATAGTCGCCATTCATGCCGAGCTTCTCGATTATCTTCCTCTCTGTTCATCTCATATTTTTATTCTATGCATCTCGAACGCCTCGAACGTCTTTGAATCCTTCTTTCCCACGGATCACGCTTCGTCACCATAAATCGGGGCCCAATTCTCTTAAATCCTTGTGTTTTTATTATAGTCCATTTTACACCAATCACCCTTCATTAATCTCTTGTGATGCGTCGTATTTTTAAGGGCTACTTAAATCCCTTCTCAGCCTCGTTGTCCTTGCTTTTATGTACCTTCTTCTCATTGGCCAAATGATATTTTTTGTATCCATCAAACAATCTGATGCCCTCATTTTATTTTCGTTCTATTTCTCTTTGCCTAAGTGGCCTTGATGTTGGCCCAGGGCCGCCCCTACCAGGTGCGGGGCCCTTCACTTAAAATATTAAACTCTATACCCCATCTACAAACTCGAGCATTTTGAATCCCTACCACTCTCTGGCTAAGTATGTGTTCCCCTCCCAAATTCAGACTTCGTAATTACGTCGTTATGATACCATCGTATATACTATCGTATATTTTAATTTTTTTTTCACGGACGCGGGGCCCCTCAAAGCGCGGGGCCAGGGGCGGTCGCCCCGGTCGCCCCGCCCTAAGGCCGGCCCTGTGATGGCCCATAGCCTGAGGGGGCCCGAGCCCCCTCAAAACTTTGTTATGGGTGGAAGAAATGATGTGTCAGGCTTGTTGATTTTCTTAGGGGTGTCGTGTAACCGAGAGTCGAGTTTTCAGGGCTCCTATGTTGATCATATGACTTTTAAAATGCTTAAAACAACTGTAAAACTAACTATTTATCAAATTTTCCGGGGAAGGACCCCAGTATGGGCCCCTCAATATTTTTTATAAGTCGGCAGCCCTGCCTATAGCCCTGATAAGTACGAGGTTTACCGCCATTCCCCAACAAATACACTAGTTGCAAAACTCATGGATAATATATGGTCGACAGCGAATTCAACAGCCTTGGTAAGCTGAAACTTCAATTCTCCTCCTGAATCTTATCAATACTACTCTTGAAATCTTTTGCATGGAATTAAGTTTTCTGACTCAACGTTTCGAGGTCCGTCATTTTCGGGAAATGGACAAGACCAATCCCGGAAGACTCACTGATGAACCTCGATGAATTATCTCACCCGGCTGTGAACCCGAGAGAACCCTGTCGATTCGCAGGAAAAGCACCTGATATTTCTTAATTTCTATTTATTCAATTCATTCTTCATGTTCAGCTTACGTAAATTAGAAAGGTGTCATCTTACCCCTGGTTTATATTACTATGCTACCGCATTTAACCGGGAAGAAGCTATTATTGTCGTCTTGTTTGTTTGCCATAAATAACGAATCATGTTCATTCGATTTAAGTAGGTATGGTTTGTTATTTTGGTAGGTAGTTCATATGGTTGGTAGGTATTTTTATTATTGCAGATGATCAAAGACCGTATCTTTTTAGGGTGTAGAGGATCCCCTCTGGTGACAAATTAAAATGAGAGAATAAGACACGAAGTGCCATTTCGATTCCTCCACTGCACTAGTGCTCAACAATCGCCCACCGAATCAAATACTACTAGGGCTACTAGATGAGCGGATTTGATTCGGTGGGCGATTGTTGAGCGTTTGTGCAGTGGAGGTATCGATTTGTTAACCCCTCCTTCACTCGGAATAATGTTGTTTGTGAGCCAATAATGTGCTGACAGAATATATCCGTACGGGAATTGATAACTGTCGCATCGCAGAAGAATCATGATAAGTGCAACATTTTGCCATCCAGAAAATGTGTACAACCGATGACGTCGAAAGAGAAGTTTTCACTAGAATTTCGATCTATTTTAGCTATAGGCTTTTGACATTTTCGACATAAATGTGGTCCGCCGGTTGTAGCTTTGTGAGTTGGAATCTGGGTGAAACCTCGTCACCCTAATTAGATTGCTTGTGATGAAATTATCTGTATCATTCTATGTTCGATAAGTTTAATAATTTTCCTCTGATACAAATGTTGGCGACTTCTGTCTACTTTAGAAAATGGCGAGGAGGATCGAAATCAGTTATCACTTTATGTCCACGTTTGGAACATGCATTTTTTTGTCCGTCGTAAACTCTTAAGTTCGCGGGTGAACCGAGGAAAGGAAACATTTCATCTACCATTTTATGTGTGGTATTCATACCCCAATGGCTGAGACCAAATTAAGCTTTATTCTTGCTGCCCAGGCGAGCCATACATGAGCTGATGCATTAATCATTGCTATTATTTTGTTTTGTATGTTATGAGGACGAGTACCTGGATAAATTTTCCGAGTTTCCCCAGCAAATACATGTATGACACCCCGAGGACAACATTTCGCATATTTTGGAATTTTTTCTTCTTGGTCCTTAACTCTGTGTTTTGCGGTGTCTTTTACTATTTTTGCAATTACATAAGGACTAAACTTATCGTTGTGGATACCAGATACGCTAGCTGTATGTAATTGAGCTAC
The DNA here is from genome assembly GCF_921293095.1 of Ischnura elegans. Lineage (NCBI taxonomy): Eukaryota > Metazoa > Arthropoda > Insecta > Odonata > Coenagrionidae > Ischnura > Ischnura elegans. The sequence goes on along the minus strand of NC_060251.1, from coordinate 21,080,909 downwards.
TGAGAATGAGATCTTTAATGAAGAAAGATTTAGTGCTTTCCCAGCGAATAGCATCGTAAAATGTTCTCGGGATCGCCACCGGGTCAGGAACTGCATAACTGCCGACGTTTGGATGGAAGTGTCGGACATCGAAACGTCGGGAGTTGTGCAGTTCCTGACCCGGTGGCGATCCCGAGAACATTTTACGAAGAGGTCTTTAATATTTTTCTATGTTGTCAGAACTGTAATAGTTTCGCTGTTTCCACCCTTGCATAATGACTTGTGCAATGGCTGATTCGCAAGGGATGTATTTTCATCACTTATAAGTATATTTTATGCGTGAGCTTTTATTTAGCCGGCAGTATGCCATTAACATAGAACATAATTCATCGATTTTTCTTATCATCCCGCCAGTCCATGATCTGCATTTTTATTCCGACTGATTTTATATTTCACCCCGACTTGTAGTCATTGGAAACGTATTTGTAGAATATTTGCGTTAATTTTTGTGCGAGAGGCAATTGTAATTAATACATTATTTATTTATTAATCTATAATCAGTGTTCTTTAGTCTCATAGATGTTAACTGGGCTCGACTAATCGGATTTTGCGCGTATTATCGTGATTAAAATCCCCATTTCCTCGTTTCGAGCTGAGAACGGGCGTATTCTGATGGGCCGAATTCCCATCTCTTATCGTGCGTCCCTTATCGACTCCAAATTGCGTGCACAATAAATGGCCCTCTCATTCAGCCACATTTATTTCTCACTTTCCTCATCCTTCTTCACTGCTGTTTGCTGGCTTCGGGGCTTCCTACACCGAGATAATGGATCATTTCGTCACCAAGGTGATCCATATGGCGTGGAGAGAGACTGAAAATCGATGAGAATTTTGCGAGGACTTTTCGGACGGTACCGTGAATAAATATCATAGACACAGATATGCTTTAACTTTTTGGAACTTAATGTAATGACTTTCAAGTCCTGGTTAAAATAATCGTACTTACCGATATATCACTAACATATCATCAAGTATCTAATCTTTTTGAGTACATTGAGGTACATTCTGCCATAATGGGACCATGCCTGACACGCCTGTGTTGAAATATGAGATGTTAGGGTTACTCTCTGGAATGCATTAAACAAATACATTCAACGAATTTTGTAATTCGACGAAGTTGAGTAACTATAACTACAGCTATCTCCTGCAATTTCTATGTCGCAAGCCACGACATGATGCTCGTTTTATTTCGACCTGCATACCATTTACACTAGAACCCCTCGCTCATCGATCCAGGGTCATTTCACTTGTATTTATAGAATTTTTTCTGCAATCACTGGTGAAAATTTCGCGTTGGAATAATTCGAATCCGTGGACGATGAATATTTCGCATCATTACCAAAGCTAGAAATTTAATTGGTTCCAATCCAATCTGGAAGATATCACACCTTTTCATTTTACAATATGACTGTGATTTAACATTCTGTAAATAAAATGAGAGACTGAATTTCAGCCTAGTTGGTAGAGAAATTGGCTGCTAGTCGTCAAGGGTTTAGATCCTGGGTAAAACGTCCGCACAAAAATCCTCGTATTGCGATATGACTCGGAGAACGGAACTGGCTCTCTCAGCTGATTGTGTGAAATTCACACCTCTCCTTCTCCACACTCGATCATCGGAAACTATCCTACGGATTGAATCACCGAGGTATTTAATGGAAATAACTGTTGAAAATTATGTTACTGTTGCCATATATAATTTTGTTCTGAGGACATTACTTTTGACGTAAGTTACGTTCTACGTAAAAATGACCTTTGTACCTCATACATTGAATGTAACCTTGTCAGCTAGTAAAACTCTGGGTTTTGTTTACAGAGTATCAAAGTACACAAACTCATGCATAGCTATGAAAATACTGTATTTCTCTTTTGTTAGAAGTAAATTAGAATATGGATCAATGGTTTGGGCGCCATATTACAAAAAATACATTGATGAGATTGAAAAAATTCAAAAGAAATTCATTAGGTACTTGTATTATATTTGTTTCAATATTTACCCCGCTCAAGAGAATTATGTACCGTATAAAAGCTTGTTGAAACTGTTTAACTGTCAAAGTTTAGAAAAGAGAAAGCATGTTAAAGATCTCATGCATTTATTTGACATTATAAATATTGGTGAATGCTAGTTTGGTTTGGCGAGTTTAAATTTTTATGCTCCAAATGTTAATTTGAGGCCCAAATCTTTGTTTTACTTAAATTATGCGAAACATGATTACGCAAAAAATTCACCATTACGTAGAATGTGTAAGACATATAATAAATATTGTAATGAACTCAATTTGTTTCAACAAAGAAATGAGTATTGTAAGGCTCTAATATTGTTAATGAACTATGACGACTAAATTTGATGTGCTATATTGTAAAAAACTGGGGTTGTATTTTTGTATTATGTTTATATACTTTCTATCAATTGTGTTTTTCCTGTAATTATTTGGTTGGGAAAACAATAAAAACCAAAAAATAAATAGTCGTGTCTGGTGACATACTATTCAGTTCTGTAAGTTCTGTATTCCCAACTATAAGTTCTGTGTTCGCGAAATTTATTTTTTTAATATGGCTGGTGATGTGTTGCCTTATTGCTAGGGCAGCCGCACTCCGTCCTTGGAAGCAATGAGGTCGTTTACTCAAAGATAAAATCGCAATGCATTTTATGAATTCAGTCGGTGGAAGGGAAAGATAAATTGCAACGAAAAATAACCTACCCATTCCTTCATTCGCCCGTTAGTTTAAAATAAATAAACCCTGAAGCTGTATTGAAAAATGTTGCATGAGTTGGTCACCTCAATAGTCCTGGTTCATTTACTTGCTCAGAAGAACCATTAATTGAGGGAAAGAATTGTTCACAAGAGTGTAATTAACAACCAGCCGTGCAAATCCCATAGATAAGGCCGATGAGCAGTTGAGAAGCAGAGACCCTCTCGGCATGAGCTTGTGACGTCATCAACTCATCCGCGAAAGAGTTAAATCCATCGAATTTTCGGCGCGAATAGCTCGAAAAGTTGGCGATGGATCGAAAAAACGGAAATGTACGGACCTATATATTTCTCAATAGCAATAGTCAACAGTCAAATATTTTAAACAGTGGTGAATGAGGCGATTGTTAAGATGGGTAGGGGGCAAGCATATATCTGTTACTTGCATGATCGAAGGTCCCTGGGAAGGCACCCAACACTCCATATTACCCCGAGAAAAAAGAGCGGTCTGTGAAGCTCGCGACAACATTTCTCCGGCCCTCCGTTTGTGTACAATGCCTGCTAGAAGGTCAGCGAGAGATAAAAATAGAAGCTGAATGAAAGCGTGATGGATCTCAAATCAAAATATTTCTTCCGCGTGGATATTTGTCCCAAAGACCTGCGGTGACCTCCGACAGCCAAGGTCATCCCACTCAATGCGCGATGGCTGTCTTACGCGGCTGAGAGCCGCAATTTCATCACGGTGTCCTCGTACATTGCAGTACAGATTGTGACGTTCGGATGCGCAGATGCTGTTTGGATAAACGTCAGTAGCCTACGGTTGCTCCGTTACAACATGTCGTTAGAATTTCGTTGAAAATTACAGTTCCTGTTGTTATTCTCTACCGTCTTTTATATAAAAGAAAAAATCTAGGTTTTCGAGCTTCAAATATGTATTTAGAGTACTATTAAAATGTTTTCAATAATTCAATTGACTCTTATTCTGGGAAAACATAGCTAACAGCTGTGATGTTTGATACACAGACTGTCCCACAGGTCGTGAGTCATTTTGGACCTGTAATTTTAGTAACTTTGCATCTAGCAATTTTCTTGAAAATTGGCACACTTATGAGGAAAGGTCCTAAGTTTTGTTGAGACTAAGCAAAATTTTACAATTTTGACCTTTTGACCTCACAATATGGGTCCAAACCAAAAATTTGAATTTTCCTTGCGGGGTTTCAATTTAAAAAAAATGGAGTTAGAAAAAAGTCTGAATTTCACTGACAAAGATGTCAATATTTAGGTTTTCGGACACGAGAAACCCGAAAATAACACTTTTATTTACCAAAATTAAACCGTTATATATACAAAGAATATTGTGTAAGATTAGTCGCAATGGATGAGTCACATTAAGATGGAAAAGATGTTATTACAGCTGTGTAGCGCACCATTTTTGAATTTAGGACGCGGAAAATCTGGCGAAACGATTATGTTTTAACGTGTGCAAATACTCTTGACCTTTTCGAGCCGTGTTGGGATGACAAAAGTATTGCTTTTGCATTATACCTTGCGTGTTTTTGGACTCTTAGGAAAAACCCTCTCTCCGTTACGATATCTTTTATCATTGAATTAGGCAGGTATGTGGCCAATAGGGTGGTATCCTATTATTTTTTCATTGTCTAAATCGAAAGATTGTTAGTCCTGGAGTACGCATTTCACGCTTTTAGATTTTTAAATGACTATATTTAATTTTCGCCATTAAATGAAAAGTGGAAATTTTCAAGCGCGCGAAAACGCGACGGGTAAGTATGAATGCCGAGAAAATCCCGTGTGACGTCATTCTGGTTCCCGCTGCCGCAAAGTGAGGTTACCTTGGGGCGAGGGTATGTGCTTCGCTGCGATGCAGGCTGCTAGCAGGTAGCGCTTGGGTTAAATAAGGATTATTATTACCCAATCAAACGGAGAAAACTTTCCGACCATAGGTGATTATCAAGAGATGTTTCTCTGAGTTCTGTGCCTAATGCATGCATTGGTAATCCCAGGCGATGTAAAACTCCTATCTATTCGTGTAGAATCTAGGTCCCTGTGACGTCACATGGTGTAGCATTGCACGTGCGACAATCTGGCCATCTTCAAATGCGGTTAAAAGTGACCATTAATATTCGTTTAAACTGGGATTTATAAAATCAAATAATTTGTATATTATGAATACACTAATGGTGGATAACGAATCGCAACTAATGGCTTTCGTTTTCTTTGATGAAGGAAACTACCCAATTGTTTTAGATGAGTACCAAGAAGATTGATGGACGCAGAGTTATGGACACAGAGGCGAGAAGCAGAGGAAAGAGAAAGTGACAGGCATGGTGGGAGAGGAGAGATAATTTCTGTAGGAGATTAGAAGGAGACGAAGGATCTGGATGGACAAATTCTAAGCAGGGCGGGGATGCTGGAAACCGTTCTAATAGGAAGAATTTTTGTTTATAAAGAAAGGGTATTGAAGAGAATAAGATTTATGATTTATATGTGAATGATCACGTGATCATCCAGCATGATCATTCGCATGATCATTCACCATGTATAGCGGCCTTAGCATTTGGTACTAGTCTTACTGATGGATTGGCGTTACCTTCAAAGCATGTTATTCGAAGAAATCTTTCCCATTCGAATGGGAGATGCTTGGCGAATTTTCACCTACCCTTTCTTTCCACCATTTCCTACTTTCACATAGCACATCCTTTGCTGTTAAAAATCAAGAGTATGGAAATTAGTGCGCATATTAGTCTATAAATATGTACATTTGAAATAATTCTCTTTAATGCTGCAGAAACCAACTGAATTTTTGACTGATGGATATCCGAGGCCGACTAAATAATGCGGTTACCTGGGAAACGCACTTTGTCCCTAAATTTATAGGAATTTCAGGTGAAATGATATGATTGAAGCATATCTCTATTAATTTTCTGAAGTTATAAAACAGCAGGGAAAACTTGAGAAGGTGAAATTGTTATGTGAAAGGCAACATAAATTCATGAAATAGAAACTGTCGAATCCAGCAGATTCCCTGTATAGGCTACGTATTTCTCACTACTCGCAGCATCAATTTCCTATCAACTCAAATATTTTCACTATAATGCACCTAAATTACCTTTTCGCCATGGTTATTGCATTCTGGCTCACCTTATATCAGATTCTTGAGTCAAAAATAAGATTTTACGGTTTGCTCTTAACTTATATATTCTGCGCACAGGCAATCTTTGTCATGTGAGCGTGTTAAAATGTGAAAAATGTTTTAAGCAATTTCCAATAAATTTGACGACAGCAGTTCAATTGTTTTAAATTAAATGTGTAAAATTTAAATAAGAAGATGTGTTTTCAAATTTACACGGAAATGAGATTTTCTTCATTCCTCGCCTTATGTCTTTAAAAGCTGTTTTACACGGGGCACGGAATTGCGCAGGTAAGAGCTGCATTTATTTCTAAAATGGCATGGAATTGCGCGAGTGCATGAACGAAATTAGAACAGGGGCTATTCTGCCGTCTCGCATCCACGCATTCTCGCATGTGTTCTAGCAATGCACCGCTTTGCACAACGTAATTTTGATTGCGCCTTCGCACCTACGTCAGATTGCGCAATTCCGTGTACCGTGTAAAACGGCCTTAAGGGCCTCCTTCGGAGAGTGATGAATAGTGACAGTGGCGATGGCAAGTGGGCTATAGATAGTGATTGAAAAGTGCCGGTCAAAATCGATTTTTCGAGCAATTGATTTTTAATCGAAATTAAAAGCTCGACCTGTCAACAAACATCGAAATTTGATCCGAAAGATCGATTAATCGAAAAATTGGATGGGTCTTTTATTAAATACAGGTTGACCAAAAACATGGTTATAATACATTAGAAAAACACTCAAAAATAGACATTTCAGATGTAGGAAATGTATACATATTTATCGTAGAGAGTAGAACCCCCTACTGTAAAAAAAACCCTTTCTCCAAGGGTGTGTTTCCATACTCCCCGGACGCTCCTCCAAATTTGATGTTGATTCCGCCCCGGGCTAGGATAATGCATCATAATAATTATAATACGACGAAGTGAAGTCTTCTGAAGCCAAATCTGCGTTTCCTTGGGGGGTGTATCCTAAGACATGGACAGCTTCCCCCCCCTTTTGACAACGTCCTAGAACCGTCACTGAGTGGTCGATATGAAATGGGTGATGATGCAAACGAATTTCTCATATTACTTGCCTCAAGTCAGCGGAAGCGGGTCGCCTCTTGCCCTTTCGCAACTTCTCACGGACGACAGGAAATGAAAACAATAATTTCTACCAAGGGCGATTAGCCTCAGGGTATTCCGACTGGCAGACCGATTATAGAGCACTAGAGTTACGTACTGGGTCACCGCTTTAGCAGGAAAATATGTTTCGATAGCTCCACCATTGCCGCAAGAATTATTTGAGAACGCAATAGTCTTACTCAAGTTTTGGTATGACAATGAATAATATTTGGTGATGCCAGCAGCTAATGTGACGGCTGAGGTTAGAACTTATCCTTTTCTTAGCCATTTGCGTGTGAAATCAGTACATTCAGGATATGGATCCAGCTTCATTCCTTGGCTTACGGCTTTCCAAAAAATTCTGTGATTCCTGATTGGGTGATTCCGTCGATAAAATTATTTGAATCAACCCTGAACAAGAATGGAAGAGTTAGTTTATTTCAAGTGAAATGTTAATTATTTGTTTTTTTTCTTTTTTCTATTATAATAATGAAATTAAATTTTAATTATCCTTTATTTTCTTTGATTAATGGAGTTTGAGTTTGGTCATGTAAATAGCCTACGTTTCTAACACTATTACCTATTCCATCATCATTAGTCAACAAGCCTAAGATCGGTTTGACGCAGCTCTCTATTTCCCTCTCCTATCCGCTAACCCTTTTATAGCGACGTATTTCTTCCCTTTTACATCCTTTATAACCTGTCCTATATAACTCATTCGGGGCCGTCCCTTGCCCTTCTTCCCTTACACCTGTCCTTCTATACGATTGTCTTCATCAGACCATCGTGCCTCAAAATGTGGCCAACTAAGTTGTCCCGTCTTCTGTTTAAGATTTTTAGGAGGCTTCTCTTTTCTCCCACTCTTATTAGAACTTCCTCGTTACTTAAACGGTCAATCCATTTTATCTTCCTCGTTAAAACTTTCGCGGGTGCTCGTCATTATGAATAAAAACTTCTGGGCTAAAACGTAAAATTGAAATCGCGGCGACATAGCCCAAAAGTTTTTATTCACATTTTATCTTCATCACTCTTCGGCAGCACCACACTTCTCTGCTGCTCTCAACATCCACTCCTCGCTTCCATAGAGAAACATACTCTATATGCAGCATCTGATGAATTGTTTCCTTACTTCTATGGTTTTATTATCAGCAGTAAGAAGATTCTTCTCTTTGTAGAAAGCCCTCTTCGCCGGCGCTATTCTACTGACTATTGCTATCTTGCTTCTTCCATCGTTGGTAATTCGGCTTCCCAGGTAATAAAAACTCTTTCACCTCTTCAAGCTTATGCTTTCCTAGGTTAATCTTTGTCTTAGTATCCTCTCTTTTGCTGCAAACCAATATCTTAGTCTATCTATCTATTCCACCTAACTACCTATTCCATCGGGGCTATAATTAATGTCCAATGTATTCTGCTGGTTAAGGTAGGCATATTTGGAGCATTTTACGAATCTCCCTGGCCTACGTCCACTCCCCAATTGTACTTCCGTTTTCAATTCACTAGAGGGCCTATTCCATTTCATACTATCTGTAAATAGTTATCCCTCCCCATTTATCAAGCAGTCATTCTCTCAAATTTTCCCTCACCGCTTAGTACTCGCTCCCAGGGACGCAGCTAGGAATTAAGGCTAGGGGGTGTTTTAGGCGCAACTAATACTTTGGGGTGTGGGGGTATTGCATACCCGCCAGGGTAGAGTGGGAGTTGAGGGGGTCTTCCTCCAGAAAATATTAAGATTAATGGTTCAAAATGGCGAGTTTTACGGCTTTCTGAGGGATATTTGATTAATCCTAACACTATTCTATAAATAATACTAATCCATTAAGTAAAATGGATTAACCTTAAACGTTTCTCTGAGCTCTGGGGGGGTTTTATCCCCCAAATCCCCCCCTCGCTGCGCCACTGCTCGCTCCATCAATACCCTCTTGTCTCCTCCGTATATCCTGAAGAAGTACCTACCCTAGCCCCCTTCCTACTCTAGCACTTCGTCGTTCCTCTTGCTCTCCCTCCACTTCAGCTCCTCCTCCACACTCACACAACGAACGCCTCAAGCTTTTCTCGTCCTCTTTTCACAGCGTCTTCGATTCCGTCCCGAGATCTATTATGCTAAATAACTTAAAATCAAACGTAAAGAACAATATGCTTTCATCTAGCGCATAAATAGTATCAGGATGTGAACTGCTGTGTAACAGGGACATTAGAGGTAGAATTTTTAACCGCTACAGTTTATCGGGAGGATGATGCCGTGACTCCATTTTCTTTTTATGGATAGTTTGTGTTCTTCGCATGAGGCCGAGATTGGAAAGAAAACCCCTAGCTGATTGGAGACCGCTTAGTGATACCTATGTTTTCATTTTTTATTTGTTGCAGTGGATTTATTTATTTTCATTATAATTTATTCCCATCAAATCTAATGATAGCAAAGGCTCTGAATATAATATGTTATTAGTGTTTTTTTACTTTTCCTTGACGATATCGACATTATTGTCTCTGAAAATTCTCGTGGCCTCAATGCTACAGCACATCCTCGCCCTGTATATAATATTTACTCTGGGACTCCACTATGGTTTGAACCTGGGCGGTTGTCTTCCCGCTTGGCTACCACGTCTTCATCTACATGTACATCTACATAATACCCTGCGAGCCACCTCTAGGGTGTTTGGCAGGGGGTGATCAATCACCAGCATTCAGCATGCATTTGGACTCCCACATGCACACCACACCGTCCAAAAAACGTCCCGTATAATAACAAACTATACTACTATATGCTGTTAGAAATAGAATATAGAATAGAAATTCAGAAACATGAATTAAGTTTTACATAGGTTAGTAGGCTACACTACAAGTCATGCAATCTATTTGCGAGTTTTATTGCTGCCGTTATAATCTCTTATTGATCGTGGAAAAAATGACATTCGGAATCTGTCTGTTCTACAATCTATCTCTCTTATTTTATTTATATGATCTGATTTTCCGTAGTACGTTGGTGTCCGCAAGATATGGTTAACTTCGTCAGAAAAGACACTGCTCTTGAATTTATCTAAAAGGTTTAGTCTATTTTTCAATCAATCAATTCAAGGTATCTGAGAGAGAGAGGAAACCTATTTGGGCGGGCGACCTTTCCAATGTAAGTCTAAAAAGAATTAAAGATGCGCTTGCTATGGCCGCTACCAGGATAAGTTAATAATGCAGCATCAGAAAGAAGACAAGTGATCACGGTCCGACAGAGATTCCCATCCGAGTTTATCTAAGAGGTCAGTTACACTAACAAGACTATCGTAACGACCTTTCACATACCTGGCAGCTCTTCTTTGCACGCGTCTTGATGCGCCACATACTTTGGGACCTGATGGGCAATTTCAATCACCGCGACTAGAGTTGTGTTAGAACTAAGCTGTGAGAAATAGGGTAGCCTACGATGATTTTTCTGTCTCCCACACAAATCTTACATTTACCTTCAATATATAATGAAAATAAAATAAAGATGGTCGTACCTGCTAAATTCAAGGTATCTGAGAGAGAGAGAGGAAACCTATTTGGGCGGTCGACCTTTCCAATGTAAGTCTAAAAAGAATTAAAGATGCGCTTGCTATGGCCGCTACCAGGATAAGTTAATAATGCAGCATCAGAAAGAAGACAAGTGATCACGGTTTCTTTTCTTAATTAAGTTGTGAAAGTTTTCCGCTAAGAACTAATAATAATGGAAATAATGTACAGTCACTTTCAAAAGTTTTAGGACAAAGTTTGTGGCGCCACTTCTGCTTCTCGAGAAAATTTAGTTTCCCTTACTCCATTTGTTTTCCTTGCTCACGCACTGCAAATATTTCGCTTCCATGTGAAGATATATGAACAAAGAGGGAGAAGTTACTTGCTAAATTTATCGTTTTGTTTCGATCTTTGATGGATATAATGATTAATTTCGTGTGCATACTCTGTGTCCTTGCTCCGGTTTTCACTGCTGGTCTGATATTATGTATTACAAAAACGTCAACGTCAGAAGTCGTGGTGGCGTAGTGGAGTTAATGCGACGTCGTCATAGTAAAGGTTGTTGGATCGATTCCCCTGCTCGGAATTAAGATCTCAACTTTTTTTTCCTTGGTAACTCCTTTTGTATTTAATAATGGGTTTCAAATAATTTAAATTCGCTGTAACCGTTGCATATTTTTTTAAATGGTAATATACAAGTTTAGAATTGGGCAAGGGCTGACGTATCATTTTTATGGATTGCTAGTACACATTTTGAACGTTAGGGATTTGCAAAAGGGGTAACCGTAACCCGAGGGTAAGGGGCGCATTCAAACCCAGCGTTGGTATTAACTTAGTGATTTTAGATTGGCGATGAAGGGTCATACATAGCAGTTGATTATTGCATTAATTGGTTTAGATTGGCTGTTGATTATTATTCTTTTCTGCAATGAGCTCCATACTTTTTCACCCGTCCCTTGAGACGGATGTTATGTGTGTCATTATATGACGTCCAACTTGACTTACATACAGCAAATAACCTTTATAATCATCACATGCTACTTCATTTGGGTTTTGCGTTGAATGCGTTTTCTAGTTTTCAATCAATGCAAAAATCCAACTAATTTGTCAGAACGGATTCTTCCAAGTTGTCGGCGAGCTGATAATGGGAACCTGTTGATGTTATAACCTATTGCGAATGCACGATCTAGAATTTTATCCAATGAATTAGAAGAAGGCCTAAACCGTCCTAAGAAATAAAAAATATCTTAAGAGACCTCTACCCCATCATCAGCGCAAACCAAAGTACTTCCAATCTCCTCCCTTCCCGCCCTTCTATCACCTACAGAAAGGCACCCAACGAGCGCAAATATTCCGATCCACCCGCCCCTCTCTCCCCCGCACTGCCCCCCTATCTTCTTCCTCCTCAACATGCATCCGCCCAAGATGCAAGTGCTGCTTCTTGTTTCGCTCCACCTCCCCACCAGTCATCAACAAATCTTCCTCTTCTCCTTTTTCCTTTAAATACTTCATTTAATTCCATTTACCGACTATCCTAAAATTTCTGCCCTGCCTACTACATTGGAGAATTCGTTGAACCAGTACTCCAACACAAAATTGTTCCTTCGAGCAGTGCTTTTCCCTTTCCTAAATCGAAATACTACCAGACAATTCCCCCAGCACACCTGGGTGGAAACAGCGTTCAAACCGCCAGGGCTGATCGTCGCTCAGTAGCCACCAGCCAATCCCTCCCCATTTCCCCCTCACCTCCACCTACCCCTTCAACCTCCCCCCCCCCCCCCCTAAACTCCACAGAAGACATCAGCAATCCTGTCTCACTCATTGAGAATGGTGGGTAACCGCATAGAAACGTCTGAAAAACATTTTGTGGGTGTCCCTTTTTCAGTGTTTCTATGTTATTTATTTATTTTATCTAAGTATATTTATATTCATAAAAAAGTCGTAAATCGTGTTAGTTACACTATTTATAACTCGGGAACGGCTACATATATATTGAACGATTTTCTAGATGAATGGATTTTGGATTCGTATCAACCTCGAATAGCAGAAGTAGCATTTAAAAATAATATCAGTTCATGGAAGAAATTAATATGGATGCTAGGGGACATTTTTTGGAGTTGGCAACACTTCAACAGCTCAAGTTCAAGTCGGTCATTCTACTTACTAAATGATCTGTTTTGTTTTTACCAATTTAATGACTGAGCCTCATAAAAATTTTTGACTATAGGTAAAGGCCGTGTTCTTGTCGACGAATCGAGCGGATTTATTTCATATCCTCGGCATTTTTGCAATTTCGTTTCATCGAAAGATGAACTCCTCAACAAAGTGCTCTCGAACATGACTGATGAGCACAATAATCACAAATTTTAGAGCGAGCGAGCGATTTCGGCGGCTCAGGACGAAGATGTGGATTACTTCTTCGAAACTTCGAAATTTGCAAATAATTGGTAATCTGCATTTACTCAAATCTATTGACTGTGTTACAAAAATAGATGAAGTCACCAACTATCCATCTGCATTTTTAAACTTCTTAGATGTGACTACTGGCTTACCACCGCACAATATACAGCTGAAGGTTGACTCGGTGGTCATGAACCTTTGAAACCTAAAATATGCAATGGAACATGTTAGGTGATAAAAAACCGATAATCAATGTGATTCACGCGGTTATATTCAAAGGAAAATTCAAAGATGAGGATATTCTCATTCCAAGGATTCCCATGATCCCATCTGATATGCCCTATGAGTTCAAATAAATTCAAATTACGGCTTCGTGTTTCATTCGCGATGATGATTAGCTAACTACTATGTCAACCGTTGAGTGTTTGTAGTCTGAATTTAGGAAATCCATGTTTTTCTCATGAAAAATTATATGTGTCATGTTCAGTGTTGGTAAACTATCCGCTTCATTTGTTCGTGCGTCTAATAACAAAGCAAAAACTGTTGTATATCAGAAGGTGCTAGTGCAGAATAAACCCAAATGTGTAGTGTGCACTCGGGTTCGTTTACATACGGGGCACGTTTACGGAGTGCACTTTTACCAAACCGAGTTATAAATGGCTCGCCACAATTTGGACTTTATTAACTGCTTTATAAAAACACAATGTCTAAATTTGATAAGTTAAAACATAAAAATAAGAAAATTCACAGAAAGAAATTCTGCGTAACATGCCCTGGTCAACCCTATGTAGATAGAGAAAATGCCTTTCTGACAAGCAATTGTAATACTAATTGTTGTAGTTTTATTGACTTTTTTCCTCACGGTATAATAATAAGTCAAAAACGATTCAAATCGGTTCCGCCGCTCATTATTTATAAATGCTGTAACCAAAATGTTAATTGTGAAATATGATTTTATACTTTCCCGGCGAATAATGTGAGTAAACTCTTCTCGGGATTCCCACCGGGTTAATGTTTGTATTACGGCCAACGTTTCAAGTACCGTCTCGGCACTCATCACCAGGGCTGAATGTTGATTTATTTCAAATAAATGTTCATTGATTGCTAGGCGGTGCGAAGTTCGCCGGGTCAGCTTGCATAAAAAACAAATTAAGCCCTTTATAAATTGTGAGTATCTACTGAAAAATAATTATGACAGTAAATACGCTGAAATCAAAAATTTTCAAAAGAAAAATATTAGCTTCGGTGGGAATGCGAACCTAAGACTCCAGAACAGCAAACTAACGCTCTAACCACTTATCCATGCCACGAATTACTAATTAGTGGGAAGGAAAGATATCCATAGTTTTGAAGTGGTAATCATGGGAACAGGACCTGAGAACCGTGAACCATGGACCAGCGAACTAAAGAAAAGCACGTGGTTCAGAAACAACTTCATCGTTAACTCAGAACCAGTCTTGAACTTCTGGGCTATGGAAGAGCAGAGGAGCACGCGGTTGAGTCCACCCTTACGCGGACAGATAATTGTCATGGTGGAGGGCGGTAAAACAGTTGCCCAAGTAGCTGGCCAGCTCAATTTGTCCCGGAATACCGTGTATTAGGCGTTTTAGGGAAAGCGACGAATCCCTGAAGGACGGGCGAAGAAGTGGCAGACCTCGGGCCACCAACGATTTGGAGGACAACAGGATTCGCCATTTGATTGAGGATAAACCTCTCAGTATTGGCGGAGCAGCTGCGATTTCCAGGGAGGCGGAATTTGGTTGCAGCTACGCAACAATTAGAAGGCGGGTGATTGCGCATGGCATACAACACCACAAACCTGCCCTAAAGCCTTTCTTAACTGAGCAGCAGAAGCATTCGAGGTTGCTTTTTGGCAGAAATAATTTAGTAAACGACCAGGTTTTTTGGGACTTAACTATTTTCGCGGACGAAAAAACTTTTCGCAGCAATCAGGAAGGAAGAATAGAACTGTGGAGGGCAAGGAATACACGGTATGAAAGCATTTCTTTCATTTCTTAAATTGCTAATATTTATTTATATTGTTTTGTCAATCATGATGGAATTGAATAATACAACATGAACATATTACGTTCATAGATACGATCAGCGGCACATCCTTACAAGGAATAACTCAGGACGCCTCAGCAAAAGTTATTGGGGTGCAATGACGGCTGCAGGGCCTGGGCCTATAGTTTTCACGACTCCAAGACTGAATGCAGAGGAGTACGTGGGTATCCTGACGAACTATCTTCTGCCGTATATTGAAACGGTCGTTCCGCCTGGCGAGGAAGTGACTTTCGTCCAGGACAATTGCCCAATCCATAGGGCAAATATCGTTTCTAATTTGTTTGAGGAGCATCCACGGATTCATGTTTTGCCATGGCCATCTAATTCCCCAGACTTGAATCCCATAGAAAACCTTTGGAGTGTAGTGGTGAGAGAATGGGACATTGGGAATGAGCGCAATCTGGATGCGCTAGATGGTCATGTGCGCCAAATATGGCAATCGATTGGACGCCGTCCTCAAGTGTGCGCGAATTTAGTTCGTTCTATGAGCTCCAGACTGGAGGCGGTCATAGAAAATAATGGCGGTATTACTCGCTATTAATTAGATAAAACCAACGCTTACGCTTCCGAAGAATAATTTGCAAGCTTTGCCATTTTTGTATCATGTTTTGATTTTTTTACTTATATTGGTCGATAAAAGATTTTACGAAAATTTAAATTTATTTTATATGGGTATGTAATGAAAAAAACACGGCAATTAAGTTAACAATTTTAAGGTTTCCCATATGTTTTGGGTTCGCAAGTAATTATTTTTGATTATTTATTGAATTATTATTTTCACTTTAAGTCATTTTCATTTGATCATTCGGGGAGAGATGATTGATATCCACAAATTTAACTAACCTGGGATTCATTTTATAATTTGTCATGGTAATAGAATTTACTTCATTCCTTCAGTTTTCATTTTTCAATATTTAAAGGTTTATTTGTTAAACGATTCTCAGTTAAGTTATAAAAACTTGAAATTATTTAAGAGTTGTAGTTGGTTATTGAGCTCTACTACCATCTAGCACTATATGCCTGCTACGGTAAGAGTATAGCATGAGTGGGTAATTTCACGGAGACAGATTTTCGTTTTGACAGTGCATAGGTAATTCTCTCCGAGGGCTTTGTTCAAAAATCTGGTGGTGGTAGACATTTTTCTGTTGAATGTCGTTCCCATCCTGTGTGGTGTGTGGGTAACACTGCAAGCACAAAATATCTATCCGTCGCATGTGACGTTCAGACCCTTGGCGCCTTTCTTTAAGAACAAGAGAAAGCCGATTCCAGCTTTCTCTACTCCCTATCTTTTTTAACGTGCTCTGAACGCGCTAGTGAAGTTATTTCTCGTTCGCCTTAACACAGTACTTGAAAGAGGATTCAAATATTGGCGAATTCCTTATTTCCGCCATCTTTAATAATGATATATATGCAGGGGTGCCGACTCATAAAAAAATATTGGGGAAGCCCATACCGGGGGTCTTGCCCAGGGATTTTTATAAATAGTGCGTTTAAAAGTTTAATTTCGAAGCTCTATTTCGAATCCCTAGACTCAGGTTTGTGGTGATGAACACCGTGCTTTATCACCCGTCTCGTGACGTGAAGAGACGTGTGATGAAATATGCAGAAAATAATAATAATCAACAGCTTTCTAAACCAATTAATGCAATAATCAACTGCTATGTATGACCCTTCATCGCCAATCTAAAATCACTAAGTTAATACCAACGCTGGGTTTGAATGCGCCCCTTACCCTCGGGTTACGGTTACCCCTTTTGCAAATCCCTAACGTTCAAAATGTGTACTAGCAATCCATAAAAATGATACGTCAGCCCTTGCCCAATTCTAAACTTGTATATTACCATTTAAAAAAATATGCAACGGTTACAGCGAATTTAAATTATTTGAAACCCATTATTAAATACAAAAGGAGTTACCAAGGAAAAAAAAGTTGAGATCTTAATTCCGAGCAGGGGAATCGATCCAACAACCTTTACTATGACGACGTCGCATTAACTCCACTACGCCACCACGACTTCTGACGTTGACGTTTTTGTAATACATAATATCAGACCAACAGTGAAAACCGGAGCAAGGACACAGAGTATGCACACGAAATCAATCATTAAATCCATCAAAGATCGAAACAAAACGATAAATTTAGCAAGTAACTTCTCCCTCTTTGTTCATATATCTTCACATGGAAGCGAAATATTTGCAGTGCGTGAGCAAGGAAAACAAATGGAGTAAGGGAAACTAAATTTTCTCGAGAAGCAGAAGTGGCGCCACAAACTTTGTCCTAAAACTTTTGAAAGTGACTGTACATGTATTTAGTTCAGAGTTACAACAAAAATAAGAAAAGCAATATATCGGATCAGTATTGAACCAGCGGACTTTCCATTATTACGTTATAATTAACCCGTTCGACTTTAAGCGGAAATTTTTGCGGATTAATTTAATGGTGCCATGAGAAATTGGTAAGCGCTTTATTATTATAAAATTTCTCTAATTAACATACCTGATAATATTTACTGCATGGTCATAATTCGAGGACTTCTTCCTTACTATGATACTACTTTCAGGTAGAAAATAACCGCTGTTGGCTGAATCACGGTCCGTCGATATGCTTCCCCCTCTTTAATCCTTTGAGTTACCTTAAGGAAAGGCGATTGGTTATTTCAATTTCTTTGGTATAGACACGTTGACGACGCTATTTGTGGCTTGGGAGCTCTGTTCTTCTTCGTAATTCTTTTATCGGCCTAAATCGCTCATCCATATAATGTTTCAATCTAATATCTCCGAATAAGTTCAACTGATACAGGCGTTATATGTATAGTGGAAGTTCTGGAGTTCTGTTCTGAGTCTTGTACCAGATGATGACTCCGTGAACCAAAACGCGTCATACGAATTAAATTACTGTGGAAAAGTGCAAAATCATTTTATTTCAATATGTTGAACTTCCACTACACAACGCCTGAATCAGTTGAACTAATTCGGAGATTACTAGATAGTCTTGTACCAGATGATAGCTCCGTGAGACGAAACGCATCGTAAGATTTAATTATTGTGGAAAAGTTCAAATTGATTTCATTTCAACTAGTTATCTCCCTTTGTGACTTCTTGCCTATCATATTTACAGTAGAAATGAATAGCACATTTTCAGATGCTCTCATACTCTACTCTTTGCATGATTACACACAATCAATTGAATCTCTTCTTTAATCAATATCCCACCCACAATTTGTCTTCGATATCTCCAATTTTTTGTATTGTTCCGCTTTGAAAAG
This sequence comes from Ischnura elegans, assembly GCF_921293095.1. Classification (NCBI taxonomy): domain Eukaryota; kingdom Metazoa; phylum Arthropoda; class Insecta; order Odonata; family Coenagrionidae; genus Ischnura; species Ischnura elegans. The sequence continues at coordinate 21,062,715 of NC_060251.1, read as the reverse complement.
GATCTTCCTGTATCTTTTGTCTGCAAACGTATGTCATTATGAAATCATACCACATTTTGTCCTAAACAGAATTTTTTTTACGATGTTTGCTATATTCCATTTCATGTGTACCGCGAGCTATGCGAAAACTATTTCTCGGTTTAGAAGAGTCATCGTTGTTTTTATGACTCGAGTTCCTCCAAAGAAAACCTCCTCTTCGTAGTAGTTGTCTAATCTTTAATAATCTTACGTTTACGCTGACGTCTTCGCGACCGCCGAGCGATGATTGTAATCAATCAGCTGCAGATTATCGTTGCATTCAGAGCCCTGAAGATTAATGTAAATCTTCTTTCTGGTTATCTCCAGGAATTTTCTTTATCTCTTTTCCAAAAACCTGTACGCTTGTCTTTTCCGCTTTATCCGCGACAGTGATGAAATTCTTTCTTGCAAAATGGATTACTGGACGCTCGGTGGTGAATTTTATCTCGACGTCTTCTGACTGATTCTGACTCTTTTATCAGTTTGAATACATTTTTTACGATCCAAGTACTCGCTGTGGATATCGAGTGACTTTTCTACCCACTCGAGAGCTGCGTCATGTGGAGACCGTACAATTGATATCTGCTTCATGTGCTGGATGGCATCGTGCCATATTTTCACTCTTTTCTCTTTCCAATGATGCTGAATTATCTCAAACGCCTTGCTATTACTAAAAGGTTTTGCAAGAATACTTTTAAAATGGGCCACAAGTTCGGCTCATGATGCACTGTTTCCTTCAGTTTTTGGCATGTTTAATTGACGGAATTTGAAGGAATTTTGCAGATATATGCCTGTGCTAGGAAACTTGGGGATTGTGTGAACCGTAGCGGAGCAAATACCGCTCAAATTTTCGTTGATAAATTGGAGTTGAGATATTCAGAGAAACGCTTTGCCCCCTGCCATGAATATGTGAAATTTGTATATATGTGGATTATTCTGGGGTGAGATCCGCTTTCATCAATCCTAACCAACCTTTATTTTGAATCACTGAAAGAGTTAGTAACCTTGAGTTTGAAAGTATAAAAATCCTCATATGATTAAAAGTTGACTTAATTACATTGATACGCAATAAAAATGCCATTGATATCATGGAAGAAATCGAGAAAACTATTGGAACTTACTCGCTACAATGCGTTTTAAATTTACGAAGACCCTCATGCCTGCGATTCGTGTATGACGATCAACTATGCCACGGAGGCCTGGAACTAGGAGTTTTGTCAGGGGGGTCAAAGATCAGTTTTCTGCCCCCCTACCCTGATCTAAAATATAATAAATTCGTACGCTATTTTTTGAGATGCAGTAGTTGAAATTACCCTCCGTATGTTTGCTAATAAGAAGTTTTAAAAACATTTATGTTTGATGATGTTAAATTAATAGTTATTGTTAGATAATCTAGCTATAAAAATTGAATAACATTCTGCTTAATAAACTTTTCACATTTTGCTGCCCCCTGAAATCTGCCGCCCGGGGCACCTGCCCCGCTTAAGCTCACGGCTTGATATCACATCTGATGATAACCTGAGAAAAAAATGACGATTGTATTACACAAATAACGATGAATTGTAGCAATTCTTTTGTACGAATTTAATGTTTTCTGGAAGCTAATATGGAATCTTGCCTTTGGTGTTCGATGGCTTTCATACGAGATTCGACTTCGCTCCGTAAGCGGCTCGCATAATAAGGATCCGTTCATTATATTCAGTAATTTACATGAGGGGAGGGACCCGCGGGCTGCCCTGAAGAAATTTCGCGTGCACTCAAACAGTTCCAGTGGAAAATGAAAAATTCATAAAATATTACAAAAATTTGGCAGAGTTCTGTCCTTCATGGGATTTCCACATATATCTCGTATTTGCAAATCAGTATTCTTATCATCAGTACCAGTCCTACGAAAACCTTTAAAAAAATCAGAGCAACTTGAGTTAATGCATTTGCCCATGCAAGTTTCGATTGGCCTAGTGCTATACGGGGTATCCCATTATTCATGACCATCCGAAACAACTTTTTGTCCAGATGAAAATTCAAAAACGTGTCAAGCAAATATTCATTAGCCGTCAGGGGGACATTAATCAGCATGATTGACTTCCTTGTAGCTTCGTTATTTACAAAGATATGGACAGCGGTATGTCTTTTTTAAATGGCACCCTAGACGTGGACGCGGTTGTGGTCCCGGGCTCAAAGTGACTTTTGTGTTATATTTTGACTTGCTTGTCATTTGTTTACTGCTAGCTCCAGTAAGTGGACGAGTTTCTTATTTTTCATAACGTTCTGCTTGTGTTAATGGTCCACTGTGCGACATTTTTGAATAAGTCTTTACGACAGGAAATGAATTGCCGAATAAAAAATATAGGGTGCCATTTAAAAAAGACATACCTCTGTTCATATCTTTGTAAATAACAAAGCTACAAGGAAGGCAATCATGCTGATTAATGTCCCCCCAACGGCTAATGAACATTTGCATGACACACTTTTGAATTTGCATCTTGACAAAAAGTTGTTTCGGGTGGTCAAGATAAATGGGACACCCTGTAAGTATACTAGCGGTGGATGGATACACCCAGAGAAGACGCCTATCCTCAGCCGACCTTGGGAACGAGGAGCGACCTTAAGATAGATGAAATCGTCGGGAGGATTAGGTATTCAAGCCTCTCTCCATTCAGCTGTCGCTTCATGGGGACTCGCCAGCATCACGCACTCCAGTCTGTTATCACTTTTTAAGACAATGGTTTGGGGAAATAACAGCTTGAGGATTTATGGTATTCGTTTCAGAATAAAAAAACAAGGTGATAAACTAAATCCGTAGTTTTAAGCGGAGGTATCTCCTTGACGCACCGAGATAAAGGAGACTATAGGGGTTGAGGGTGGAATGCAGCTTTGATTATAGGGTGGAACAAGGCTCCCTTCTTCGCTTCGTCGAAAGAAGCACGCACAGAGATAAAAGCTGGGGATTATGCGATACCGATAACGCGTTGCACTGTGGGCGGGCCGTCGCACTGCGAGGCGGCAGGAAGACCTTGGTTTTCGGTCGTCGCATGCGAGCGAGTTATTTTTGCGAATGGACCACTGATCCGCCCATAGCGGAGGCAAATTGGGCAATATGCGTATCTATCAACCTATCTATCTTATCTAGTTAGAAATGGGCAAAATATATGTTGAATGTATTTTAGATACAAAATACAAATTACTATTAAAATGTGTATTTCAAATACAAAATACTTCTAAAAATTGTATTTTCGATACTAAATACAAATGTAATTTCAAAATACTCTATTAAAATACAAAATACATACCTTCACCGAAGTTCTTACCTAATAAAAAATTAAAATCAATTCAAATATGAACTAGTTTTAGAATGAGAGGCTCTAACATTCTTACAACGTATTTATAGGAAACTGGAAATTATACCATTATCCATGGCAAAATGTCTCAAATAAAATGAAGAAAAATGTCTCCTGCACCTTTGGGAACAGCGTCACATTCTACAAGTCCCCTCCACAAATTACTCAATGCACAACTTCGTTTCGCAAACTACTCCACACGCGACTACGTTTTGCAAGTATACAAGGGCCTACGTACGTTACAGAAGTAAATTAAGGGGCAATTTAATGCCCCATAGATGTCAGAGTAATACCGACTCATTCGGGATCCCTGCCATCTCGTCGCACGCTCTTTCTAATTATGCAAAAAACATTACATGTATTTTGATTTTGAATGCATTTTAAAAATACAAACTACTCTTTAGATGTATTTTCGTTACAAAATTCAAAATACTCTCAGAAAATGCATTTCCGGTACAAATTAAAAACTACAAAAGTATCGAAAATACATATTTCAAATACAAGTATTTTCGATATTGCCCATCTCTGTATCTAGTTTCTACAAAGTAATTGTATGTTCTCAAAAAAGTTTACCGGAGGAAGCGGATAAATGAATTTTCATAAAAATACTCTAAGAAAACTCTTTCAACGGCGCTCAGTCGATTGCTGATAAAAATTATTCTTTTCAATGAATATTTCAGTAAAACCAAATTTAAAACTTCGTATTTGTATCTTGGGTCTTACGAGGAAGATTCTCTATGAGTAGATAAAATTCGATTACAAATACATTATAATGTTTTGGCAAAAAAAACCGATGTCAGTTGGAATCGTGATAAGAAATAAAACACAGTTTCCTCACCATTCTTGTGTCGTAATTATTAATAAATGAATGATGTCAGTTCAGTTAAAATGCGTCAAAAACTGAAGTATTTAATATTATACACGGTCTCCGGCGTTACTTTGTGGAACTGCTTCATCATAAAATAAAAATACTTTGTTCTATTCCACACTTTATTTTAAATAGTACGACCCGGAAACATATTGAAGATACACTTTTCTATGTTCCACAAGAGTTTTTAATACCGACCCAGGTTTCGGCAGTACACACTGTCATTATCATGGTATACCTTGATAATGACAGTGTGTACTGCCGAAACCTGGGTCGGTATTAAAAACTCTTGTGGAACATACAAAAGTGTATCTTCATTATGTTTCCTGTCAACAAGTTCCACCAAATATCGCCTTCCAACCTTAAGCTGATGAGTACGACCCGGGTTTCTGCATATCATTATGATAGCATGATATGCAGAAACGCGGGTCGTACTATTTAAAATAAAGTGTGGAATAGAACAAAGTATTTTTATTTTAAGAAGAATATAAGGTCTACTTGAATTTTAGTGATAAATGTGAAATTAAACATTTCTTAATTGACTTGGCTGCGTGGAGTATAGCCGAACTTTACTTTCTAATACGATTTCACATGTGAAAATAGAACTTAAACCATAATACTTACGAAAACCTATAATTAAGTGTTTGTTTTGAGTCACTCCAGGCCGCCAGATGTCTCAGGACTGGCTTCATGGGCCGCAATATATAGAGGACGGCTTGGTCATCCAGACGAAAGATTGACTCGAGAATCGTTCTCTGATTGACTCTATGATTACTGAGGGCGATCTTAGGTTAAAATTTGGTTTTGATTGATGCTGAAGTAGAGGAAGAGTAGGAGTTCCACTTCCAATATCACGGAATGCCTTATTTCTAAATTTCATTCTCCAGTTGGGAATAAATCTAACCTTTAATATATCTCATTCAAAGAAGCGCGATTATATTCATTTCGCGTGTAATAGTCTTCCTCCTAATACATCTTCTAGCATTTTCACGTTCCGTAATATCTCCTTTGACCACTTACTAAGCCCCTTCTTATTACATTATTTGTTTATAAGTTTCCATTTCTGATGGATGGACACAATGTTTTTGCTGTGGTAAAATGTCCCTGCAGTACAAAAATGCTAAATTTTATGAGAATACTTCCGTTTAATTGTACATATAATATTTCCCCACGATATGGAGTCCATCTCAGTTAGATTTCCTCTCCATTAATTTCATCTCCCTCGTTCTGATCTCGAAAATGCATTGATCATTCTTATTTTACAACTTTGACGTACTGCCATATAAAATCGAGTGAAAAAAATATATCTTCCGTAACTGCGACTCGATTATTAACTCGGTTTCCAAAAAATAAATGCTATTTTTGAAGGCTGGATTTGCTTTGTTTGTCTAGGATATGTTAATTCCGCCCCAGCAGCTATTTGAATGCGCCTATTTTTGCGATAAAACTATTTTTTGGGTTGTTGAGTTTGTAAAAGTGTTACTGCTTTGTGTCGTCGGAAGTGAACTTCCGGTTCTAAGGTAAAGCGGCACATTAGGTGCCACGTCATCCTTATGGGTATGCTACTATCAACTCTCTCGTGTAGTACTATGTGGTGGATTTCAAGGAGTCAACCATACATTATGCAGTATTCATCATACATATAAGAAAATTAATAGTGTTTTAAGGCCTGTTTACATGGTAAATTAGCTCTTACATGTGAATATCTCAATTTATGAACGCGAGAATATATGCCAAAAATACATCGTATAACCACTCAACTTGTGCGAAAACATAAACGGATAATAGAAACTGCTCTAATTTGATTACAAGTTCCGTTCTGGTTCACAAAATCATTGGTGGAGTTAGATATTAACTCGTACGTGTTTATTTATTGTATAAACAGGTCTCTACGGGAGGCTGCCTTCTTGGTTTATTCTTCAATTTGCGTGGTTTCTGATTCTGCAAATATTTTTTAGTTTGCAATCAGTGGTTGATTCGAGAAAATTGAAGGGAAGGAAAAAGGCTTACCACTCCCTAATCATAAAAAAATGATTCTCCAATGCAATTGATTATTGACTTCTAGCCGCCACGAAAAATAGTAGACCTCATCACTTAAGGGCGGATCCAGGATTTTTTCTAAGGGGGGGGGGGGAGACAAGGGTCTGAAGGGCAAAGAGTCTTCTCATATTTGAGATTGAAAAGAACAAGCAACAACTGTACGAAATATTTTCTTAATTGTAATATGAAAGTTATTAATATTGTGTACTGAACTTCGTAATATACAAACCAAAACGAATGTAATGATAACTGTATTAAAAATCTTGTCTATTTTTTTAACGTCTGGGGTGAGGGCATGTGCCCCTGTCCCCCCCTTTCTAAATCCGCCTATGTCATCACTCTCTTCTTGCAAGAGTGAATTTACTCTGTGCCATGTCGCGGCCTATTCTGCTACACATCGTCCGAGGTAATGAATTAAACTTAAATCCATGATAAACTATAAACTACAAGTGGTAATTTCCATATTTTTGATTTAAAACTCCACTACCGACCATGGCATCCAAACTCTACGTCATTTTCAAGGCGACATTTCGATATTCTATTACACTTCACCTTGAAAATTATATGGAATGTCGAAACCATTGTCGGTAGTGGAGTTTTACAGTAAAGTGTGGAAATAACCATTTCTAGTTTATGTATGTATGTAAGTAGGATATATCTATGTGCGAAAAATGTACAGGGAAAAAAAGCATTCGACCTGACCGGGGTTCGGACCCGGATCCTTCGATTTCCGGTTGAAGTGCTTTAGCCAGTTAAGCTAGCGAGTCGTCAAGTTGATGCGTAGTTTTCCGCGGCGTTGTCTAGATGATGTTACCATGCTTCTGGGTTTCACCGCGTGGATTTTCTTTGAGACGTCAGTTTCTCCAGTATTCCAACCGGCGTCTTCAGGTCGATGTCGGGATTCAATTTTTGGTGACTTATTCTTTGGTGACTTTGGTGATTATAAGTCACCAAAAATTGAATCCCGACATCGACCTGAAGACACCGGTTGGAATACCGGAGAAACTGTCGTCGCAAAGAAAATCCACGCGGTGAAACCCAGAAGCATGGAGACATCATAGCGAGTCGTCATTCTCACTTGTGGAAATTGCGGGAGACTCCCGTAGAAGTTATCACCGTGGCTACTCCCGGTATACTTCAATCACGATATCTCTATTTTCATGGATGTATCGCATTTCCACCAAGTCAAGCACTTTCATGCACTAAAATGTTTCATTCTAGTGAACAATGAGATTTTAGTCACCATTAAATCATCACTGATGTAATATTTCCTCGTTTCTGCTTTCTCAGGTCTCAGCGCTGCGCGGCTGCTCCGATCCAAGGGTAAGGAAGTGGTGGTGCTTGAGGCAGGAGACCGCGTCGGGGGTCGAACGTTCACCGTCCGCGATGAGGGCGTCGTGTCAGGGGGGGTGGGAACGAGGGGAAGCTACGGCTGGGCAGACATGGGCGCGTCCTACGTGGGCCCCACCCAGGACCACGTGCTGCGTCTTTGCCGCGAACTCGGGCTCAAGACGTACCCCTGCAAAGCAGATGATGACTCATTGCACTACAGTAAAGTGAGTGTACGCTAGGGTGGCGCTTCAAGGGGCGCTTGTTTCAGTGGCGCTGCAAGGGGGGTTTTGGGGGATAAACCCCCCCCTCCTCCCCAGGGCTCCGATTTTTTTAAAAGCTAAATCCATTTTACTTAATTGCATTAATATTACCTATAGAATTTTGTGAGGATTTATAAAATATCAGTAAATTGTCGAATTAGATGGAAAAGTTACTTGATTATGTCATAGCTGGTCCTGAATTCAAAGGAATCATAAATAAATGAGTAAAAACTGGAAAGCTAGCAGTGATACATTTTATAACTTTCCCATTTTTTTTCTATTTCCTACTATTTCTTGCCATCACTTCTATGATATTGACTGAAAATAACGCTTAACCGGGTTATACAAAGCAGAAAGGAAGAAAAATGCCAGTGTGTTGTGGGTTGCATACTCCATTCTGTGATGCCTCATGAGGACACTTCATTAAGTCTATGAAGCGAATGGAAATTGGCTGTAATATTGGATTCAAAACCTGTATATTGAGATTTTTGAGCTATTATTGTTCACAAGTGCCCAAAAATTTGGTCACTCGGAATGAAAAATATAATGGACAAAGATGTTTTTTCTTGCCCTAATTTCAAATGTTTGAGGCAAAAATTCTGACAGAAGATATTAGGTAATCAATTTGGAAAAATTCTTATTAGTTATCATAATAATGATTTCACAGATTTTTTGTGCATATAGCAATTTGTGGTACAAAAAATTGGTGAAACAAGGCATCATGGAGCACATGGTTTTGCAATTAATCACTGAAAACTCTCAAACTCTTTCACCTAGAATAGGTCAATTAATTACAATCATCAACTATGATTTTAGTTTTTGCAGAGTGATTAATTTACTAATGGCATGAATACCTTTCACCATAGATACTGACAATGTGATGTATAATTTTATTCTTTGCAAATTTAAAAAAAATGTGGCCTGGTTCTTAAGTCTTTGAAATCAATCTTGAATTGTCCTACACTTTTGTGAGGGTTGTGACAAATCTGGACAGTCTAATATTAGAGACAGCTGATCCCTTCTTCCCTCTAAGTCAGCTATAATGATCATTAACCCATTACAATGCTTGAAATAATCCCAGTTGATCACAAATCTGGATTCTACTATGGTGGACAGTCCTTCTGGATTGTGATTCTGTATTTCTCTTTATTTTAATCCATGGAATATTCACTCCTAAACAGTGGCGTAACTAGGAATATGCTTTGGTGGGGATGAGAGGGGATGGGGAAGGACAACCTCCCACCCACCCAAATTTTTATGAAAATTTTGGAAAAATGACATGCCTGCAAATACATTTTACATAATTTTAGCACTTAAAATTTGGGTTTCAGTAAAAGGTTACGTTAAAATTTACTGTAAGTCAAAACTAGACAATAGTTTTGAATATTATTTTTATTTCTCTGAGGCTTTGGTAGGGGGGGGATCTATCCCCTTCATCCCCACCATAGTTATGCCACTGCTCCTGAATGGTTTTGTGTGCCAGCTCAATTGTGGATTACACGGCATGATTGTCTTTTATCTAAATTTCAGGGAAAGAGATGTCGTTACCAAAGTACATGGCCTAAATTCTGGTGGAGAAACCCCCTGGCAGGTTGGGATGTCTTCTATGTGACAAAGAAAATGGATGAAATGGCTGCAACCATTCCAATTAGAGAACCGTGGAAAGCTCGTAATGCTAAAGAGTGGGACCAAATGACGGTGGAAGAGTTTTTGCAAAAGACATGCTGGACGAAGTAAGAATGTACACTCATCCTCTGTACTTGGTCAAGTGGCAGTATTTTAAAGTGGTAGATAATTTACTCGTGACACGATTGATCAATTTTCACATCTCTCACTCTATATGCCGCTTGTTCAAATCAGTTTTACTTACCTGTGAGAGCTACTCAAGAAATGGTAACAAATGCTTAAGCATGTAGGTAATTTGACTATTTTTTCAATTGAATCAATTGATTAAAATTGGCATGAATGCTTCCATGGTTCGGCAGTAATTTTTAGTACTTCAAGTCCTGTTGTTTAATGCAAGTGGTGTAAATCATAAAAAAAATTCTCATTCAGATGAAACATCAAGTCAGTGCTCATGACATCGATACTGATATCTCAGGAAGAATTATAGATATGATCTATGTATCATAGGTTGACTACCTTTTTATTGCTGTGGGCTGCATGTTCAAATTGGCTTAGCCACAAGGGAATGAAATATGTACTTGCTTTTTCACTGTAATTTCATTAACAAGCAGTTAACGCACTAAATTTAAGCACTAATCTCTCAGTGGCCACCCTCATCATCTCAAGCACATTTTAAAAAATGAGCAGCTACTCATTGTACAAGCTGCATACAGTGATTTTAGGGTCACATATAGGTTGCTGGCACTTGATCCAAATTAAAAAAAAAATTTTAATTAATTTTGTGTGAAGATTTAGTACAATAACCATATCAGATTGCTTCAATTATTGTGAAAATTGTTTTTCAAAGAAAGTCCATTAGTTTGATTAGTGTATTGTTTGTTCTAATATAATTATTTTTCCAGGGATGCAATGGAATTTTTACAGGCATTATGCTGTCTTAACAACACAGCTGAATCATACCAAATGTCTCTCTTGTTTTACCTGTGGTATATGAGACAAGGGGATGGCCTACTACGTCTTTGGTATATTGATGGAGGAGCTCAAGAGCGAAAGATTGTTGGTGGCACCCAACAGATAAGCCTGCGCATAGCTGAGTCACTAGGAGGTGAGTGTACTTGAGAAATTCTTTTTATCCGTCCATTTTTCCCCTCAAAATTCTCCCAAATTTTCAGATTAGTGCTCTTTTAATAATTTTTCATCTTTCTGCAGATCGTGTAAAACTGAATGATCCAGTTGTTAGAATCACTTACAGTGGAGATTCAGATGGTTCTGTTACCATCAATACACTCTCAGGGAAAGAATACCAAGGCTCACATGTTATTCTAGCAATGCCTCCCTGTGTCCAGGTATGGTCTAAATATTTTGACTACATAGATATATTAAATATTTTTCTCCTAATTTTACCTCTTAGCTGCAATAAATGTTGATTTTTTTGTGCCGTGGGGCTAACCCTTTCGCACCGAATGTCGGCTGGAGCCGACGGGCATATTCATACGCAGGACGCTGATGTCGGGTATAGCTGTCGTGGATTTTTCAATGCGAACGACCGGACATTGGCTCTAGCCGACACGAGGGTAGGGAAGTGACCGCTGAGATAGCAATTGTCGGATGCATGCAGGCCCAGCCTGAGACCCAGCTTAGCGAGACCTTAAGGCCACTCCCCATGCAATAAAGCCCGACCCTCCCACTCATTTATGAATGAATGTCTAGTCAACTAATTGTGTTACTAGTGTTTTTTTCAACCAAATGTTGCATTTTATTTTCAATAATTACTCTTCTTAAAGAAAGTACTAACATTTTTTTAAGCATTCTGAAATTTTAAAGTGATTTCTAGTATTAATAGCAACAAATTTAGTGAACACAGTACTAAGATTATAAGTCCACAAGTGCGTTACTTTTAATGCTAAAATTTTGTTTAAAAATTGTTTACGCACATAACAAAACAAAGAATACATTTCACACTATAAAAAATTGTAGTATGCAACAAAATATGTCATTGTAAAAACCATTGACAATATAACCACTTTGCAATGTATTCCTGCAGTGAGGATGATCATAAATGAGTGGGAGGGTTGGGCTTTATTGCATGGGGAGTGGCCCTAAGGACTCGCTAAGCTGGGTCCCACGCTGGGCCTGAATGCATCCAACAATTGCTACCTCAGGGGTCATTTCCCTTCCCTTGCATTGGCTAGAGCCAACGTCTGGTTGTTAGCATTGAAAAATCCACGACAGCTTTACCCAAGATTAGGTGTTCTGCCTATAAAAATGCTTGTTGGCTCCACCCGACAATCAGCAAGAAAAGGTTAAACTCTTAGCTCATGTTCCTACTTAAAATATATGTGAATTACAGGTAAAAAAAAAAGATACTATGTATTGATTTGAGAAACATCCCTTTTTATTGGCATTTTCAGATGAAGATTCATTTTAGTCCACCTCTTCCACCATTAAGGCAACAACTTCTTCAGCGAATACCAATGGGTACTGTGGTGAAGTGCCTTGTATTCTACAAACATGCTTTTTGGGTTGATAAAGGTTATTATCTAAATTTATTCTTTATTAATCTGTGGTAAATTTCATTTTAAAGTGATTTAAATTCCTCCATAGCCTTCACCCAAAGTGCTACCTTGCTTTAAGATAGATTGCAGAGCCAAATTGTAATCTAAATTAGACATTTTATTGGAGCATTAACTTTGCATGGCATTTTTTTAAAATGATATTCTTGTATGAAAGTTTTAATTGATGAACTTTGAAGCTAAATCAATAAATTTATGTGCAATAAAGTTTAATACTTGAACTATTTACTCTCTAAGTATATGGTGAAGCTTAAAAAAGAATGAGAGTTAAATGCAAATAATATGGCAATTGCCATTTCATGGCTTTAGAATTTGAATTGGAGACTTGTACTCATTATGTGGCTTACAGAGGCTCATACTCTCAGAATGCATCATCCTTGTATTAAACATTAAGCTATGATGGAAAATCCTAGATGAAAAGTCAATTCCTAATTTTATTCCTGTTTTACCAGGTTTGAATGGCATGGTTACATGTCATGATGATTTTGAAGTGGTTGGGAATGCAGCGGAAGACATAAAGGATGCAGGACTTCCTGGACTACTCCCTGGGATCATCTGTTTCATCTACTCTAAGCAAGCATTAGAATTGTATCAGCTAGACTACGATGCTCGAAGAGATGCTGTATGCGCTTCTTTAGCCAGAATGTATGGATGTCCTGAAGCTTTAAAGGTATGAATTGTTGTGGGAATCTTTAGATACATATACAGTGGAACTTGGATGATTCAAACATAAACAAATGAGCCCTAGCAAACTTAAGCTTCATCACTTTAGAAAAATGGATTTTGAGTTTTCTTGGTATTCATATTCCAAATCTTATGTCTCGTATTGTATCTAAAGCCCGTATGACACTTTCGAATTTATTGGCCAATCCATTGGATATTGGATTGTGGTCCAACTGACACACACCAATTTCTAGTCCAATATCCTTTTCACAATATTGGACACAATTTCTTGCCCAATTTGGAATTTAGAACAGGTTCTATTTTCTCGCGTCCAATCTACAATCAGAAGTTAGTTATGTTGAATCCTAGTGGCCAAAACAAGAAGCTCTTTTCAAAACATCAGGTTTGGCTGTAAAACATTGGTTTTGTTCCAAGAATTCACATGAAATTACTAAAATATGGATGAAAGAAGTTGTTTCACTATCGATTGAAGCGTTCAAATCATACGAATGCTTATACTACAAAGTAAAATCATCGAGATACAATGGCCTTCTCTAGCGGGACATTACCCAGTGAGAAATGGGTGGTGGAATCCACGTGGAACCCACGTGGAATCCACGTTGAGTGGTGGATATTTGGTGGTGGTGGATATTGAGTGGTTGGACCCACGTGGAATCCACGTTGATTTCAAGTGGATTTGTGGTGATTATCATAAAATGTTAAACAGAATTTCTAATTTGTGGAACTTAACTCTCTGGTGACATTGCGTCATTTATCATCCTGAAACCACGCTAGTTATGTGAAAATGTATCGCACATTCTATTTTTCTATAATTCGTGGAAAGGCAGCCATGAGAGCACATGAAAAATCGTAGACACATATATAGAAGGTTTAGATATAGAGCGGTTGAGGTTTTAATGGTTTTAGGACAGCACCAACTGCTGCTTTAATTTTTCCACCAAATTTCCACGTGGGTTCCACGTTGATTCCACGACCAAAAACACGTGGTATCCACGTTAATTCTCCACGTGGGTTCCACGTGGATTCCACCACCCATTTCTCACTGGGTAGAACACTATTATGGCCAAATTTGGTGTAAATATTGATACTTGTCGTACAGTATGCAATACACAATATTTTAAACAATATAGCACGCCAATTTATTGGCCGATGAATTGGAAAGTGTCATACGGGCTTATAAAGGATCAATTTATGTATTTTTCGACTTCTTATTGTGCTTTAGCCTGCATTTTATCTGGACAAAATTTGGGCTGAAGAGCAATATATTGGAGGTTGCTACACAAGTTACTATCCCCCTGGTGTCCTGTCACACTATGGAGAAGCGTTGCGGCAGCCACTCCCTCTAGCACCGTCACTGCAGGCACGTATATTCTTTGCTGGCACGGAAACAGCATCTGTCTGGACTGGATACCTCAGCGGTGCTGTGGAGTCTGGAGAGAGAGCTGCGCGAGAGGTGAATGTTCTTGGCTCTCACATGTTGATTGATTTGTGTCTGAATGTGCCATCCATAGAAGAGATTTCTTTTATTTTAATTGCTTCCCTTTTGTGATCTAGGTACTGCATGCAGAAGGCTTAATATCTCAGGATGAGGTGTGGGTCACAGAGCCTGAGAATGAAGACATGCCTCACGTTAGCCTGGAGCGGTCAGCTGTGCATCGTTACCTTCCTCCCATCGGCCCAACACTTCTTGTAGCATCATTGGCAGTGTCATTTTTCCTGTTGAGGAAAGCCAGCAACCGGGCAATTGCATTGTCCCACATCAGAGATTTCTATCATCATCGATTCATGGCAATGAAATCCTGATCACATATTATTGGATGTTTTATCCATTGTGAGAAATTTCCCTCCTAGCTTTTACAGTTCCGCCTTTGACAGTTACAGTATTGATTAAAAGTTGAGGAAAAATAGGCTGGAATCAGGAGATAGTCAAGTGGGTTTGTTGCCTATTTATTCCATGAGAATGGATTGAAATAGCACCAAATAAGTGTGAGTGTTACTGCCTATCTGTAACAGTTGACTACCGGGTGGAAGGAAAAGAAAGAGAAAATGACTGAAATATACAAATATTATTTTGAAATACACAATTCATGTCTTGAGACATTTTTATTAATTATTATATCAATTATTTCATGCCTTCAAACATTCATGCTTATGCAGTGGCGCAGCGAGGGGGGGGTTTTGGGGGATAAAACCCCCCCCAGAGCTCAGAGAAATTTTTAAGTTTAATCCATTTTACTTATTTGGATCAGTATTACTTATAGAATAGTGCTAGGATTAATCAAATATCCCTCAGGAAGCCGTAAAACTCGCCATTTTGAACCATTATTCTTAAAAAAAATTCTGGAGGAGGGCCCCCGCAATTCCCACTTACCCTGGCATGTATGCAATACCCCCACACCCGTAAGTATTAGTTGTGCCTAAAAACCCCCCCTAGCCTTAATTCCTAGCTGCGCCCCTGTGCTTATGAATGATGAAATTAACTGCATGCTCATTTCTGGCATCAACCTAAGTAAAATTCAATGGAGCTGAAAACATTTTCACTCAATGCTATGAGTTTAGATTCTCTACTTACATATTTTGAGTCCAGGTGTTGAAAATGTACATATATATATACTTCTTACTGCAGTTTCTTACATGAAGAGCATCAGTCTTCAGTATGCATGATCATTGTGATCAATCCTCTATGCCACTCTAGCACATACATTGTGTCATGGGCAGATCATTTCCTTGGGAACTCATTTTTTCCAAAGCTTGCCAAATTATCACCAAGAGGCAAATTGATCTTTCTGAAAATTAAGTATTAAAATTTTGTTCTTAAATAATAATTTGTAAGAGAGATCAATTCATCCCTTTTAAACTGAAAAAATTGTTGGGTATTCCATGTAAATGGTTTACTCTTGAGTTTAATCCTCTACCTTACATTCCCAGTCCCTCGTTTCCTCTTATCAATTATGTACCCCCTCCTTTCGGCCCCATACCCTCTTCCAGCTCAACTCCTCACCTTCCCCTACTCTCATACCCCAGACTGTAATGACTATACGGAAATGTGCAGCAAGTGAGCTCTCAGAAAAGAGTTACATTTGCCACCATTGCAGAGGACTTCTTATGAAGGACAGCTTATTGGAGTTTGCAGCAAGGCAGCTCTCACAAAAGACTTACATTTGCCACCATTTCAGAGGGCTTCAGCCATAATTTGACAATAAAGTACAGTTTAACCCAAAGAGTGCAAGAACGTTTTGCACACCGACTGCGGCATTACCCAAAATATTTATTGCTACCTGGATATCTTGCACTTGGACACTTTCCCTCACCATAAGGATTGCTAAGAGTCCTGACTCTACCAGATCAGCCCTCGTGGCA
The DNA here is from genome assembly GCF_921293095.1 of Ischnura elegans. Lineage (NCBI taxonomy): Eukaryota > Metazoa > Arthropoda > Insecta > Odonata > Coenagrionidae > Ischnura > Ischnura elegans. Next base: position 21,046,616 of record NC_060251.1, on the reverse strand, counting down.
TGAGGTGCCACATTCTCAGGGTATCTCTTCCACACTGGCTGGCTGTTAAAATCGTGAACTCCCACAGCCAAAGGGTTAAGGTTAAGTGTAGATTGAGTTAATTGTATTTGGCAAAAACAATAGCAACAAAAGAATTATAGTTTAGTTAATAGTCAAATGCGGCTTTTAAAACCAATATTTCGCTTGTGTAAAGTAATATAAATAATAAGAATGACGAAAGCACGACCTGTCGGAGGGCGTCGCCAGCGGCGAGTGGAGGGGATGGAGTGTGTTCTCTGCTTTCTTAGCAGCAAACCTCTGGAGCGATTACGGATTTGGGAGCAAGGGACAAGCACGTGCGATTTTGAAATTTTGTGGAGTCTTTCTTTCTCAGCAGAAACGGTCGAGAAAGTGATTGGTTAAGTTTGGGATTCCAGTCTGTCTCGTCTTGTTTGAGCGTAATGCTAATAACTCGTACAGTAGGGTGGATTGGAAAAATCGATTTTTTTAAAATCCATCTGGCCCAATGAAAAAAAGTTGAGGGACTGATAAAAAATAATGCCCGAAAATTTTGAGTCCTCTAGATGAACCACTGACCCTCGCTCAAATGCTATTTATGGGGGGGGAGGGGGGGGGTAGGGTCAAAAATCGAAAAGTTTAATATTCTCTGGACATTCCCAAAATATTTGCCGAGTTATTGCTCAACTTGGGCCAAAATGTTGCGCATTTTGACGTATCTGCCACCGCTAAGCCGCAAAATGCCAAATTTCAGTGCGCGTCCGCGAATAGAATATTCCAACGCCCACGCAGCGTCGCGGATAGAAGAGCGGCAGGTCGCTCTCGTCCCCTCCCCGCTCGCCTATCACCCTCCCACACTCCGAATACTGCAAAATTCATCCGACGTGTGCTGCTAAGAGGGCGCTCATCTTTGATAATATAAATCGGCATATGGTAGAAGGTAAAAATTAATGCGTAGTGAGGCGACTTGTCCCTTTTGTGGCACCTCGTCGGCGTTAAAAAAATCGATGTTACCAAAATTTAGAGAGATGTAATGAAATATTTTTGTATTGTTCGCGATTTTTTATACCCGAGAACGCTAGAAAGGAGCTTACGGTCTATGAAATTGGCTCTCATCGATGTTACCAAAATTTAGAGAGATGTAATGAAATATTTTTGTATTGTTCGCGATTTTTTATACCCGAGAACGCTAGAAAGGAGCTTACGGTCTATGAAATTGGCTCTCATCGATGTTACCAAAATTTAGAGAGATGTAATGAAATATTTTTGTATTGTTCGCGATTTTTTATACCCGAGAACGCTAGAAAGGAGCTTACGGTCTATGAAATTGGCTCTCGAGTGGCTAGAGGGGTAGGTATGCGAACTTTGGAGATGCGTTTCTCTTCCGGTAATGTCCGATGCTGCGACTAAATGGATTTTGAATGGAGGCCGCTCGAGTTCCCGAGCACCGAAATTCACACCAAGTGCATCTTTCTTCGTCGGTATAATATTAATATTTGATGTTTCAGAATCGTCTGTGGAGGAACAATCACGAGAGAATAACTCAATTATCTGTTTTCTAGTCTGTATTTCTCATTAGTGTCGTTCAGTGCTCTTACTGTAAGTTGTCCAATGGATTTCAGAAAGAAAAATCGGAAATGATTATTTACTAGTTCAGAGTTATATTGTGGCACAACTTAGAACTAATACATGAGTTTGAGTTTGACATTTCAATCGCGGCCAGATGTATAATACATGTTCAGCTGTTGGCAATTTTTGGTGAGTACCGCCTACATTTTTTTCCCAACTACAGCACTGGTGTCGTTCCTCGTCTTTCGCCGCAGTCAGCAAAGTTCGGATGATTTCATCAGAGATGAAGAGGAAGAGCAAAATTTGAGGGTGGTTAATGATCATGCCGAGCAAGCGGTAAAACTCTTGACTGATTGCAATAGAAGTGTGACCAAGAAAGAAGAGTAAAGCAATATTTATTATTTACAGTACAAAACTACCGCAAAAACTTTCCCGAAAACAAAATGTCAACTTCGATTGTTAGACATGAAAAGTCACGAGATCTAAAACAGTTGTTTCAACGTATTTACCTCGTAAAAATCCTAGTTTCCCTCCATCTTTTCGAACTTTTTATAATGTTACATTGAAAATTAATCATATGGCACCCGACTTGTAATAATCACTCACTCTAGCAGGGGCGCAGCTAGGGTTCAAGGCTGGGAGGAGTCTAGGTGCAACTAATACCGGGGTGTGTGGGGGTATGGGATACCCACCAGGATAAGCGGCAGGTGCGAGATTAATAAATTGCTACGGAATTTTAAGATAAATGGTTCAAAATGGTGAGTTTTACGGCTTTCTGAGGGATATTCCATTAAACCTTACCCTATTCTATTAGATATATCAATCCAATTAAGTAAAATGGATTAAACTCAAAATTTCTCTGAGCTCTGGGGGGGTTTTATCCACCAAAACCCTCCCTCGCTGCGCCACTGCACTCTAGATCCCCTATGGCAGCATGTAAGGGAAAGGAATCCACAGGACTTAGGGAGTGTCGCGCGAATCAAGAAACACTCAGCACGCCTGGCGGCAAGGAGGCATGGCAGGCACCTTTGAAGCTGCGTTTCGGCATGAAGGAATCAAGATACGACTAAACGGTTGAAAATTTGTCTAGACAACTCTAAACTAGTGTGTTTGCCTAAGAAAACGTTAAATCCGGGTCGAAAAACTCAACATTCAAAATAATTGTTATTAAGACCCTATAGGCGCATTGAGGCGCCTCAGGCAAGGCTATCCGCCGCCGCACGAACCTGAAACTTTTTATAATTTTTCTCTCCATTTCGCACATTTTAGGACCACGAATTCTTTAATCGGATCATTTCGGAAAATAAGCGCTGGCCTACCCAAGGGCGCAGCCAGGAATTGAGGCCGGGGGGGGGGTTTAGATGCAACTAATACCGGGGTGTGTGGGGGTATGAATAACCCACCAGGATAAGCAATAGGTGCGAGATTAATAAATTGCGGAATTTTAAGATAAATGGTTCAAAATGGTGAGTTTTACGGCCTTCTGAGGGATATTTTATTAATCCTTACACTATTTTTTTTAGTAATATGAATTCAATTAAGTAAAATGGATTAAACTTTAAAACTTTTCTGGGCTCTGGGGGGGGGGGGGGTTTATCCCCCAAACCCCTTCCCTCGATGCGCCACTGGGCCTACCGGGGCATGGGGTTGGGGTAATTGGGTCATGATAGACCCAGTTACCCAAGCAGATCATATGCATGAAAATTACACGGAGATATTTATTACGTAACTATACGTAGATCATAAATAGCTTAAAAATCCCTTTAGCATAACATTTTTGCTCAGCTGCAGATAATGGTGCGAGAATTCAAGGAAAACTCAGAAGGGCGCTGAACTAACCTACTATATTGAAGAGCTTGAAATTCTGTAAATGATGTAAAAAGCGGGAACCAAACTACTTGTGGAGCAGCATTGTTTTACCCCATTTCTAGGAGTACGGTACAACATCATGTTTCTAAAACTCGGGTGATTGGACGTGTCTCATGTGACTCATGTCTCAACGCCCAAGTAAGGGTGATGGGTGTGTGACTTCTTATTTCCCTGCTGCTGAGAAAGCGGAATATGCCAATAAAATAAAAGTTATGGGAAAAATGGAGAAGAGGTATTACACATTGTACTCTGATACAATGTTCTAAACAAACTCGTAACCAGTGGCGGCTCGTGAGTCAAATGCTGGGAGGGGCACACTCCACCGGGTTTTAACATCTTTGAATATTTTGTGTAATTTAGTGAGTTTTTCAGGCAATCTAGAGACCACTAATGCACAAAACAATCGCTTACTCTAAAACACTAACAATCACTAACTCGATCAACTCAACTACAGCTAGACCTATATATATTTAAACAATTTACACATAATAAGTCAACTGGTCACCAAAACAAGGTATTCTGCAACACCAAGATTATGCGGCCGCCGCACAGTGGGCGGAAATCGGAAAAAGCCGGACAAAATTACAAAATGGCTTTTTTTGAGTTATAAACTTGAAACTTCGTAAGTATACTCAGGAATGATTGAAATTTATTGATATGTACTTCATTTGACATAGATCCTACCCGTTACTGAGATACAGAGGCTCAAACGTGAGCAAATTTCCATAAAAACGCCCGTCTTCAATTTTCTCTGAAAATCTTCCAAAGTAAGTGAATGGTGAAGTTATGGGTGGATTCTTGCCGAATAAAAAACCACATAATCTGTTAGCACGGTATTCTTTCTTTAATTTTCCGTAATCTTAAAGAATACAGTCCATAAATTCTTACCGTGCAGTAACAAAATGGCGGATACTGTTTTTCGACGAAGTTTTACATTTAGGTAGAGTTTCAAATAGGTTTTCGGCAAGGTCGCGCAGAGTAACTTATATGAGAGCATTATTTGAAGATTTCTTGAGGTCTTTATGCAGTTTTCTTTGAAATAAGTTTGCGTCGCCGGAAATTACATTGATTTTTCGATCGCGCGGCAGGGTTCCTCTCCGCGCGTCGGGAGTTGGATTAGCCGCGCCGCGGTAAGGTTATTGAAGCTGTATGGTCTTTAACGCTCAAAATTCACCGTTTTTATGTTTTGCTTCAAGACACCGATTCTCAAATGGTCTATGGTGAAGACAGTGGAGGTTTTTCATGCGATGTACTTGCACGTTTCATCGAAGTTCATTTCGTTATCTTTGAATACGATCGAAGACCATGGTTCTATTACAAGCGTTCAAACCTCGACAAAGTGAGTTGTTTTCCTGGGACTCATACAAAAAGACCTACCAGAAAGATACCAGCTGAGACCCTTATACCTTCTTCAATCACCGATCCCTGACCCTCAGGATTCTAATTTCGAAAACGGTCGTTTTATGACACCGCGGAGTGGAGCCCTTGGCCGTCTTAACGGAGGTATTTCCACGGGAACTTCTAGCTTTTTTAAAATGTGCATCATAACCTCAGTTCTATTTTGACTTACAGATTACCATGTCTTTACACGTTTACCATACGTTCTTCCCCGTGTACGCATTAGGGCATTGGATAACCATAGGTTCGACAAATTTATTATTTCTAAATTTTACATAGGCTCCATCCGCCATTCCATAGAAAATGCCACCTCACATTATTACATGACTTGATATCTACAGAATAATATTGGAATTGGTAAAAAAAATCATTCACTCGGTAAAAAATATTTGCTCCATTATTTATCGCGGAGGCTGAATTTAAGACAAGACCCTGATGCTCTGAAATTTCTCAATGACTTCCTGACAAAACGCATTCTATGGCCATACCTTAAGAAATGGGTAGAGAGTTCTCGAAATAATGAACGATTTTGTGTCGATACAAAAGTTGGCTCGCTGACTCTATAACATTTCCAGAATTTGTTATGCATCACTTTCCCGATACTTCAACGACAGCCGGTTGAGTATTGTATTTTTGTAAAAATCTATTCCTCTCAAATTGATTGATTAATTAAAATTCCCCCTGTAGCTTCATTCTACAAAATTCATATTATATTTACCAGGCATTCCAGGGCGGCCAAAAAAATGTCGCACCTCATGTGTTAGATCACGCAGAAGAAAATTCAAACTTTAAAAACTACTGCTTCTACTGCTGAGCTTGCTCTCACGGCATCTGTGAGTTTGAGAGAGAGGGGAGACACTTCAGCAGCTCACCTAATTTCAGAAATAACAACTACGACCCCTACTCGGGCTAAGAGAGTTCTTTCAAAGCGGAGGACGAGTGAAAAGGTCCACCCTGAGATGACAGTGGAAGAGGCACTGTCATTGATGATTGCCTCTGATTTGACCACGCGTCAACATCGGTCTTTTCGTAGGACAGCTCTGAGCCATGGACACGAATTGTATCCCAGTTATGATGGAATAGCGATAGCAAAAAAGACAGCTTATAATGAAGGAATTAAAATAACTGAGACCATGTGCGAAGTAAACCTTCAAGCACCACTGAACCACACCATATTGGGAACAATAGCCTGCTTAGCCACCACTTCCACCTCTCAAGAATTAAAATGTGTGGTGAACTACAGATTAATCTCAAAGTACGGTTTTGATGGAAGTTCGGGCCACTCTCAATATGGTGTCATAAAACGACCGTTTTCGAAATTAGAATCCTGAGGGTCAGGGATCGGTGATTGAAGAAGGTATAAGGGTCTCAGCTGGTATCTTTCTGGTAGGTCTTTTTGTATGAGTCCCAGGAAAACAACTCACTTTGTCGAGGTTTGAACGCTTGTAATAGAACCATGGTCTTCGATCGTATTCAAAGATAACGAAATGAACTTCGATGAAACGTGCAAGTACATCGCATGAAAAACCTCCACTGTCTTCACCATAGACCATTTGAGAATCGGTGTCTTGAAGCAAAACATAAAAACGGTGAATTTTGAGCGTTAAAGACCATACAGCTTCAATAACCTTACCGCGGCGCGGCTAATCCAACTCCCGACGCGCGGAGAGGAACCCTGCCGCGCGATCGAAAAATCAATGTAATTTCCGGCGACGCAAACTTATTTCAAAGAAAACTGCATAAAGACCTCAAGAAATCTTCAAATAATGCTCTCATATAAGTTACTCTGCGCGACCTTGCCGAAAACCTATTTGAAACTCTACCTAAATGTAAAACTTCGTCGAAAAACAGTATCCGCCATTTTGTTACTGCACGGTAAGAATTTATGGACTGTATTCTTTAAGATTACGGAAAATTAAAGAAAGAATACCGTGCTAACAGATTATGTGGTTTTTTATTCGGCAAGAATCCACCCATAACTTCACCATTCACTTACTTTGGAAGATTTTCAGAGAAAATTGAAGACGGGCGTTTTTATGGAAATTTGCTCACGTTTGAGCCTCTGTATCTCAGTAACGGGTAGGATCTATGTCAAATGAAGTACATATCAATAAATTTCAATCATTCCTGAGTATACTTACGAAGTTTCAAGTTTATAACTCAAAAAAAGCCATTTTGTAATTTTGTCCGGCTTTTTCCGATTTCCGCCCACTGTGCGCCGGGCGGCGCGGCTATGTCAACTCACTAAATACGTCGTTCTGCGCATGCTCGGGCGGCGTCCCAAGACTTCCGCAAGGCACAAGCGTACACGCGTCATAGCACCAGCAGCCCCCACCACTACCGCTCTTCATATAACTGCATGGTGATGGACTGGGCCGTTCTGGCAAGCGCCCCGAGGCTACAAAAGCGAACTTCTCGTGCTATTGTTGCGTGTTTTTCGTACATTTTCGATACATGCGATTGAAAAAACACCTTTGTTAATAAGTTAAATACACCAACGGATGAAGTTCGCCATGAAAAAATATTTGACTCAGCCGGGATTCGAACCCGGATCTCTCGATTGCCGGTCAGGCGTGTCAACCAGTTCCACCACCAAGCCATTTTCTTCGGGATGGGTTGGATGGGTTTTACCGAACAATTTTTGTTTGGTAAAATCCATACCAAAGTTCTTGCTGACAAAATGGCTTTGTGGTGTAACTGGCTAACATACCTGACCGGCAATCGGGATATCCGGGTTCGAAGCCCGGCTAAGTCAAATATTTTTTCATGGCGAACTTCATCCGTTGGTGTATTTAACTTTGCACCCGTTCGCGTGACTGCGTACAACGTCACTTGTTCATGCACTTTTGTTAATAGATGTGTAATTACAATTGAATGGGTATTTAATTTTTTTCCCCTATTCAAATCTTTGGGAGGGGCGACGTCCGAGAGTCCTTATGGGAAAGCCGCCACTGCTCGACACCAGATTAAAAAATCAGCGTCCCTCCCCAGACTAGTTTTTCTCATTTCGAAATAAAATCGGCTTTCCATTCAAGGGCGTACCCAGGATCATAACTGGGGGGGCAATCCATGGTCTAGGGAGGGGAGGAAACCAAGTTGTGACAATAGTTTATGAGATTATTTCCGTGAAAAAAAGTTTTATTTTAGTTACATGTCTTATACTAATGCATATCATTTTTGGTGGATTTAAAGATAGTTTGTTGAATGCTTTCGTTTCAATTCAGTACTGATTTTGCTTAAAGACTTTTGCGCATTTTGCTTCTGGGGGGCGGGGGGGGCAGCTGCCTCCCCTGCCCCTCGCTGGGTACGCCCATGGGCGCTCGGCTATATCCGTGGCCCCTGGAATAGACCCTCAAACCCTTTCTTAGCAGGAGTCCACGGTCAATTCTTAGCATTAGCAGTGTTTTTTTTATAAATATTTTTAATGATTTTCAATTATGTACACTTATATAAGGATAACTAACATTTTTTACGAAATTTATAATTTTCAACGGCTTTCGTAACGATGATAATAACAACGCTTGTGAACTCAAGGTACTTTAACTCCAAAAGTCCGTTGATAGTAACGCTAAAATTTCATTTAAAATCGTTTACTCACAGATGGAAAGAAATGATCCATTTAAAAAATTAAAATTTGCAGAATGCAAACAAGTTTTTCTTCGAAAAAATCATTGACAATATAATTATTGCTACATATATAATATAACCAATATATACAATGTAACCACTTCTTAAGTGATTCCTGTTGTGAGGAAAATCATAAATGAGTGGGAGAGTCAGGCCATATTGCCGAAGAGTCGCACAAGAGTTTCTTTATGATGGGTCTCAGGAGGACCTGAATACCTCCAACCATTGCTACCTCAGCCGTTATTTTCCATCCGCCGCGTCAGCTGTAGCCAACGTTCGTACGTATGCGTTGAAAAATCCATGCCCGCCATATCCGACGCTAGATCGTTTGCGTATGAAAATGTTAGTCGGCTATGGCCGACGTTCGGCGCGTAAGGATTAAGGAACTTGCTTGGGAAAGGGAGAAATGGAGGGATCCAAATACCTGATCCAGGATTTTGTTCTAGAAGGGGCACAAGGGTACCCCGTAATACACAAAACAAAACGAACGTAATGATCTAAACGTATTAAGAATCTTACCAACTTTTTAAAGCGTCTGGGTGGGGCATGTGGCCCCCTAAATCTGCCTACAAGGGCTGCTGTTTACTAATCTCAATATTGCAATCACGAATACTACAAAATTGGATCCTCAAGTCGGCCTCTAAATGTATTGTCACCTACCGCGCATTTAAATGGGTTTACAAAAGTCGCCACTCGCGTCTCTAACGAACAAAGTGATCCGAGTTTCACGAAGAAAGAAGGTATAATTACTGGTGACAACCGAAATTTACTTTCATGATGATGTTATCTATCATATTCATAAATATCTAGTGCTATTCCTTGCAACTGTAAATAGTGTACTGCAAAATATCGGAAAAAAGTAGATGCCAACGTCCGTTCGTATGCGTTGAAAAATCCACGCCCGCTATAGCCGACGCTATATCGTTTGCGTATGAAAATGCTAGTCGGCTATGGCCGCCCATGATTCCATTAAAGTTTCCTCAGAGCATAAGGCAACCTTGTTGTGACGAAACTAATTCTTGGGTCATTAATCACTTTTTGAAAAATCAACGGATCTTGTTCAGAAACTAGGTTTGAAAGGGAAGCCAGGCCAAATATTCAACTGTGACAACACTTCCCTCTGTCACGATCCCTCCAAAACCTTTGGGCGCTATTAATCAGAATATTCAACGCAAAACAAGCACCCCTGGAAGAGAAAACACAGCAATATTTCTTTGTGTTTCTGCAAATGGTAAGATGCTTCCTCTATTATTTGCTTTCAAAGGAAAATTCCTGAGCCCTGTGTTACTGTACTGATACAACGGCCTTCACTTGCATATTTATCAAAATGTTGAATAAACAAATATTTTATCTAATCATTTGAAAATACTAAGATAGATCTTGTTACCCAAAATAGTTACGGCAGTGCTAAAAATTGGATTTGCCGTTGGGTGACCCAGAGTCAGTGGCGCAGCGAGGGGGGGGGGGCTTTGGGGGATAAACCCCCCCGCCCCAGAGCTCAGAGAAACTTTTAACTTTAATCCATTTTATTTCATTTGATTAATATACTTATTGAAGAGTGTAATTATTAACAAAAATATCCCTCAGAAAGCCATTAAACTCACCATTTTGAACCATGTATCTTAAAAAATTTCTGGGGGAGGGCCCCCGCACCTCCCGCTTATCCTGGCGGGTATACCAAACACCCCAGGTCTATTTGCGCCTAAAACCCCCCCTAGCTTTAATGTCTAGCTGCTCCCCTGGACCCAGTTGCTAATTAACTTGTAAGTTGTGGGGTAAACGGGGCCAACTGAGACGTGAAAATAAAATTAATCTAAAATATTGTAAACTTGAAGAAATTACATTTAAATCACATGATGTGCTAGTCCGATTGTTGATAAATCATGACGTGTTTTTTTCTCAGCCATCCACTATTGTTAACTATCCAAAAAAATACCTATTTGAAAATGATATTGTAATATCACATTGAAAAACTACATACCCGGAGCCCCTGCTACTTTCCTAATACTAGAAAATAATTATTTTGAAAATGGCCGTCTGTAGGTTCAAATCGCTGAGAAAAGCATCAACTGAAATATAAAATGATTTTATTACTAGGCAACAAAACTCTTTCACCTCTTCAAGCTTTTGTTTTCCAAGGTTAAGGTCTGTCCTAAAGTCCTCTCTTTTCCTGCGTACTGATATCTTAGCCTTCTTGATTTTCATTTATCAGCTGATATCCGGTCATTGTTTGATTTCTTGAATTTCAGATGCCATTTCGTCATCACTAGATTACGATCACTGTCGATATCTGCCCCCGGGTACCTTTTGCAGTCCTTTACTTAGTTCCTAAACCTCTGATTCACTAAAATATGGTCTAGCTGAAATCTTCTTGTCCCCTGATATTTTCCATACGCATCTTCTTCGCATATAATTCTCAAATAGTGTGTTGGCAACCACTAATTTATGTTCTGAGCAGAATCTTTGGAGCCTTGATCCTCTCTCATTTTGATATTTTCCGGTTATTCTTCTATCCTGACCTTCGCCGACGACAGCATTCCAATCACCTGAAACTATAAGGTTTTCTTCACCCTTTACTTGTTTTATTTATTTTATTAATTTATTTATTTTCACACTGCTGAAAACAGCACCATTCGGCCTTTACATCGGGGTTAATGACAACATTTAACAATAAAACGTTCACAACATATACAAACATCCATAACCTGGATAAGGGTAACATACCCAGGTGGGACTCGAACCCGCGACCTTTGGTTTGGCAGGCGAGGATTTTACCCCGCCGCCTGTATTACTTCCGTGATATCTTCGTAACCGTCTTCAATTTCTTCATGCCCATAGTCCTTCGTAGGCATGTAGACGTGTACCTCAACGGTTTAATTTGCCTTTCCCAATTCATTATATCAGCTTACTTTGACTAACTTGCGTACAACGATTTACTCGGCCTACTGTCGTCTTTCTCATCATTACTAATTGTTGACTTTCTTCCTTGTTTTCCATTTCAGGCATGAAAATCGCTAATGTCCAAGAGAGTAGTAGGCAATTATCTTTAACAATACCTGTACGAAGTAAATTTTGTATTTATACAGATATAATATTGTAAGACACATTGATACAGATTAATTGATCTAGGACTCGTCATGTAATACAAAGTACACTACTTTTTATTATGTCGTTGTATCAACTGTTACTCAATTTTTGTTGTTTCATAAAATGTTCCCATGAGTTATTTCCAAAAGAAATATCAAATTATTTTGTTTCAAAATCATGAATGGGAAGTAACCTAAATGGAGTTACTTGCAATTAGTGCTGAAGGGTGATGGAGTGTGATGAATAGGGAGATTTTATAGATTTGATCCAGGGAAATCGAGCGGGTTCTTACTTTTCCCTTCGAAAAACTTTGCGCCATTAGACCGTTTCCTTCATGATAGATTTCCGTTCAATGGGGTAAAAACTATGCGGATAAATGTCACGCGAATTATGCCTGTTGTGCTTGTCGGAAGTGCACATTTACTTCTGAAATCCTGCAATTGTGAAATACTTTCGTCTAAACTGGGATTTCTTAATCCAAATAATTTGTACATTATGAATAATAATAATTATTTGTATATTATGAATACACTAATGCTGGGTAACGAATCGCATTACATGCCTTTCGTTTTCTTTGATGAAGGTAACCAGTGGCGGCTGGTGGTAATTTATCTAGGGTGTGCATTAGAGCAGATATAGGATGGTTTAATTATACCATGTTAATCCTAAACCATGAGCATCATATTTCGTCGTAATAGAATACATAGCAAGAAAAACATATCACTGGTACATTCTGCCATTAAAATTGCATGAACAGAAATAATATTAGCATGCATGAAAATATTATCCTAAACACATCTTTACAAGTGACGGTAGGCAGGGCCGGACTGGGACCTCTAAAAGGGCGCTGCCTTCAACTTAAGAAAGGGCGCAATCCGAGGGTGGGGCTATGGGATATTGTTTTGAAATTCACAAGGTAAAATTTGAAAAAAATATGGTATTTTTTTACAACAATTGTTTCAAAAAAGCTATTTAACTATTACAACGTGTATGTGATAGAAGGTACACTAATTTAACAAGCGAATACTCCAAATGATCATGTGTAATTGGCTTCTACTTTAGATGGATATATTCTAAATATTTTATATTTTAATATTTTCAAAAATATTTATTATTAATATTACAAATTACACTACTGCCACTATTTACGATGTTTGAATAATGGAAAAGATAGAACTTGTAAGTAAGATTAAGGTTATAAAAGCGTTTTATTTATGTATACATTTATGCAATCCAAATCATACATGACACAATAGACGTATTAAACTGTTTTATGAAATAAAATTAATGCAAAATAAAACATATATTTGTAGAAATACAAAACAGCCTCTGAAAACTGAAGTTATCACTAATTATTGTGAAGGCCACATTTTTGGAGCCCACTTCAACTATCAGAAGGAAAGTAGGCGCTTCATTTCCTTGCTTTGGAAACAGAGTTCATCTATAATTTTTTCATTGCTTATCTTTGTGACTAATTCTCGTTCCAACTGCATCAAGAGGAGAGCTTGCAAATTCTCATTGCTCATGGATGAACGAATTCTCGTTATGAGCTTCAGCTTTGAAAATGCACGTTCGCTGCTCACTTGGGTCATCGGTATTGTTAAAAGGAACTTGTAAGCCTTATGGAGTTGCGGATACATTAATGAGTACATGCTGTACTGAAAAAGTATCTTGTATGCACATTTAACACAGGAGTGGCATTTGTTGTTGCTTTTACACCAAATTGTTTCTTCATCTTCATCTTCTGATTTAGAACTTTAACTCACGTCAATGTCACTTGAGTTCTTCTGAAAGTGATCTTGCAAATTCATATTAAAGCTTGGCCATTGCTCAATAAATGATTCCAGTTCTTCCTGGAGCTTGCCTTTGTCAATGTTGGGGATCACAGAGCATATTTTTTCCAATGCATGTTCTGGTATTCCATTTGTTCTTAACTCAGAGAACCTTACAGGATCAAAGCATGAAAGATCTTGATAAACTCGATTTCGATAAGAAAACCTTGCTTCCATACTGGCGTTAATTTGGTCAACGACCACATAAAACACATTAACTTTAAAACTCTCTTCACTGCTGAATGGAGTTTCTACGACCTCATCACTTGTTTCATCTGGCATTTTTTCCGTTTTTTCTGTATTCTGGCTAGCAATTCACTCTCTATGCTGATGTTGTTGGAATATTGATCCAAAATTGGATTTTCTTCGATTTTATTAATCAGACTTTTTGACATGAACTTGACAAAGTTTTTTGCAGCATGGACAATGCCTGAAAACTCTTCTCTTATTCTCTTAAGACTGCCTTGAGCTGGTGAAATCAAATTCCAAGCCTGTGCATAATCTAAATTTTTTGTTTGAAGATAGTCCGACAAAACCGTTGTTGATTTGAAAATAATAAAGAACATCATAGCAGTTATGATCTTTTAACCTGCGGGCGCAGGAACGCATTTTTCTAAGGGCGCACCGGCCCACGGGCCGATGGGCCGGCGGGCCAGTCCGGGCCTAACGGTAGGTGAAATTCATTTTCCTTTCCTTACACCCTATGAGGAAATCGTGTAGAAAACGACCATACAGATGACTCTGTTACAGACGGACTAGGATCCTGGGCGCAGGTAGTGTAGGTGGCGGCCATAGATCTTTCATATAGTATATATCTGTATAAAAGATCTATGGTGGCAGCTACACCACTACACTACCTGCGAGTCACTCACCAAAAATATGCGCGTGCGCACTCGCATCATCTTGAGTCTGCTCCCATCACCCATTTGAGCAGCACATACCCCCCGCTTACTTCGTCCCGCCCGAGCACCCATTAGCGATCGGATAAACCGAATATGCGACCGGCGCGATGCCACGGGATCGCACACTTGTAGAGCGGTGAATTCGAAAAGGAGATAGCTGTAGCATTCGGAGCTTCATGTTTCTTGCATATGCAGACAGGATTTTTATCCTTCTCGTTGCAAAGGAATAGTTTTCTTTTATAATTAATTCATCTTTGGGTGTGCACTTGCTAACATGCGTATACGCACGCGCCGCCACTGAAGGTAACTACCCTATTAAGACGAGTATGGCTTGAGGTAATTTTTCGAAGACAAAGACATAAGTACTTTCCCAGCGATCACGATTGATCTTACTAGGAAAAAAATATGGCGCTTGTTATTGATGAAAATACATTGGCGTACTTAAATTATCCAAAATTATGTCCTTTTGAAGATTAAGTCATGATCTCGGAGGAGCAGAGAAACTTTGAATTCGAATACATACTAAGCCATGAAAAATTAAGAAGTTCGCTCAATTTGTAATGTCTTGTTGCATCGTATTCGCTAATGTTCGCCAGGGGCTTGAACGTATTAAATTATGTAAATATTGCTGTCTTCCTATTTTCTTGAGATCAAAATAGCTATTGCGATTTGATAATCCTCAAAATGTTTCTTTGCTATGTATTCCTTTAGTTTTGGTTATTCTGCAAACGCTTAGATATATTATAATAATAATTATTTATTTGATTCAATTTATACATTTATTCCTTCATTGATAAAAAAGTGGAGTTGGGGACTTCCAAATCAAACTATGATAATTTAATTTGTTTTAGACAGATTGTATTATACTTGCCTCATTCCATAGCACTTTCGCAAGCTCCCTAAAAAATAGGCAGATGTCAAAAAGGCATTGAACAAATACGTGAATCGATTGAGGTTTTTTGGATGGCTGCTTTTATAAATAAGTAGCATAGTTTGTTCTAGAATTCATTATTCTGACGCCTTGGCGTGACACAAGGGTATGAAATTTATTCCACCTCAATAAAGCAAACGTCTCTTTGGGTCTCATGTTCTGATGATAATTAATTTGAAAATCGAAAAAAGAAGAATCTCCACCCACCTAACACTAAATACCCAGTGACTCTTCCCATAAAAATGTGTTTGTTTTTGCATTTTTAAATTTATTTCGCATTTTATTCCAAAAAGAAGTGCCTTGAAGTATATAAATGCCACTATTTCAGCGCCAAATCGTTAAATTATTAAATAACTAAAATACGCATTAAAACCACATTTTTTTCTCAAAGCTGCCTCGCTACATTTCTTTTGAGGTGGATATAGACGCATACAAATATTTTAATCAAAATCTGAGACCCAAAGGGACAAACTTTCCCTTAATTGGGGTAGAATGGTCTGAGATTAAGATATCTAAGACCCAATTTAAATGTCGTTTTTCGCTCTTTCCCCAGGTGCAAGCCATCCCTGGATGTGAAGAGAATGGAGACTCATCCTAAGGAGAGAAAGCTTGAAGATGATGGCCACGAGGGACCTCCCATGCTAATTTTCTTACCTTAATCGGGAATATTTTACTTGTTTTAATTCACCTTTCTAATTTTTAAATTTCAGAATTGAAGAAAAATTGATTCGCAGGACTTGGACACCATTCATCAATAGGGTAGTTTCCATCATCAAAGAAAACGAAAGGCATTGATTGCGACTCGTTACCCACCATTAGTATATTCATAACATACAAATTATTTGGTTTTAAAAATCCCAGTTTAGACGAATGTTAATGGTCAATTTTAACCTCATTTGAAAAAGGCCAGATTGGCGGCCATGCGATGCCACACCACATAACGTCACAGGGACCTAGATGCTATACGAGTAGTCGGGAGTTTTACATTGTCTGAGATTACCAATGCATGCATGAGGCACAGAGCTCAGGGAAAAATCTTTTAACAATCACCTATTAAAATTGCCTAAGGTCGGAAAGTTTCCTTCGTTTGATAGGGTATTAATAAGCCCTATTTCAGCCAAGCGCAACCTGCTAGCAGGGTACTCCGCTAACTGCTAGCAGCCTTCATCGCAGCGGCGCACAATATCCTCGCCCCAAGGTCACCTCACTTTGCGACAGCGAGAACCAGAATGACGTCACACGGGCTTTTCCCATAATTCATACTTAGCCGTCGCGTTTTCGTGCGCTTGAAAATTTTCACTTTTCATTTAATCGCGAAAAATAGATATCGTAATTTAAAAATCTAAAAGTGTGAAATGTGTACTCTATGAATAATAATCTTTCGATATAGGCAATAAAAAAATAAAAGGAAACCACCCTATTGAAGTTTATGGCTTAGTTGAGTGCAGCTTTCCTCAGATGCGGTGCATTTGTGAATTTTTCATTAAGGTATATCAGGTTATCTCGAATGGTAAACGAGGGGAAATTGGATCCACACTCCCTGAGTTATTAGATACTCTTGGTAGAAAGTGATTTCACTCTGGTAAAACAAAGTGTGAGCTCTAGGTAACAAAAATACACGCAAGACAATGGCTCAAAGGAGCAAGTTTAGAAAGGTTTCTAAACAGCTCTGAAATAATGGTACCAGACAGTGCACTGAAAAGGTATTAGCTAGGAATGGTTCTGTATTAATATTTTTTTGGCATTTGGATGGGTTTTGTACAAAAACAATTTATTTCAGGGATGAAGAATGAAGATTAAAAATGAAGATATAGCTGACGCCCCGAAGACAGAAGACATCGCCGGGGCCTCGAAGACGAAGAGGTGAATGAAGATAATGAGTGTGCCACTTGAGTGAGTGGACATTTATGTCCCTCGCCTAAACTGGGTGTGTTCGTTGTACTTAATTGTAACATGTCTGTACCGCTTTCCCTTCCAGCCATCAAGATTGAAGACATCAAATAGAGCTCGAAGAACGAAAAAAATGCGATTGCGTGTGTTTCTTCTCTATCGTGTGATTTCGTGTGATATTTACCTGCGTGTGATTATTTACATTTGCGTGTGCTACGACTTATTATTCCGTTGCGTCCGTACTCTCGACTGATCAGCATTAGGGCTTGCACTGTAGTGTTATTCATTAATTTGTGTGTGCATGCAACTAATCTTATGCTCCTTACACTTACAAGCACAAATATCGCGTAATTTCAAATGTTCCTCTACGAGTATTTGAGTTTTCTATTTCAATCAAACCCTACTTTTGGCCCATTCGCATTTTCCCGTAAGTTTTAGTATTTCCCGCGGTACCGAAAAATCCATTTAGTCACAGACATAATGGAATGGAAGGGCGTCTCATAAGTTCGCACACCTTTCTAGCCACTAGAGAGGCCTCTTCATAGATCGTAGGTTGCTTGCCTGCGTTCTCGGATCTAAAAATATCGCGAACAAGGAAAAAATATTTCATCACTTCTCTAAAAGTCTAATTCCTCGATTTGTTTAACGCCGACGACACACCAAAAAAGGGACAAGTCTTCTCACAACGCATTCTTTTTCACCATCTGCCGATTTATGTTATCAAAGATGAGCGAGCGCCTTCCTAGCAGCACACGCAGGATGAGTTTTGCTGTATTCGGGGTGTGGGAGGGGGAGAGGCGATCGGGGAGGGGACGGGAGCGGCCTGCCACTCTTCTATCCGCGACGCTGCGTGGGCATTGGAATATTTTATTTGCGGACGCGCTCTCAAATTTGTCATTTTGTGGCTTAACGGTGGCAGATACGTCAAAAAAGCACTTAATATTTGCCTTAGGTGAATAGTAACTCGGCAAAATCTAAAAGCAAAGACCATAAAATATTAAACTTTTCGATTTTTGACCCTTCCCCCAATAAATGGCATTTGAGCGAAGGTCAGGGGTTCACCTAGAAGTCTCAAACTTCCTAGGCATTATTTTTTATCAGTCCCAAAACTTTTTTCATTAGACCAGATGGATTTTTTAAAAAATCGATTTTTCCGATACGCCCCAACGTACAGACCTGCATTTTTACGTTTCTACATTTAGTTGACAGTACGGTCCGTGGTACGGGCCTTATGGAGAACACTGTTGCCAAGCTTCCGCCCCGCCGGCAGGCACCCTTCCAGCGTATGCAACCACGCATAACAGAGCGCCAAATCGGTGCTGTTCAAAAAGGAGTTTGGGATGACAACGTAAATGAAGAAATTTTTTGGCATAAACTAAAATGCCTTTGCTGCACTATAAAAGGAAAATATTTTGTTATTTTATGTGCAATTATTCAATATGAAAACGCTGAATAATGAAAAATCTGTAACCTAAAAAAAACCAATTAAGTGAAGGACAATAAAAATTATCGCCACTTCTGAATGCGACAAAATTTCTATTCCTTCCATATTATGCATTTTTTTACTCGAGCCAGTATTCCATGAAAGGCTATGTTGTATAAGACAAAGACGTCTATATCAGATGGATAATTGGCTTTTCAATGTTATCACGAAAATTTACTCTGAGCGCAATGTCTATGTCCACTTCCTTGATACGCTGATGATCTACCCCCGAAATGATTGACAAAATCCACGGTATGGTTTTAAGTGGCAGACAAATTAAAGTGCGCGATATAGTTGATGCCACAGGCATATCGCAACGCACTATCGCATTTGGTGTGAAAATAATCTCGGCAATATGGCTGCCGCGTTTGCTCGCAGTGGAAAATAAACAATTTCGTGTGGTGAACTCAAAGGCTGTTTTGGCGCCTTTCTGCCACATTCCTGAGGATTTTCCATGTCAATACATATATGTTGATTAAATATGGATTCATCACTACCAGGGGCGCAGCCAGGAATTGAGGTTGGGGTGCAATTAGGTGCAACCAATACCGGTGTGTGTGGGGGTATGGAATACCCACCAGGATAAGCGATAGGTACGAGATTAATAAATTGCTGCAGAATTTTTAGATAAATGGCTCAAAATGGTCAGTTTTGCGGCTTTCTGAGGGATATTTTTTAATCCTTACACTATTCTATTAGTAATATCAATCCAATTAAGTAAAATGGATTCAACTTAAGCATTTCTCTGATCTCTGGGGGGGGTTTAACCTACAAAACCCCCCCTCGCTGCGCCACTGATCACTACACTACAGAGACAAAAACAGCCGAAATGATGGCATTCTGAAGGTGAACAGGATCCAAAGTAGGTGAAGATGGTGAAATGGGGCGCTCAGGTCACAGCAACGACATTTTGGGATGCATGCGGAATAATCTACATCGATTACTTAAAACAGAGAAAAGCGATAACAGGAGAGTATAATGCCTAGTTATTGGACCGGTTGATGGTAGAAATAAGAGAAAAAAGTTCCTTCTTTGATAAGATAATACATGGTTGCACACCTACGCAGTTGTATTGGCCAATCCTTTTTACCATCTTATTCAAGTTCCGTTGATGGAGTACCAAATATTTTTGTGCCCTGAATCCGACAACTGTTTTATTTTTTCTAGATTATTTTTTTTAATTCGCCATCTGTCAATTTTGTAAGTGTCATCATATATGGAAGGGAATCGAAAAGATAAGACGCACAATTATACGTGTACTAACGTGTAATATATAAAGTAATATGCACATCCGCCCTCTAGTTATTAGGTGTGATCCTTATTACATTCATCATTCGATATATCAGTAGAAATTATTTTATTACTATGATGTTCATTCAAGCAGTTTCTTCCTCTCTTCATGGTGAAGGTTCATGACCAGCTGTCTTATGCGGGGAAATGCAAATACATAGTAATAATAGGATAGTTTCCTTCATCAGAGAAAACGAAAGGCATTGATTGCGATTCGTTACCCACCATTAGTGTATTCATAATATACAAATTATTTGGTTTTACAAATCCCAGTTTAGACGAATGGCAATGGTCAATTTTATCCTCATATGAAAAAGGCCAGAATGGCGCCCATGCGATGCCACTCCACGTGACGCGTGCTTGAAAATTTTCACTTTTCATTTAATTGCGAAAAATAGATATCGTCATTTAAAAATCTAAAAGCGTGAAATACGTACTCCAGGAGTAATTATCTTTCAATTTAGGCAGTAAAAAAATAATAGGAAACCACCCTATAATGCTCTTCAGTAGCGGACACAGAAAACAGGGGGGTTGGAAAATTTTGAGCAGTGACGTAGCGAGGGGAGGGGAGGGTTTGGGGGACAAATCCCCCCCCCCCCCAAAGCTCAGAGAAATTTTTTAAGTTTGAACTATTTTACTTAATTGGATTAATTTTACTTGTAGAATAGAGTAAGGATTAATAAATTATCCCTCAAAAGGCCTTAAAACTCACCATTTTGAAACATTTTTCTTAATTTTCTGGGGGATGGGCTCTGCACCTTCTGCTTACCCTGGCAGTTATTTCCTACTCCCTGGACCCTTCAGTACTAGTTGTGCCCCCCTAGCCTTAATTCCTAGCTGCTCCCCTGATTTTGAGCTACCTATATTTTCATCGTAATTAAAATGTAATCAAGTCACATGCAAAGTCAAATAAAGTTTTATTCAAACTGATTATACACATATTCAAGACAATGCCATGCTATGATATAAAAATGTTACTATTGTGGTTCTGCAATGTTCAGCAATGAAGGTGGCCCCGCAAGGGGTGGGGGATGCATCCCCTTATCTATCCACCACTGGATGCTATTAGGACATCAGAACGGGCATGCAAGAATTTTTCTACAACATATAGCAAAAACTTCTCAGTACTTTACCAGTGCGGTCTAATATAGGGACTCGTGATTCTTTGATAAATTGATAAATAAAAGTGATGCAACCATGATCAACAAAGTTAAATTACTATATCCGAAATATGTCATATTTGGACTTATTACTTTTTTATATATTCCTATTCTTGAAATCATCATCATCACTGGTCAACAATCCTAAGATTGGTTTGACGCAGCTCTCCACTCAATTCTCTTATCAGCTAAACTTTTCACACCTGCATATTTATTCTTTTCCACATCTGTCTTTACCTGTTCCATATATTTTGTTCAAGGTCTTCTTTTTCTGTTCTTTCCTTCCACTTGTCCCTCGACGATTGTCTTCATCAGGCCATCGTGTCTCAAGATGTGATCCTCATCATTTTTCTGTAGCACCACATTTTGAAGGCCTCCATCCTTGCTCTCCTGGCTGCTGTCATTGTCTATGCCTCACCTCCACACACCACCAGCATACTCTAAATGTAGGGAAAATTGTTTCTTATAAATCTTGTAAATTGTTTCCTTACTTCCATATTTAAGTTTCCCGCTGTAAGCAAGTCTCCATATTGGTGGAATGCTCTCTTTGCTTGGGCTATTCTACTGATAATTTCTTTCTTGCTTCCCCCATCACTTGTTATTCTACTTCCCAAATAACAGAATTCATCCACCTCCACCATTGTTTGCTTCCCTATTTTAATGTTAATCTTGACTTCTTCCTTTCTGCTGCATGCAAATATCTTGGTTTTCTTTGTGTTTATTTCAGTTGATATTTACTCATTACCCTACCCATATTAACCAGAATATTTTTCAAATTCTTCTCTGTTTCTGCTATGACGGCTATGTCATCGGCAAATCTTAGCCTGCTAATTTTTTCTCCATGGATATTCTCACTCCTGAAGCCTTTTCTTTGATTTCATTAATTGCTTTCTCGATTTAAGCATTGAAAATTACGGGCGACAAAGCACAGCCTTGTCTCACTCCTTTCCAAATTCTTGCTTTACATAGGACCATAATGAGGGCCCTGATTTTATCACTGCTACTTGTTTTTTGTATAAGCTGTGGATGATTTTTCTGTCATTGTAGATAACTCTAATTTCTTTTAGGATTCCAAGCATTGTATTTATAAGTCACGGCTTTTTTTGGGCATTCCTCTGCATCAATGGCATAGCCAGGGGACCGGACTGCCCCAGAAATGTGAGAACACAATATTCCTTCATAAAAAAAATATTAAAAAATCATGAATTTACGAGATCTTTCAACAAGTGAAGTTTTTTTTCGATTATGAAAAGTGTTAAAATTAATTAAAACCCATAACTTAGTAACCAGTTTTTCAAAAATTTTCCCATTCTGGTTTTGGACCCCCCTGAATGAAATTCCTGGCTATACCACAACTTTGTGTTGTCCATAGATGACGACAGTTTCTCCAGCCATCCTGCTGGCGTCTCCAGGTCAAAAGTAGCGATGCATAAATTTGGCTATCTTATATAGGCACTTGGGGGATCAGAGTTCAGTTCTGATTTGTTGGTTTTCAGGTGGGCTCTGATTGGTCATTGATTTTGAAGATTCTTTTCCATATATTGGCTAATGTGTAGCAGTCTTCTCTGTTGCGGTTCTCAGTATGCTAAGTTGTCTCTATAGCTTCTCAGATTAGCCTAAGATAGTATGTAGTGGCTTTCATTACACAGGACTTTAGGCTTATCAAAGTCCACAGTGTGGCCAGGTTCCGACCACACGTGCTCCGAGATGGCAGAAAGGCATACATAACTGCTTCTTCTCCGTGGAACGTTCATGTCCCCTTACCCTGGTTTTGATAGATAATCCGGTCTGTCCTTAGTAACATTTACCACAGGAGCATTTACCATGTTCAAATAGTACTTTTTCATCTCAAGTCCACTTGAAACTATTCTCAAGTATACATCTAAGGTAATTTCTGGACCAGGCATTATGGTGATGCAAGCACCAAAATATTCCCATTTTTCCAATTCCCTAGCATATTTTTACTTTCGAACACTTGGCCTTAGGTTAAAGGGAAAAGATAATTAGGAACACTGATGGTAATTGTGCTAGAATTAAGAGATGAATGACAATTAATATATCTTGAATCATTCCCATTTGACTATTGAAATGAATTGACCTCTAGTAATTTTTCGACAGGATCAGGGGATTTTCAGTCTGAGTAGTCTCGGGAGCAAAAGGGTGCTTCGGCCCATCACTGTTTCTTTTGTGATATCATCACCAACCTCTGTCAATTAAAACTTCTTTGATATCTTATTCACTTGAATTTCAATTATTTGGTGACCTAAGCCCAAGCCAGGAGGCACAGCCACTCAAGTCTCCCTCCATTATTACGGTAAACATTGGAACTCAAGGTAAAAACACCTGATCCAATTAGGGAGGGAAAACAATTTTCCAGTTAGACAGGGTTTATATTTGGAGGGTTCTATCAAGCATAAAATTTAAGTATATAACAACAATCCTGGTCATTTTCTTTGAGGCTAATAAATAAGACATGTTTAAAGGATGAAATCTTCTTTAATATAGGTAGTAAAATTACAAACAACAAAATTATGTTACAAAATGCAATCAGTCTTTTCACATTACCTGCTTAGAATATCACATAGGACTAACATTCACTGTTTTTCACTCACAAGATACAAACCAAATTGATGCAAAAGAATCTCAATTTTTGATTGGAATCAATTGCTCATTTTCAATTTACTCACAGCATTAAAAGATAATACATATTACCTTTACCAAATAACTAAAATGTATCATTCAACAATTACCAGTTATTCATGTGGACACACACACAGTACATAAAAGATATTTA
Source organism: Ischnura elegans (assembly GCF_921293095.1). Classification (NCBI taxonomy): domain Eukaryota; kingdom Metazoa; phylum Arthropoda; class Insecta; order Odonata; family Coenagrionidae; genus Ischnura; species Ischnura elegans. The sequence goes on along the minus strand of NC_060251.1, from coordinate 21,022,787 downwards.
CATATGATTGAATCAATTATTTCTTTCATTTCAATTATACCATAAAAGGAAAGAGCTTTATAAATTCACGTAGCTAAATATTATATTATGAAAACTGAAACATAATTCAAAATTAACACTAACAGAAAAATAACTTTGCCCTATCATCAAAATACAGGCCTGTATCTGAAAAGAAAAAGTAAAACACAATCTTCAGATACTTTCATCTTCCACAAGATATAAAAAATTCTCAGAGCTTACAATTGCTAACATAGTAGCCCGAAGTTAAGATATGATTTTCATTAAACCAATTTGCAATTTTTAATCTACAACATAGAGTATGACACAACGTGCATGTGACACCCTCTTAGTCTCTTACTCTCTTTAACTGGTACAGTTCTCATGAAAAAACGAGTAGTTTTTCCTTCCTCTAAACAACATAATACACATTAAAAAATAGGACAATTTTAGTCACCAACCACGATTAAGATATGGATTATATGGACTACACACGAAATGTTCACCACTAGGCAAAAATAGCACTCTCCTTTCATGACACATGGAATGTAACTAAAAACCTTCATACATAACTTAGCCACTAGCAGCATCTTATTATTTAACTCTATTTAATGTGTAATATACATTCAAGTCTGTATTGAAAGTTAACACATGACTATATGTACACACTGATACATTTTGGAAAGCTACAATCATCAACAGCAGTTTGAAAAAAGTACTTGATTGCATCTACAATGGGTTAGTGAAAAATAGGCAAAAAAACAAGACCTTACCATTCGGGGCTCACCAAATTCTATTCTTTGCTCAGGACATAAGGTTGAAATTTGGGCCATGCAATCTAAAAGCATGTTCCGATGGTAAAACGGACACTGGAAAGGCTGTAGCCAGATAAATTTTTGAGGAAGGGTAATTTGGAAGGGGGTGTGCTCAAGACTATCCGAGAGGAATTGTGGGAGAGGGGTTGGAGAGATATTGAACCCCTGGGTACTACTAGCAATAGCCTTGAATACTGTCATTACATAAGATTTAGTTATGATCTTAGTTTAATTTACACTGAGGTCACATAAATTTTACCACATCAAATAATAAGTAAACATTTCCGAACAATTGATTTTTATAAACAAGCTTCTGAATCCTGAGTGGGCTGATTTGCACTTTCTAAATTTAAAGGCAGCCTTTTGTGAAAAGCAAATCACTCGCTCGTCTAATTTTGAAATGATACAATTAATGAATTTTCAACAACAGAACTGAAAATATCCTTAATTCATAACAATGTTAAGGCAATAGATAAAATACTTTCATTTTTTATTGTACAGAAATAACCACAAGACAAAGAATCCCTATATAGCAAACATTTCAAGTCGGCAGGAGTTTATCTTGACATCAGAATTGCACAATTTATTTTATATGACTGGGTATCACTGCAATATTTTAGGGGCTTTTAAATAACCACTCAGATCAAAGAGTTAAATCACAGACTGAATATATATTTGCAGAACAAAAGAAGCCAGCCTTTCAGCCAAGTCAATTATTTCCACATACGGTCTGGTAAACAAATGCTTTAAATATGTATTAGCCATTACTCGGCAATACTTTTTTCAAATTACATATTTAGTTAACATTTAAACCTTATAACGGCCAATACTTATGAGCAATTTATCAGTAATTTCAAGAAATTACTTCATTGATAGCACAGCAATTTTCAACGATGTTAAATATCTTAGGAGACAAAATTTTGCAACTTGAGACCAAAAAAAATATTTTTTGCCAGTTATTTCATGCCACAAATTTTCATGACAAAATGTGCATTTCATACCCGTCAAGATTTTTTCCCTATTATTCCTGAATATTTACTACATGAAGGCAAAATAAACCTTCATCAAAAAACCTCAAATGATATTCTCATGCCATTCCAACAACCATTTAGAGTATTCCTATCTATTAAATATATGATTCTCACAATGGAATTCCAGAATTCATAATGGAAAGCATCACATAAAAACTGTTCAATAAGCAGGAATATGTCAAATGCAAGAACACAAGAACAAATTTCTACCATAAGTACCTATCTTTGATGTATGGACCTATCTCTGCTTTGAATGGTAAATACACTTGAGACATCCTCACACAGACTCATTCATTGCTGCTTGGTTTTCCAACTACTTCACGGATGCTAAACATAGCAACTGTACTCTGTCGTGAGAGGAAATATTTATTTTATCGAGAGGATTTGATTCCTAAAATGGAACTTTTATCATTGGCAAATATTTTGTTCCTAGCCAACTCAAGCTTTCTATATATTTTTCAGGATTGGTAATGCTACAAGTTTGCACACTTTTATTGAAAACACATACATACTATTGTTTTATAAGAGGAAAGGGATAATTTGAAAATGAATTGAGAACTTTACCAACATCCTATCTAATAATCAAACTGAAAATAGGACAACAAAAAGTGCCAGCGCATTATGACCTTCGCAAAGTCTGAAGTAACCGAAGGTAATAGAACATGGAAATTGCCTCGGGCAATTTGCCAACATATGTAACAGATTAAAACAAGAGCCATCATCAGCAGCAAGCAAGCACTGAAATTGGTTTCTCAAATGAGGGATAGATTTTCCTGCTTCTTTCTACAAATAAATCAGCCTTCTAGAAGGAATTGAAACCAAATGCATCAACATTAATTTACATGACAATACTGTTTTTAGACTAGTTAAACAATGTTTTACATAATATATAAATGGTAACTAATGATACATCAGTAGCTTATAATTCTAATAAAAATTAATGTATTTTTACAGACACAGTTATTAATTTCACTGAAAACAATGAATAATGCAATTCCGTACTGCCAGTCCCTTACTTTTTTTTTTGGAGCTCATTTCATCCAAGCTCCCTAAGCAATTATTTGTTTTGCAAGCGCCTTAAGCTAGCCTAACATACAACTAAACTTCATTTCAACAGCTTGTCAAATTCATACAGATATGACTTACGTACCAACTATATAGACACAAAAATATATATATTTGAAATGTTCCATAAGACAAAGTCCATCAATTGCTTAAGGAAATAATACATATATTTAGCATCATTAATATTTACATACAAAATATTTGTGCAAAAAATAGCACCAAAAGAACAGTGAAGCCTCCAGCAAAATTAATACATGTTTTTCAAAACCATAAATCATTTTATCACCATTACCATTTATTTCCTCACAGGACACGCACTACCTATAAAACGAATCCTCTTTAAAAAGTTCTGAAACCCATTTTCACAAAACCATGCAACCATCGTAATCAGTATATGTACCATAAAACACAGCCAATGATTTTCTCCTCACATATTATCTCCCATCACGTTTATGTAGAAGACTTATGAGTTATCTCACAGAGATTGATTAAAAAATACATGCCAGAGAAGATGAAAATTTCTTTGTATTGCACAGAAGTGTCAACCTTTTGAACTTAAGGTCAAACTAAATAAGAACATAATAAAGCTATAAACATGGGCAAACGAAAGCTTTTTGTCTCAGAAGTATAGCAATTACGCTTTTTATGTCATTTAACACACAAATGTGAGTCACTAGCCACATGTTTGGGTACCAGAAAATGGTACAAGAACATTAAAATTCCTCACAGAACTATATGCTTGCATAAAAAGCATACACACATTTTGATCCTAAAATATATGATAATTTTTTTATTTCTGCTTCTGTTTTATGTATTAGTTACGGATAAGTATAAACAAATTAATACACAGTTAAATAATTGGCCACCACAACACATTAAGGCATGCATCCTAAATTAAAGAAGGCTTTCTTGTACTTTATTTTAAGTGATGCTATCTATTCTGAGGGTAATGATGGTATGATGTAGGTAATTACCACTTTTCCTACATAAACGGCCCAGTATTATTTATGCCATTGAAGTGTTTACAGAAAAAGATTCACTTGACCATTCACCCAAACAACATTGTGGTAAAAACCCCTTTTGGTATTTTTCAAGCGATCCTATAAAAAGGGCAACATGAAAAAAAGTCAGGGAAAAGTAATAAGGAGTCACTTTCCATAAGACCTTGAAAAAAAAGTGTAGACATAGAAAAACATTCATCTGGAAAAGAAAAAATGGGTTTCTACCTTATATTGCAAATTGTACTGAAAAATGATTGCACAGATATACCTACAAGTACTTTAATTACTTGCAGAATTAAAAATAATACATTCCACTTCAGACAACCCGAACAATACTCTCCATAGAACACGCAAAAGGATAACATTACATTACAAAATCTTGTGGAACTCAGAAAAATAAGAAACTACCAGATACTAGACATCTTCACTCTAATATCAAAACACATTTTTAATGATTGGTGAAACAACAACCAAAAAAATTAAATCAAATTACAACTTGCATATGCATACCAAATGTAAGGTGAAGTAGGAATAGATGTAAGATACATCAACACAAACGTAAGAAAAATCAAAAGAAATTATTACAAATCTCTATCAATACCAAAAAAAAGTTGGGTAATGAGACAAAATCAATTCAGAGACATTTGAAACAGAATGTCTTTTTATAAGAGTATTTTACACTACAAATGAATTGAATTCTTTAAGTATTACAGCATGCATCATTTTCGTCAGAATAGTCTAACCTTTACCGCATTCATCCTCGTCTTCATCATCAAAAGCATCATCAAGAGAGACAGACGGGGGTCTCCAGAGGGGAAAACCTCTCCTTTTGGGGTAAGTGATCCCACGATACACAAGAGACAGATCCCAGTTGTTCTCCAAGGCCTCCAATGCAAGGACAGCCACCTCTTCCTCACCACCGGTCAGCCCTTTCCAAAGGTACAGGTCACCCACAGACCTCAGTCTGGGGCACGAGTGGATGAGAGCGCGGAGGGCCACGCTCCCACAGCCCCACTCCTTATGCACGACCAAGGACGTCAGCTTTGGGTTTGGATTACATGCCAGTCCCCTCACAATCGCCGAGTCATCGATGCCCAAGTCATCAAACTCATCCTCATCGTTCAAATCATCATTCCCACCAGGAACTATAGAGAAAAATTTTTCAGATTATTCACTGACGCATCTGTCAAGAGCTAATTTTCCTATTGCTTAACTTTGGGTGGGCATGCCACTGCAGTCTATGAGGCACTATTTATGCGTACTTATCGTAGTTACCATAGAAACTAAAGGGGTGCACTTCCTCTCAAAGTCTACCTACGCTTATTACACATGCTCGATGTAGCATTGTTGCTTGTTGGACATTGGATCATTTTGATCTGTTTCATTTGAGCAATCAAATGTAACCCTGTCGATTTCTGTAACTATAATGCCTGTTCGCTGTCTGTTGGAAGCCTGATGAGAGCCTATTGAAGATTTAGTGAACAGAGTATGAACAGCCTATGAACAATCTCGGATCCACACACAAATGGGATCAACTTAAGAACATCCTTCCAACAGTTTGTACTCTGTTTGCAGCTTGTTCCTTAACAGGCAGGCAACAAGCATTTCCAGAACAATAGGGAACAAACACTTAACAAACAAGGGCCGGTTGGTTGCATGTTTCACTGCACAGGGAACGAACAGACAACGTTGACCAGGCACTCAATAGACAGAGACTGATTGGCAGTCCACTTCTCCCAAACAGTGGCAGATTTAGGGGGGATCACAGGAGTCGTGACCCCTCTCAAAATTTTTGTTTATTATTTTTTTAAGTTTAATCATTTTTAATAATTTTTTTTGTAATCAAATTTTCTCCATTGTTCATTTACACTTCTGAAGTTGTTCAATTTCGATGGTGGGCGAAGAACTGCAAAATTTGGAACACAGAGCCACTTTTGTAGATGATGTAGCCTGAGCAGTGCATTAATTGACATTAGTTCATGGGCGGGTCATTGGGAGATGAGGAGATGCTTACTTTAGAATGGGAGAGGGGAAAAGTGTTGCTCTATAAAAACGGTAAGGTCATATTAGTGCGATCATGCCCATACCAGTACACTAAATTAAAATATATGCCATTAATTAAGAAAGTTTCAGTTTTTTATGTTTCTTTGCATTTAAATACAGGTGATTGTATAAAAAACGTGATTATTTGATCTATGTTGCTTGCCTTGACAATTTCAGACATGACCAGTGCAGAATCGGCTGAAAAAACCATTTAAATCACAACATTTATTGCCGAAATAGCGTAAAAAGAGGGTATGTGTTGCGGGTTGCCTACGCTCGAAATAAATGGCCCTGGCACCACCGTAGGATGTCAACCTGCAGGAACAAAATTTTTTCTCTGTTCAATTGGTACCTCGGGCTACATTTTGACATATGTCGAACTTTGAATTTCGGAAAAAGTTGTTTGATGACTGCCCCTTGTGAACAGGTTCTCAGGCAGGGAAAGATAGTGCGTTGGTGCTGCCTACTACCAATGGAAGATAGCGAATGCAAACAACAACGCCGATACCGTTATCAGTAAATGTTTACGTGCACATGGTCGACTGTATTGTGGTTAAGTTGTGGAGAAAACATTTATTTATTTGAGTATTATTTAACCTGTGCTAAATCCACAAAGCATTGAATTAAGTCATTCGTGCATCCATTCAGTGATAGTAAGAGTCTTGATGCGATATTTGTTTAATAGTGTGTTCATTTAAAAATTTATCGTGTGTATTCAGTTTTTGAGCAATTACTAATATTTGCGTTTAACATTTAATATGCGTACGTGTGTTACATCCCTGATAAGAACCTACAAAAATTGTCAGAGGACTGTGTTTCTTGTAGGTTTGTTTGTGTGAAGTGAAATCATCGTGTTCCTGTATGAACATTAATGGTGTGTTTCTCTTTTGAAACACACGTATTATATTGTCATAGTGCAGAAACAAAATTATATTAATTTAAGGAAGTCTTTCTTTGATGAAGACATGTCAAATATTTTTTGGTGAAGTGGTTGTTCTGTTAGTGATGGCAAAGCTTGCTTTTCGATAACTATTCAAAATTTTTTTAACTGATGGAAGACGTGGAAAAGCACAAGAAATGTTTTTCTAACAATCCTTCTAATGAATTTCAACTCTGAATTCTATGCTTACATAAATTATTTCTTGTCTTGTACCAAATTAGCGACAGCAAACAGGAAAGGAACAAAATATGCTACTAGGGAGAGAACAGGTACCTAATTAATGAAACATCTCACAGACATGAAACAGACAAGGTGTTCCAATTTACAAAAAATCCCCTGCCTGTTGTCACTCGGGCAGCAAATCTAACAGCCTAATAAAACGGCAGCAAACTGACAGCACACAGTCCCCCACCTGTTCCCTGGCTGTGGTCCAACAAGTAAGGCACAGAGAATGCCGCTTCCCACAATAGGGAGAGAACAGACAAGTAACCCTCTTCTCACAGACATGAAACAGACAGGGCTATTATCAGGGTTCCCATTATCAGGGTTCCTATTTACAATCTACCAACAGTCATCTTACTGTTGTCACTTGGACAAAGAACAGAAGGTCTACAGCTCAGTGAATAGACAATGAACAGGCATTATTGTTACAGAAATTTCTAGAGTACTTCAGAAATAACCCAAGATAGCATCACATAATAACACATTTGAATGTTTAATGGCAGATTATTAAAAGGTGAATGACCAACTTATGCTGATTTTTTAATAGCTGCACTCTACAGCCAACATGCTAATTGATCTATTGCATTTGATTGGGAGGGAAAAAATGTAGCTAGGTAGTTACCAAAATAAATGAAAAATAATCACAATGAAGTCTCACCTTCTAAGTCAACATACTCATCATCGTCAGAATCATCATCTTGGTGTTCTCTTTCCCAACCTTGGCCAACAACTATGAACATTCTCACTCCAGAGCGGCTAACATCATCTGCATCCTCAGGTGTAAGGTCCAAATGGCACAGCTCAGGGCAACCTCCCAGGATGGCACGCAGCGTATGATTTGATCCCAGTCTTAGGCGAGCAGTTTGCAGAGATGGCAAAAGTGGTTTCTTACCTATGATGAACAGCATTTACTGATTATTCTATGAAGCATCTACACAGGACAGCCAGTGCGATAAATATTTATTTTTACAGATTTTTTAAACCATTTAAGGATATTTCTTGAAATATGATTAGATTTTCATTCATGCCCAATGTCAATATTGAAGAGGCTGAAAATACTACCCCATATCTTCAGTTACATCAAGTTAATTGGGATGCAACAGGGTTACTTAAAGTCCTTTATAGTGAGCTGAACCAACCTTTCGAACTTTTTGCTCCCCACCGACCTCCTCCGCAGACTTTTGCACTCAATTCGTTCAATGAAGAGCAATATTTACTCAACATTGAAAGAGATAGGGGATAAGTCTGATCAACTAGGGCTAATTTCCGGAGACACCCACCACGTAATTGAAGATACGCTTCCATCAGATGCGATTGATTGTGGAAGTCGAAATCCACAGTAAGGGATGTAAGATATGGGAATGAGGGTGCAGAAACGTTAGAGAGATGATCAGCTCGGGTGTAGAGAACTGTCAGATTAGGTGCGGTTCTACCAATGACATCGGATTTCTCCAGGGGGAGGCATGTGTCCCAAAGTTCGGCCAAAGCTAGTTCCATAGACGGGAATTTCGATGCTATTTTCACGATCGCATCACCAATGTTACGGTAATATATGAAGCCACCAAGGGATCGTAAATGCGAAACCAATAGTAACAGCAGTGTAACCACTGATAGCGATGTGTTAGTGTCTTGGATGCGGACCTCCCTCAGGGTCGTGCAACATGGATTACGACGCCCGAAGCTGTCTAGCTCCAACAAGGTACATTCCCCTCCCGAATCATAATTGCTAGAATCTGTATCTTGTAACAACAGCTGCTGTATGCCTTTATCATCAACGAGCCAAGACGATGTCACATCAAGATATTCTAGATGAGGGCAGTTTCTGCCTAATAAACGAAGGATTTCGTTGTCACATACACTACGGAGGACTAGGACTTTCAGATGGGTCATTTGCCGTAGTGTGCGATAAAAGGATGCGTTCATGCCAGAAACTTTCTCCAAATCATTTCGTGGATTGAGTTGTACTCGAACGCTGAGTTCTTCCAGGCCTATCGCCTGACATTGCTCCAATCTCGAAAACAAGCCGGCACATTCCGACAACCACAAACTATTGTCTTCGTCAATTGTGTGTAACCTTGTGCTGCAACGATCTAAAAGAACTTCTAAAAGATCGAACAAAACAAAGATTGTGTTACGATAATTTCGAGTTGCAATTTCCACCAAATGTTGTTTTATGCCAGAATGAAGTGAAGTCTGCACCAATGTCCTTAGTTTAGAGGTGTTTTCCTTGCTCTCACTGTAGACGTATTCGTGCAGTATTTTCGTGAAGTTATTCACGCATATGATGTAAAGGGACGGCACTTTTATATAAGGAGGCATAATGGAAATAATCTGTGCACTTCAACAAAGTAAATATTAGTCCAGTCAACCAAAACAAACTCTTTACACATCACATTGCCCCAAGTGAATTTTGTTAACTCTGCCGCGGTCAATGTTTCAATTGTTTTCGAAAACAGTCGTAATTAGATCACCAACCGCATAGGAAGCAATTGAAACGTGTTTAACTTCTTGATGTTATCTGAAAAATTACGTCATATATTTTGACATTTGTATCTTGATCAGTCATCGATAATTTTGTATGATTCTATGCAGATGTTAGTGTGACTTCCAGTTCCGAAACTACTACAGCTGATGGTGGGCCATCAAAAAATAGTTCTGCATCAATTAATTGCACTAGCGACCAACGAGAGCCAAAGAAACCAGGGTTATATAAAAGGTAAAAAAATTATGTGCTCAACGTTTTATTTGCTGTGTTGATTATAATTGTCCTCATAGTTTATGGTGCAATCGAGGAGAAATATTATTACGCCCATGTCACCGGTGAATGGTGTTTACTTGTGCGTGTTCAGTGTACGTCAAGTGGTTAAGGAATCCGTTCCACACGTAGAGGTTGGTCTTTTCTTTCTCATAAAGCAGATATTTATTGTCAGCCGTGTATGATTAATTACATGTCTGTAATACTGAATGTGATTACTCTGTGCCAGTGGGGACGACGAACACTGGCTGGGCGTGAATACTGACGTCCGTAGATGTAGTTCTCGCTACTCCCGTAGTCCCTCCCTATCATGAGCGAATACTGCAAACAGTCGCCATTTTGTGTGTTGCCCGGCTGATGAGACTGAAAGATATTTGATAAAGTTAGCATTCACAGGTTCAGGAAAAAGCTAAGAGAAAGGGCTCTAAAGTGGTTAGAGAATGTATTGTGGGGCATGCTGAGCGAAAACCGTTTTCAGTCTCAGGTGAGCTTGATTGAAAGGTGTAAACACGTCGCACTTCTCAACGACGTATAATTTATTCTTTTGACTTGGCAATTTGTTTTTGGCAATATGATAGCGCAATGTGAATTCATTATGGGTTAGGGGCTGTTGTACGTTCATGTTAAGTTACTCGATTGTGGGCGTTGTGCGTCTGTTCGTTTTGTTTAACTTCTAAAAATCGTTGTTCAGGGCTTAGCAACTTGACGTTCGCGATGCCTGAGTAATTATATTTGGAATGTATTATAATACTGGGCAACCCTTAAAGAATCGAATTAGGGACACCTTAATTATGATTTGATAATGGCCATCAAGTATCTCTGAGCTCGCCTTAGTATTGATTTCAAGACGGCAATGCAATGACTCATAATTGGGGTGCCGATCTTCAAGAGCTGTGTGTGTACATTTCAGATTTTTAGGTGTAGAATATGATAAGACTTATGCGTAAAAGAGCGTAAACTCCGAATTTTGAATAATTCAAATCATTATTGCTGACCATTAATTATTTCACATTTTTGTCGTGCAGATGATGTAGCTGACACAAGAATTCCAGTGAGAAGTTTGTTTAATTGCTTCGATACGTCTTGTAAAAAATCTATGTTACGAGCTGATTAAAGAACAATGACGATAGACACGAGAAGAGGAGGACAAGGCGTCCTTACGGAGCCTCCCGATGGACAGACAACCACACAAAATACTCAAGTAAGTGGTAACATATAGTTAGTCTAGTTTCAAGTAAAATAGTGCTTTTTGTTAGTCGGCATTTATAAGGTTTATTTTGGAGATAAATATTGATAATTGATAACTTAGTAAGATTGAGTGATTCTTAAAAGCTTTAATTTTCGCGTTGAAGAGTTAGAGATAATCTGACACGTAACCAATACTTAATGTCCCGAAAAAGTTAGTTACATGTTTTTAATTAGAATGCTTTCAAGTTTTGACAAGTCGGTCATATCTGTTGATGTTTGGACCATCCTGTGGTTGTATTTCGTGAATTGGATGATGGAGATCATTGCCTTGTTTATTGTAATTGGTTTCAGCATTTAATAATTGTATTACAGAGCGGAAATAGCAGCATTTTGCCCGAAAATTCGGGAATTGTTGGAGCGGAAGCAGAGTCTGGAGTCAGTAGTGGTGTTAGCTTGGAAGCAGAAGATGAAGTTGGAGAGCCAGACTTTCCTCATGCCAAACTGGCATTGTTGGAAGAAAAAATATCTAATGCTCGTTGGGTAGTTCCAGTTCTTCCTGACCAAGAGTTAGAAGTCTTGCTGCAGGCTTCTATAGACCTCTGCCGGAAAGGTATTTGTAATACGATTATTTAAGCAGATAATGCCTTAAGTGAGTGCCTTTCATTTTTGGCAATCAAATTATTTCAGGGCTGGATGTGAGGAGCGAGGCTTGCCAACGGTTTTTTCGTGATGGCCTTACTGTGTCCTTCACAAAGATCTTAACGGATGAAGCTGTTAACAGCTGGAAACTTAACATACACCAGTGTATCAATCAAAATTGTGAACGACTGGTTGAACTATGTGTTGTGAAGCTTAATCAAGATTGGTTTCCCCTCCTTGATCTTCTGGCAATGGTGTTTAATCCTGGAAACAAGTGAGTGTCCAATTAAATTGCTGGATGCATCTTCCAGCTTTTCAATTATTTGCTAGCATCAAGTGCCTATCATTCCGGTGTGATTTCGAATTTCCATATCTCCAGTATTTTCTAGTTGCACTATTCAGTGAATGCTTATGCATTGGTTAGTCTTTCCCAGTATGTCATTTAATATTTTTTAAAATCCCTTGTATTTTTCTAGGTTCCATACATTCAATGTAGCTAGACCATCTGTTACTGTTCCTCCTGGAGTACCTATTCGAGATGAGGATGTGTTTGCAAGACCTGCAATGGATACTAGAGGGCCCAAGGGCTGGCTTGTTGATTTGATAAATAGGTGAGTATCAATCTTTGTTAATACGTAGCTGCATAATTCCACATACCATACATTTGCTTTGGACCATGTATTAGTGAATGCTTGTGTCATCTAAAAAATATTTCAACCCTAGTTCCAATGCTAATGTATTGTAGTCATATGGCAAGTGGTACTTGGTGTGATCAATATTTAGGAGGACGTTTGGGAAGAGAAGAAGGAAGGTGACGTCAGGTTGTAAATCAAGTGGATAAGGAGGACGAGTTGTGAAAACGAAGAAGTGGCATTCATCTAGTCGAATACAATATTTTCATCACTGTGGTGAACAAAATTGCCGAGGAATGACTAATTTATCATTTTTTCAGCTCAGAAAATCCTGTAATGCTCTTGAGGCCCTCAGTGAATGGTCTTAGTTTGTGCCTGCGTGTCTGTCAGCGGCATATGTTCAGCGTGAATGAACACGGAAATGCACCGTATAACCACCCAACTTGTGCGAATGCATGAACAGAAAATAGAACCTGTTCTAATTTGGTTCATGCATTCGTACATGTTCCGTTCCGGTCCACAAAAATCATTCACGCAAACGTACATTAACTTGTACGTATTAATTTACTGTGTTACCAGGCCTTTATGACGAGCTGTGATATCGGAAATGGTGTGAAAAGCGACTGTGGGAGGGACTGTGTGATTCAGAAAAATGATAACTTGTGCGATCACTTTTCCAGTCCTGGAAAGTGTTTGCTGGAGTGATCACTAAGAGGGACGAAACAAATGATCAAGTGATTCAGGAATAATATCAGTATTGTAATCTTTGATGGGATGTTAAAATGGTTTCAATTTCTATTATGATAGTTAAAAAATAAAGCACAATGTAGACCCCCAGTTAAGGATGGGTTTAATTTATGATAGATTCGGTTTAGTATCTAAGCTGGTTTTGTACATGCCTTTAAAAATTTCAAATTTTGCAGACTTTTTTTCTGATCACTGAAGATGCAATTCATTTGTAAAGAAGTTTTTAACAAAACATTTACGTGAGCTGATGCTTTTTAAACTGATGCCTCATCCGAAAATAATGCTGATTCAACATACAATGAAATTTGCTTTGCAAGTGGTCTTCCAGAACGGATTGGTATCGCAATGCGAGGTTCTTCTATGTATCCTACTTTGGTTTTTAATCCAGTATTACTTACATTCTCCTTTATGCCCTTAATATTTAAAATGATCATTTCAAGGCAGAAAATCAGTTTTTTTTAAAACGACATTGACTGATTTGGCATAAAATGCACATGATGGATTGAACTTAAGTTTGCATAGATAAATTTCTATATCAGAGATCAAAAACGTCAATATTTATTTTCGGCAATATTGGAGTAGAAATGTTTCCTGGTGAAAGGTAACCAGTGGGTCCTGTCGGCTTCAAGACAAGTTTCCTTTCTAATACTTATCAGACTAAAAGATCTGTTTGCTGGCTCAAGTCTTCAGCTGTAATCTTGGATTCTCCCTTGCGATGGCAATCTGTTGTCCAATCCATTGATGTCTATGGCATAAATTAATCCCTGATGATAGGCAATAGGACTTCAAGATACCTGTAGATCAAAATAACGATTATATCTTGAGTACCGTATTTATTGATTATTGTCCCCCCCCTTTTTTTCCAAAAATGCCTGTGGTAAAAGTAAAAGGGGGGGACTACATTCAAACACATTTTTAGACTTTTTCCGGAAACTGAAGCTTCCTAATTAGGGGGGGAATATACTCGGAGATATAATTTATGTATCCTAATTCAGAAGAAAACAAGTGAGCTTCATGTTTTGAATTCGATTACTACATATTGCGGTGTAAAAATTATGCCAGCAAGCAGTTTCAGTGGAATGGGGGGTGGACTAGTTATCAGTGATGCGCAGGCCTTCATTGGGCTTGGGCACTATTGGTAATGAACTAATACTTGTGCTCTTGAGTTTTAAGTCTATTTATCAGTTTCTCTTATCCTCATCATTTATTTCTCCGAAACATTTCGCCAGAAACACTTGCAATTCATGTAAGATTTCCCTTGTTTCAACAATGGGGTAAAGGTAGACCCAAGGGCACCACACAAAAAGGACAAAGACAGCATCAAAGAGGAAGATGATTAAGTCAGAAATCATTGGACAAAAATGTTCCCTGGCTTTGACTCAAACCCATTGCCTCCTAATTGTGCATCAGGCGCTCTGTCCAGCTGAGCTACCAGGAAACTGAGGTGGGGGTAAATATAATGTAATAACGTTCGGTGAGGGCACAGGTGTATCCAGTTGATGGCATCAGGGCAGTTCACCTCTCACTAGTAGAGGAATGGGGATTGCACTCTAAGAAGAAAACCGGTGATACACACACATACACTGATTGTTCGTTAGATACAGAAACATCATCATTTTTTGCCTATTTAAATTGATTGAAGAAGTTAAACTAAGTTGTAGGAATATTGTTCGTGTCATTGTAAGTCATAGTATAGGCATTTTGTATATACAGCAATTATTCTTTTAAAAGTGGCCGATAATTTGGTTAAAATTTCACTTATCATGGAACTTTTTCCTGACTTCTTCTATGCATGTAGGTAGCTGAAAGGTGTAAGTAATTTGTGTTAATGTGCTGATCTATTAGTATGGGAATAGGCTAGTGTACATTGACCATTATACGACCACAAAAGAATAAATATTTGTTTTTTGAATTTAGTGGTCTTATATTTTCAGTTGACTTTTTATCTTCCTATTTATAGATTTTAATAGCAATTATTTGCTATGAAAGCTTGTTTCAGAATGGGGCAATCCACTAGTACATAATACATGTATTCAATTGTAGTTAATAATCAATATTTTCATCATTCTTCCAGAATGCCTGAAAATGAGCAAAAAAAAATGTGATAATGCTAAATAGGAATTTTGCATCTTTTTTTCTATTTATGCCGAGTGAAACATACTTATTGAGCAGTTTATATTTACCCTATTGGGGAAAACGATTAATTTATATCAGCCTAAATGGAGGTAAACCTGTTAAAATTCAAGTGTTCCTGAATATATGCATAATAATGCAATGTTGCAGCATTTTTTAAGTAGAAAGCCTTAACCCTGGGTGAAAAATTTTCATACCTTCTGGCATTTGCATGAAATTAGATTTGACACCTCTACGGAAGTTAGTAGACTTAAGCTGTTTTTCATCCACTGTTGTGTTCACCATGAATGATCTTGTGTAGCAGACAAATTCTTGTGTTCATCTCCACATTTAATTTGCCTGTATGTTGGCTAATAATTTTGAACACTGTTAGTATTTATCATTGTTGTGTTTTCATATTTTTTTGTGATCTCCTTAATGACAAATTTTATCCTATTCAAATTTTAGGTTTGGCACCCTAGGTGGATTCCAGATATTGCTTGAAAGATTCCAGAGTGGAAAAAATCTCACTGTGCCTGTGATTTATGCTCTAATCCGGCCATTTGGGCTATGTTATGAAATGTTGACTGTACCTACCATAGAAAAATATCTAATGCCTATAATTGTGAGTATGAGTTCATTTTCCATTGCTGTTACTGAATTTCTATGTGAACTTGTTCTAAAGTTTCTCCTCATCGTGCTTGTTACAGGATATGGTTCCAGTAATTTTAGATAATCTTACAGATGATGAGTTGAAAAAAGAAGCGAAGAACGAATCAAAAAATGATGCTATTTCAGCAATCATTAAAGCTTGCAAGTCTTTAGTATCAAGGGTACCTAATCAACAAGAGACTGTAAAAAACTTAGAAATATTTAGGCTCAAAATGATACTCAGGTGAGTTCACTTTGCATTTTCATGTTTTTCCAAATGAATGTCCATGTATTTGAAGTAAAATCTCATTAGATAATGCTGTAAGTTTTCATCAAGCCATAGTTTCTCTGGTATTGCTATCAAGTGTCATCAGTTTTAATTAATTATCAGTAATGAGGGTTATCATGAGCATGTATATTGATCACTAGAATGAAATTGCCTGAGATTGGTGGATGTTTCATGGTTAATAATTGTACTAACCATGATGCCTATTTCTTTGAGGTGGAAGTACAATACAAGTAGTGCACTGTATAGTCAGTGTGGGAAAATTAATGATTAAATAGATCATTATTGTTCACGTTCTTCATGCATTAAAGAAGCGGACACAAATGAGTTAATTATATCATTAGGGAAGATTGGTATTGTATTTCAATTGTTGCAGACTCTCCTATATTTTAATACAGTGGAACCTCGATCTATTGTTTTTCAAGGGGATGGAAAAAAAACGATGAATGCGGTAATGTTTGATTGGGTTGCCTATGTCCCAGGAAACACATGATTTTAGCGAGTAATTATGATATTCATTGAAGGATTCATACAAGATTTTTGCTGTTTACTGGAATATTAGTACTTTATGGAAATGCTTGGGCTTATTGTTGATTGGACTAATATCCCTTTCAAATATCCTAAAGGTACATGCCCCCTTGCTAAAAAACTGTTTGCACTTCATCTCAGCATTTGCACTGCTACAATGGATTTCTATCTGGTGTAAATATTCTTATCTATCAAACTCCATTTCAAGTACACGTATTTAAGAGAGCAATCTGCATGTTATTCATAAAACAATGGTTTTCGCCGGGTGCAGTGATTGGTTGTGAGATGGAGCACCAAGGCCAAAAATAGTCTATTATTTAAAATGTCCCTTTAATATATATATTTAATATAATTGAGGAAATCATGTTAAGCGAGAAGATTTATTGTGTCAATCAACAGTAGCATGCCCATCTGATCCATGGCTTCATCTGACTTCCACCACCATGACATGAAATATTTTGTCATAAAGAGAAGGCAACTTACCCACTCATTTCTAAGTAGCATAGCTCCAAATAAGCAGAAGAATTGGAATTGCTAGTAGACAGACACAAAATATCCTTGAAGATATTCTTTCGTCTCTAACACTGACAAGTGAGACTTATGGTATTACTCATAAGTTGTAACCTGATTCCCTGTTTTCGAAAAAAATGCAGCTTCAACTGCTGATAAGCTCAGCTGTGAGGATATCGAATTTCTCCAGAAAGCAATGTCTCCATTGTATTTTTCTAACTGCAGTAGACTCGTTTATAGGAACAATGTTATTACGAAGCAAATCATTGGTCCTGATGAAAAGGTCTATCAAATCTATAGTAAAAGAAACGTTGTTACGAAATTTTCCTTATTACGAACCTCATTCCCGGTCGTGGCAGTTACTAAATGAACTTTATTACAAAGTTCCACGGATAAGCAACGGCATTTAGGTAGATATACCCTACGCTAAGTTTTAATAATTGTGCCACGTTTAAGTTTTCCTCTTGTACAATGCCCAAGAGCATCAATTATGGTTCGTTCTTCAGTATGCACGCAACATAATATAACAACATTTCATCTCGTGGAGTCATGGTTACCCACTCACAACCGCTCGTATATTGTACGTACAGGTAGTCCTACGCACATTCGATGTACGAACTGTCAGAGATACAAGCATTCAAAAATTTGAAATTTCGAATTTGGCACCTTTCGATTCAGCTGATGCGACGCGGTGTGGCGTGGAGGAATTTGCACTTTGAGCACTATCTCAAAAAAGTATCATAGAATCTGGTGTGAATTTAGGAACTGCTCAGCGTTTAGCCCGTCCTTCCTTACTGCGGAGAGCGTTTCACTCCCAGCTAGATCGGTTCGTCACAATTAGTGTGTGAGTTAGAGCACAATTGTGATGCATTGTTGCATTCTGCAGAATAGCCGTACTCCTCGATATCTTGCATACAGTCCAGCCAGCGATTGTTGTCTGATGACAGCACCAAAGGAGGGGCGGAGAACCCTGTGCCAGCACGGTTTGCAGTCAATCGCTGTCCCCCAAACGCACCTCACACCCTCGCGTAGTTATGCAACGTTTTCACATGCATATGGAGCACGGAAATAAGACTGAACCATTTAAAGAAGCCCTTTCTTCGAATCACTAAGACAAGGAATTCTTCTTTTGGGTCCTTAACGCTCGTCGTCCATTCTGGTTCCTTTCTTCATGGAACCCTTGTGTTTACCAGTGACATTGGCGTTTCACTTTCTTACCAGGCAACCTTCCCCCCTAGCCCGAAATAGACCCTTCTGTCAGATCGGACAACTCTCGGTGGCCGGATTATAGGTTTATCAACTTACGAGAACAAGGTCTTGGAACGCATCTAGGTTGTATACCGAGGACTTGCTGCTTTGGGGCAATTATCAACGCTCGATTGCATCATGCTGCATTCTTCCATTGAGAAACTGATACGAATTTTCTTGTATTTATAAATTTGCACGTAATTTAACCGCATACATAATATACTTTTTTTTTGGGGATTCCTGAAAGAAACGTTCATACGAACTTCGTTATCATGAACCTCTGGTTTTTCGGTCCCGTGAACTGCATAATAACGAGAGTCTACTGTATTCCCTTTCTTAAAATGCTTAAATAATGTCAGAAATACATCATGTTTGGTCTAATTCTTTTTTGAAACATGTGCACATAACTAATATTTCAATGTATAAAAAGGATAATACCAATTGCCAAAAGTCATTGTTAAACACCTTTTGGGCTATCAGGTTACTCATGCAGCAGTTGACCACCAGAAAAGGGTAACTTTGAATCAGGTGGGCTGAGTGGGCTAGAAAGGGGGAGGCAAGGAACACGGGTACATTGTTCTCGGGTAACTTGATGTTTCCTTTTGAAGCCAATGATTTATGGTCTTCGTAATTCGATCCCTGCATGAGCTGGGACATTTTCTTTGATTTCGAAGAAGAGGAAAGCATTAGAGGGAAGTGCTGAATGGAGGGGGATAGTAGATTTGGGAAATGCGCTAACGTTTGTGTTTCACTATCCTACGGCATTGAGCTTCTTCCTGTAGTCATTCCATCTCTCGGGTAAGATTAAAACTATGTGCCTGTTGTTATTAGCCATAAATGACGCATTCTATATATTTTGTCTCATATTCGTCAAACGTTGGATGCGGGAAAATTATACGTCCGAATCTCGCTCTTCAAACAATAAATTTGGGAAAACAATATTTTGGGGAACAATAGGTGCTGGAAAAAATTACATTGTGTGTTGGATTTATAGCTTCATTAGGGACCAGGAATGGCGAATGATAGATCAGGGTTCCACTGTATATGTTGACATTTCAGAAAATTTTGTAACAAATGGTTCAAAGTGATGAAAATGAATTTTTAAATAGCCTTATCATTATTATTTATTACACAGTATGAAACAATCTTTGGGATGAAATTATTTTTCAAGAACACAACTTATGAAAAGTATTATGTATTATAAAGGTTGAAAGGTCAATTGGTCACAGTTAATGTATTTGATCTTGAGTTGTATTGTGTTTTGTTCAAAGTTACTGATGGCTGAAGTTATACCATTAAGTTTGATTGTGCATAAAATATCTTGGCAGAATAGGTGGTGAAATTGTAATGTCATCTAGTGTTTTCAATGAGTGAAGTTTTTCTTATAGCTAATATATCAATCCATAAATGATTATAATTTCAGGTTATTGCAAATATCTTCCTTCAATGGGAAAATGAATGCACTAAATGAAGTTAATAAGGTAATAGCTGGTGTATCATATTATACTCGTCATTCTGGGGTTGAAGAGGAGGAATGGTTAACAGCAGAACGGATGGCGGTAAGTCAGTTTTTCTCTTTTTCGTACAGGGTAAATTTTGCTAGATGATTTTGCTGTTGAATTATTATCCAAGATGATTTCTTTCCTTTGGGGATTTTATCAAAACTACCAATGGGTACTTTTTTTGAGGATATTCTTGCCTCACCAAAATTTCATTATTTGCCATTAATTTTGAGTTGCTCTTTGTAATCTGAATGCCCTCCAAGTCGGTGGTATTGGATCTGGAAGCATGCTTTTTGCCATAACTGCATTAAAAATTCCATTCATATTTTCATAGTGTTTTGTTATTCTGGGAGTCCTGTTAGCAGGCTCCAGGCTAAGGGTATAGCATCTATGGTTGAAGTTAAATGTTTTATTTGTGGAGAAATGGGTGTGTATATTTGTTCTGATATCTCTCAGAGCAGTTTTTCAATTTACTATGAAAACCTAGATTGGGATTTTATGAATCTGGATTATATTTTTCTTGAAATGTGTAAAATATAAAGTTTATTTAAATGTAGTTAAAAACAATTTTTTTATTTTTTTTCATCAAGGCTTGGATCATGGAAAACAAAGTTTTGCAGATTGTTCTGAGGGACTCCTTACATCAGCCACAATATGTGGACAAACTGGAAAAAATACTACGCTTTGTGATAAAGGAGCGTGCTCTTACTCTAAGCGATTTGGACGATGTGTGGGCGGCTCAAGTTGGGAAACATGAAGCCATTGTGAAAAATGTGCATGACCTCTTAGCTAAATTGGCATGGGATTTTTCACCAGAGCAACTAGACCACCTGTTTGAGTGCTTTCAGGTAAAGTAGTTTGCTAATTTCTTCCATATGCTTTTCATAGTTAATGCTGAATGGTATATAGTAGTGTGTAACCCTCCTAGTGGTTACCTTTGTTAATACATATATACTTTTATTTTTTGCATTATTTCAAGTTATTTTTGTATTAATCACTTATTCGTATGTGGTAATTTATAATTCTTTGTTTCTTTCACAGTCAAGCTGGACTAATGCCTCTAAAAAGCAACGTGAAAAGTTACTTGAACTCATCCGTAGGTTAGCTGAAGATGACAAAGATGGAGTCATGGCTCACAAGGTAGGTCAAATCTTAAAGGAGTTATTGATTTTGTCATCGAACTTTAAGATCTCTTATTTATCAAATTTGAAAATTTATTTTCTGTTTGGTATTAGCTCAGCTCGGATGCCATGTTCCCTTTCTATATCAGTGTAAATTCTAAATTATCTGTGATACAGATTGCATCAAGACGAAGTAAATGATTGACGGAAAGTCTTTGAAAAAAACTGTTATGACTTAGTAATTCACAATGTAGAATGAACAAAATTTCTCATTTAGGTATTTGTTGCTTGAACTAATTTGATTTGCACTATTAGTCATAACATGTTTATTCCTCCAAGATCAGTGAGGTCAACATTGTGCAACTACAGATGCATTTAATACACCCAAAACTCTTTTGTCTCGTGAATAATGAATTAAGAGTGATACTTGTATTGTGACTATAAGAGTTAACTGATAAATATGGCATTATTCACTGGCAATTTTTAGACTTTTTTATTGAACTGTCCAACTTTGAAATTATGAATTAATTCTCCTGTTGTGAGATTATCTAACTGCCAAGGGAGAAGAAATCAAGAGTTAAGTCATTATTTAGTGTGGTAGAGTTAACTTGAATTGTATTTAGTGAACAGGGAATTCCCTCATAGTTTACATTTTCTATTTTGCAACACATCAAATAAAGGGTAGAATTAGTTCTCATTTTATTGTGATAATTATTTCAGTATTTTATAGAAGTACATCTACAGAATACCCTGCAAGGCACTTAAATAGGCGTGTGACTGAGTGTTAGGACACAAGCCATTAACAAATAAAATAGAAATGATCTAACAAAGTCCACCTCACATTTATTTAAGTTTTTTTGTTGCTTGGGGGAAGAGCAAATTCCCATTCCTATCTTTTAGGCAAAATATATATCCTAATTTATCATGTCTGTCGGATGTGGAAATATAGTGGGTTTCTTAACACTTTGCGTACGGTTGGCGAGAATTCTCGTCATTTTTTTCCTGAACGTTCCGGATGGATGACGAAGATTCTCGTCATTTAGGCGCGTCAACCTAAACAATTTTAAAGCGTACCATACGTATTCGTTAGTACGTTTTCAGTTGTTGTTCGTTATTCATAATGAATTGATGCATCATAACGTTTGATTGGGTAAAGTTATACTTAAACATTAGCTTTTTAACCATGTTTAAACCAAAGGCATATTTCCAATCTCAACACCTCCACCCAGAATCGGCGTTCCTAGGAATTTAAATACCCCGGTACGCAACGTGTTAAATGAAATTCTTCATGTTGCTCTGAAAGATATCTATTTTTCATTGCTCAAGCAAGCCTAGCACACAACCTCCCAGTCTCCTCCGGCTCCTAGCCTAATCGTTTAACATCTGTGTAACACTTTCTGTATGCCTGTAGCAGTTTTTGACAAATTGCATTGCTTTCTTTTGTATTTTATCAAGTTCACATGTATTTAAGTGTATTTCATAAGTGCTGTCTACTATCATATTTTTATGTTGTAAGAGGTATTTGTTCCTGTTCTGCTTTACCTGCTTAGAATGTGGCTATATTTTAGCTTGCTTAATTTTCCATTTTTTATGAATTGATATTATACTATTAATATTCCTCAGGTTCTTACATTGTTTTGGAATTTGGCTCATTCAGATGAAGTGCCCACCGAAATTATGGATCAAGCCTTAAGTGCTCATGTAAAAATTCTGGACTACAGCTGCTCTCAGGTAATAAGCATTTTTTTAATTGCCAGCCATAGTCAAATGGCTATTGTGCCACCTGATAGCATTTATTTTTTTAAATAATTGAAGACCACTTTTCCAGAAATAGTGGAAATGATATTTCATGAAAAAATTTCTTTTTCAGGAGCGAGATGCCCAGAAAACTCTGTGGCTGGACAAGTGTGTGGATGAGCTCAAAACAAATGACAAATGGGTTTTACCTGCACTAAAACAGATAAAAGAGATTTGTTGTTTGTATGAACCCTCTCCAAATATGAATCATAACCAGAGGACTCATCATGCTTACTACAGGTAATGATGTCTGTAACGTATGAAATTTTTTGTTGAATTCAGCTGTGGATCTTCTTGTAAATTTAAATAGCAAAATGTAGTCCTTTTTCATTATTTTATTTAAAGCCTTTTTTGAGGAAATATCATTAATGAAAGTAATAAAAAAAACTCTAATCAGTTTTATTTATGACTGCATTTTGTGTACTTTGGGGCTTATCATAAACAGTCACCAATCCCAAGATTGATTTGATGAAGCTCTTGATTCAGTTTCCCTTTGGCCAATATTTTTGCACCTACTTGATTCATCTGCTTTGCATTCCACATCACCTACGTTATGAATCTCATCTGCGATCTACCTTTTCTGTTTTTCCCTTCTACCTGTCCTTGAACGACAATTTTCATTAGACCATCACGTCTCATAATGTGGTGGATTAAATCTAAGGTTTTCAAAAGACTTCTCTCCTTTTTTTCTCGGGGCTTCCTATTACTCACATGATATATCCATTTGATCTTCATCTTTTCCTAAAACACCACATTTCGAAAGCTTCCAACCTACCGCTATTAGCTATCTTGGGGTTATGATTGTTAAAATTCATGAGTGAATGAGCAAGGAATGGAGGAAAAGAATGCTTGTTTGCAGCTCAAAAATTTATCCAGGGTATTTCTTTTGAGAGGTGGTACATTTCAGGGGGATTCTCAGTTCATTGTGAGAGTAGGATACTCTTTAGGTGACTAAACATTCAGGAGGGCTTTTAACCCCTTGCAGCGCTATATTCCCTGCCAGCTATAGCCTTGAGAGAACATATTTCATGGATAGAATGTCGAGAGGGAGGCCTTAGGTCGAACTGAAAAAAGAATTCAAGGTGAGAATGGAGTCTGGCTCAGGATAAAAAATAGTTGTTATTTCATCTTTCAAACTCACAGGTAGATAAATATTCTGTGAAGATAATTTATTAGTGTATTTAGTTGGTACCAGGATACTTATGCCTTTCTGTAAATTCATTTGCATTAGACAATGAGTATATATTATAGTGGATCCCCATAAACCCTTTTACTGCCAGCCCATTTCAGGTGGGATGTATGAAGACTGCCAAGGCTATTTTCCGGAATTAGCAACATTTCAGATTTAAAAAATTTTCAGCTACTTAATTTTATTTAATACGTCTGGATTTTTTAACAATTCTTAAGATATATTTACATATTATAACCATAGGTCGATTATGGGGGTTTACATAAATCATAGCCGTTGAAAAGGCCGCAATCACGAAAAAAAAGTGAAATAATTCGGGCCGATAAATTGGCCCCTGGCAGTTTTTGCTCAACCAGCGAGGGCTGATATATCAGCCCGGTGGCAGTAAAAGGTTTAATGTCTGCATCGATGACTAGCATTTCCTCATCATTTGTTTACATATGCTTCGTCCCAATGCAAACGAGAGCATTATTTCTTGAAAGCTAAATGGTGAAATCAATAGTCTTATAATCGCCTTACATTTGATTTGGGGATCTCCTCTTATAGCTGCTTTATTTTTCAGACAAGAAATTATAGAGAGGCTGCAGAATCAGCATACACTTGTTATTCTGGTGGCCAAAAGTTTAACAGCTTATATGGAAAAAGCTAGGATTCTATTCAAGGGTAAGTGATTATCTAATTTATTTTTGTGGTGACCATTGGATATATGCTTCCAGTTAATTTTATTTTTAATGTGTGGGTTTTGAATATTTGTGTGTTGGGTTTCTGATGCTGTTTTGTTTGTCACTAATAAAGTAGTAAGTTTGTTTTTTGAAGGTGAACCAGAAGTTTCTGTAAATGGTGTGGTTGTCTTAATTTTCACCTATGTCATTAACTTTTAGTGAATAATCAACTGTGACTTTAGTTAGTGAATATTTTATCCTGGGTAATTGGTAATTATTGACTTGTCTTTTCATTCTTAGGCCAGTGGGTATTTGTATAATTAGAAAACAAGTAAACACAAGCTTTTAATATTTTATATGCAATTGATGCTTGTCATCATAAAGTGCTGAAAGATATTGTAATTTACTGAAGTACTACCTTCTTAAAGGCATGTTTTCTATCCACTGTGCATCTTCAAGGTGTTATATACAGTCTTTCATAGTAAAAAATTTGACTGAAGCTGTGTTATTTCATGTTCATTCATCTAACCTTATCACTATTTTGTAATTACACCTCTAAATTGTGTACAATCTGAGTAATGAATAGCTGATGTGACCATGGCATATGCTGACCACTAAATGATGATGAAATATGTAGGAATACCCTGAAAAAATATTCATACAGACCGGAAATCCAACCACATTATCTTGAAGCATAGTCTTAGTTGTTCTCTGCAACACTCTATTAATCAGAAATCTAAGATGGAATATTCTAGAGTAAATACGAGGTACAAGTGATCAAAGTGTATTTAATTTCAATTAGTAATAACGAGTAAATTAGTGTCTAGATTTGTCTGCAATCAGAAAAAGTATTCATAGACTTCTGATGTATCTTCCAGAAAAACCTGATTTGGATCCCAATGTGGTGTGCCCTGATCGGCGATATAACCATGTGCAGCAAGTTCAAGAGCGACTCAATTTCTTGAGGTTCTTACTTAAGGTGAGACTTTCACTAAAATAATAAATTGGTCTAGTTTTCTATTTAGGATGGGTTGGATCTTCTTTTTTGTTGATTCATTTCCTGTTATCAACTATCAACCCAGACTCTTGGTTTCAGTTCTGTATTCCATTTCATTTCCATTGTTTGATATTAAAAAGTTAACAATTATTTTCACGCCTTGGTCTTCAATGAGATTTTCATCTTACAGCATTCTCCCAATTATCCAGGCTAATGATCGGGAGAGGCAGCATGGAAAACACATGTAATCCAAAATTTCACTTGAATAGCATTTAATACTCATAATTCATATAAATCAAACGGTTAAATATCATTTATGCACATCGTCTATTATTTTACATTGCTTTCTGGAATCATTAACAGCTTTCTTTTCTCAACCGCGATCTTTTTAGCGGCGAAAACGTGATTGTACTCGCATTCCTACTCCTCCGTGTGATACCTGGTTTCCGAAAACCACGCATCCTTGGCTGCAAGATCACGGATTAAGAAAAGTGGTTTGTACGAATGCTTCAAAACCACTGTGCGGCGTCTGAAACTACACTGTCAGGTACCACACTGCGTAGTAGTGTCTCGCACAAGTTGTCCGGAATGTAACTGCTGCGGAATGCGGATCCGTGATCAATGAGCGTGTTCACGCACCGCGATTGTTAAGTAGACAGAAACACTGAACTCCCGTGAATGCAATGGGTGCACAATCACGCCATCGCACAACAGCGGTTATAGGAAACCAGGACTTATGGAAAATTGCCTACGCAGGCGAGTGCCCAACTATGACTCATGCTCTCTCTACTTCCACTTCCCTCACTGCCTTTGCTTCTACTATTCCCTTACTCTTCAGTTTGACCTTGTCTCGTCGCGGCGTAAAAATGCCCTAGTGCGACATAATCTCTGGTTCCCTTGGGCCGTGTTCAACCGCATGCGAGGCCACAGCAATAATTGCAAATTTGCGATATGAAATATGCAATTAAAGATCATTAGTAACATTTTTCCTACTTTACTGTTGGTTGAACATTTAAGAATCTTTCAAAAAAAATCAAGAGTTTTTTGCTGCTGCTGATCATCGTCAGCGCTGCTAGAGCAGACGTCCAAGTGGACTTGAAACATTCCTTGTTAGCAAGGAAATAAAATAATTCAATTTTACAAAAGGAATTTTAATACAAATAATAAGTCCAGTGTAGCCTAACGTTAAAATGCAAATATCCTGGTCCTTTTGCATCAAATTATTTTTTTTAAAGATCACAGGAAATCATCGAAAAAGTGTAAACCTCGTGCACGGAAAAGCCACAACACGAATTATCCACAGCTGGATAATCGGGAGTCTGTTGTATGTATTGCATAAGCTTCCATGGTTTGGTAAAAATGATTTCCTGTAATGGCCATTAATCCTTAATTTATTTAATGCTGCATCTCTTTAAGAATAATATTTAAATGCATGATTTCTTATTTTGGAGGTGGCTAAGTGGGCAGGTTAGTGGAAAGAGTCTGATCATGGAAAATTCATTATTTTCTTGAGTATTTTATCAATGCCTTTGCTTTGATGTCCTGATGAGGAAATTTCATTCTTTTTTGTAGGTTTGTCTTAGGTTCATGTCCATTGAGTAAATTATTTATTTTCTAGTGCACTGAAATAGCATATACAGACATCCCCCGAGTAACGTATGTCTCAACTTACGTAAATCCGTACTTATGTAAGTGATAACCGTATTTCAAGTGATAACGTTAATTTTCGAATGCGAGCGCGAAGAAGTAGATATTCGCTCGTACACCCAATGGTAGAAAAAATATCAAATAGTTATCGATTTTTTTACGTGTTAAACATAACAAAAGTGACCCTTGTTTATCATTCCTCGAAGGAATTTTCATTGATTTCTGTAGAAAAATCTCTTATGAATCCCAAGTCAGCAATCAACGTGAAAATTTGCAGTTCTAGCGATGGATGTGGTTGC
Source organism: Ischnura elegans (assembly GCF_921293095.1). NCBI lineage: Eukaryota > Metazoa > Arthropoda > Insecta > Odonata > Coenagrionidae > Ischnura > Ischnura elegans. The sequence goes on along the minus strand of NC_060251.1, from coordinate 20,995,163 downwards.
GCTAATTCTTGTACGATTCAACTTTTATACAGTATGCACACCCGAACTCCGACTTTCAACTATTTAAAAATTGTATCCTTAAGTTTGGACATTTCCATCTGTGGAATTAAAATAAAATGAAGTTCAAGCAGAAATCTTTATTGCGGAACAGAATTGTTTAGTACCCACGTAACGGCATTGAAATTTTGAGTGTTGGCAATGAACGCCACGAAAAAGTTCAGAAAAAGTTGACACACGATATTAATTGCATAATTGTTTACATGTTTCTGGCGGAAATTTTTATTAAGCTGCATTTGCTCGTTCTCTCAGATTGTGTGCAACTGTAAATGAATATTGCGTCATTGAAAGCTTTTCCCCACTAACTTTGTTGCATGTTAATGACGGAGTTGGCTGAATAAAAGCTCACTTTTAATTAGCTTCGTGCTTTGGAAATACTCTTCGATGTTTCCAGCGAAGTAATTTTCAAATGATATTTTCTCATTATTTTATTGGGATATGAGAGAATGAAAGTATGTTTCCGTGCGTGAAAGATTGAGTGTACGCGCCTAGGAATGTATCTTAGAATATAGTAATTGACTGGTATTTTTTGTGTGTTATTTGTTTGCAATCCTCGACACCCCTCTTACGAGTATTAACTGTGACAGTGAAACCACCAGATTCATCAATCAACGTAACATATAAAAGGCAGACGTTAAAATGATTACCCTTAGCTCGCAGTATAACATAATGAATCAATTTAAGTATTCGGTTTAGTAATGTAGTGTTGAGATACTGTGCTTTCCCAAATCCACGCGATCGGTCAACTCGGGGAGTAATATTACGCATTTTGATTGGCAATGCTTGAGATGCAAATCTCAGACTATATTAATGTTTATTGATTTTGTATCTAATAACATAAGAATACGCGGAAGAGTTCATGAATGTCGCAGTGGATTGAATGAAACTTCACTGAGAATTTACCGCGCATTTCTCCGCTGAGAATTCACCGCACCAATTGAAATTTCTGAAGCACTAATGCAGAATGCTCGACTTAGGTAAATTTCGACTTACGCAGAGTCTTCCGGAACGCATCTCTTACGTAACTCGGGGGATGCCTGTAATGGCTTTTACACCTGGGGTTACCAATTACTGCCAATTTATTTTATGCTCATTCTCTTTGGCAATAATCTCCAATGAATAGTAATATCCAAAAATGTTTTCTAATTCATGGAAACTTATGCTGTAATAAGAGATGTATAACATGTAAAGACAGTGGTGAAAATGAACGTTTGAACTCCACTCTACTAATCATCAACGTGGTAATCCAAATCAATTGTCTTATGACATAGCTTTCCCTTTCTAATTATTTCTCCATTACTTAGGATGGACAGCTTTGGCTGTGTGCTGACCAAGCTAAGCAGATCTGGCAGTGTCTGGCAGAGGAGGCAGCTGTCCCCTCGGATCGCGAAGCATGTTTCAAATGGTTTTCAAAATTAATGGGGGATGAGCCAGACTTAGATCCTGCTATAAACAAGGATTTCTTTGAGAACAACATTCTGCAGTTAGACCCAACGTTACTTACTGAAAGTGGCATGAAGTATGTATGAAAGCGATTATCACATCCTGGTCTTTTTTATCTTAATGAAATTTCACTGTGGCACTAATCTCTAAATACTCATCTTCTTTATACATAGGTGCTTTGAAAGGTTTTTCAAAGCTGTCAACTCCAAAGAAGGAAAATTGACTCCAAAGAAGAGAACTCACTTCATGGATGACATGGATCTCATTGGATCTGAATACTTATGGAGGGTAGGTTTTTTTTAATTACCTCATCACTTAGGAATTCTATAAGTTTTTCCTGATTGTCTTGTCTCTTTTTTCTTGCATAATTAAGAAAAGAAACTTACTTTTATGTGAACACGTTCTTATAATTCATGTTAAGGTCATTCCATGTCAAATCAACCCAAATATTAGCCAAGTGTAACCCTCTGATTCAGATTTCTATGAAACTTTGTGTGTGGATTATTTTTTTAATTTAGAGATTTTGTGAAATTTTAGTCTCCCGAGTGTCAATTGAGTATTAAATATGGGCAATTTAAATTTAGTTGTGTTCCCTACAACTCCGCAACACCCAATATACAGTGCTTTTTCTCGTCCATAACATCCATTGCTCATATCAGTTGAAGTATCTCTGTTTTTTACATCTTTTCATTTCATTTGCTGTGGCGAGCGGAAAAAATATCATTTTTGCTGGTGACCAGTATTTGGTAGTTTCATGATAAGCAATGCCCAACTTGTGATTTTTCTTTCGCAGGATCTGTGCACTTACATTGATGATTATTTTAAAGTGAATCATGAGCCAGTATTCGCATGGCCTTTCTCTGTGGATTTTTTTCTAAATTTTATTGTTTTGTTGCTCTACTATTTCAAGAAGGGAATATTTAATGACAGTGATGGGATCATTTTGGAGTTCTAAGCCGCAAAAATAATCATGGCTTTATATCCTACTGGAGTAAAATATGAAAATAAAAATTTCCATGCGTTGCATGTTTCGGCACTGTGGAGGTCGTGACCAAATTTCAATTGTCCATGTACAGCTCACTCCCGATTATCCGGGCTAATGATGATTGGGAGAGATGGCACGAATAATTGGAAAACAAGGATAACCCAAACTTTCACTTAATGTCTTCTAATGTTCATAATTTACGTAAAACAAACAATATATTATTATAAATGCAGTTTTTCCATTATTTTAGAGTGCTTCCCGGGCTCCTTGAGAGCTTTCTTTGCCTGTGCGCGATCTTTTTAGCAGCAATAACATGGTTATACTCGTATTATTAATGCTCCATGTAAGGCCTGGTTTCGAAAACCACACATCCGTGGCTTTGTGGTCATTGATACAGAAAAGTGGTTTGCACAAATGCTTCAAAACCACTGCTTGACGTTGGAAACTACACTGTCAGGCACCAAGCCACGTAGTCACCTCTCTCACAAGTTGCCCTGGTTGCAACTGCTGCGGGTCGTGTATCTGTGATCATGGAGCAAGGTTGTGCACTGCAAGGCTTGGAAAACAGGAACACGGAGCTCACGCGAATGCAGCTAGCGTGCGGTCGCCTCCATTTTACGAAGGGGATTCTTACGGAAATAATAATCCCGGTGTATCCTAGCATTAATGCAGTAATTCCAGTGATCTTGTGTTCAATTTTATTTTTTTTTATAAAGATAGCGGAAAATATTGAGTGAGAGTGAAAATCATGCACGGATAATCCGCAACGCAGATATACAGTAGCCGGATAATTGGGAGTCTCCTGTATTTATGAATTACAAGACATTTGGAGACTATGATTTCACTTTTTATTTATTCTTACCAAAATGAGTGTCCATAGCAAGTTTCATGAAAATCCAAGTCGCTGGGTTTCATTTGGTTAAATTTTGGTTGTTCTGAAGTAGAATAATGCTTTAGTTTGTTTTATTTTTATTCTATTCCATGTTTAAGCCAACATTAGTGTTTTTTCATTGTGTTATTCCTCCATATGTTGGTAAATTCATTATTTCATGTTGATAAAATTGTTACTCGTGTATTATTAATATTTTTATTTTAAATATATATTTTGAATCTTCTTCTTTTATGTTGACTTAATTTAATCTCCGTAATGCCCTCTGTGCAGCTGATACATTGCTAACCCTTTATTCCTTTTATTCAGGTTGTGACGTGTAGTGGTGAAGAGATAGCTAATCGAGCCATTGAATTACTTAAGGAGGTCAGTACAAACCTTGGACCACGCTTACAGGCCACTTTGCCTGATTTCCATGAAAATTTCATCTCCGAGTGCAAGGATAGATTACGTGCTCATTATGACACTGTGTCAGTGCTGACCACTTGCAAAGCTGACTCTACTGACAGTTCAAGCAATGAATTGGATCCTGCTTCTGAGTTACGTCTGAGGCAGGAGGCTATAAAAATGTGTCGTGTGATGAAGGTGTTGCAAGAATATGTGAGTGAATGTGACAGAGTTTTTGTTGGTGAAAGGAAAATTCTTCCACTCCATAGGTAAGTGAAGTAGTTTACATCTTAGCCTTAATTCCTGTTCTGTTTTCCAATAATTTCCAAATAATCACACAATTTGTTTTTTTCCTGCCAGAAATGAGTGATGCTAATGTTTTAGTAAGCTTTTTTGGTATTCAAGGGAATTCTGACATTAAGGCCAGAGGTCCAAATGACGCTTGGACCTCAATTGGGTATATTGAAACAATTTATTGATCTAGAGGTAAAAGGAAAAAAAATGTATTATTATGATGGAAAGTATGTTGCCCAGCTAGGAGAAAGTAGGGATTGTGATATATTTTGCAGAAAAAATGACACTTAAGTGAAAAGGGCAATAGTGAATTAGTCCTACACATCATTGAAGGCACTGAGAAAAACTGAAGGAGACAAAAATGATGCAGAAAAATATGTCAGTGGAATATTGGAAATAAGATAAGACCCTCATCACATTGGTAGTTTTTGTCAATGCTTTAAATTCGTCTGCCAGAAAATCTAAGTTATACTCATATTTGAAGATGAGAAGAGGGAAGGAAAAGGTAGCAAATGCACATGAAGGTGACTATCAAGACCTTGCGATGAAGGATTGCAAAATAAGGAATAGCCGATGTAGTGATCACAATTTTTGCTTCGAACCCTGTGGGACCAAGTTCCAATCCTGGCCATTGATGGAGATTTTTAAAAGGTGCCCCTATTCCTTGTAGAGTGGTATGTGGTGCCACTTCAAGTGCAACGTTCTTTCCGTTAGGAGGTATGCTAAGCCATAGTCCCCTGGCACCTATGGGCAAGAGCATTATAATTCAACTTGCCAGTTTTCTCCACCATTTGCTCAAAGCATAATTGACAAAAGTCAACAGTTATCAGATAAGTCATGAGAGAAATTGCAATAGACATTGTTGTCTTTGTAAATTTTTTTCCATTTTGCTTCATACATTGGTTAGGGAAGAAGTCCAATGCTCTCTCATATGAAAGTTAATTATCGCTGTAAAAAGTATGAGAATATGGAAAAAAAATGTATAAATTTTATCGTCTCCCATTCTATTAGTGTGTTGCTCGAAGCAGTGTAGGGTATAATATGGATGTTTTTGTTCAGTCACAGACCATTTCCTGTACAACATATCTCATCATTAGTTTCTTGTCAGTCCATCACCAGGGCCAGCTGGAAAATGTATCATACAAATGAATATACTGTAGACTCTCGTTAATATGAGCAATTTTATTACGAAGTTCTCATTATTACTTAGCTAATCGTTGGTCCTGAGGAAAAGGCCTCTTCAAACTATAGGGAAAGAAACGTTGTGAAATTTTCGTTATTACAAAATTACGAAATTTAGTTCCGGTCCCAGCGGTCACAAAATGAATTTTTATGAAGTTCCACAAACAAGAAACGGTATTAAGGTGGATATACAGTATGTTACGTTATAATCATTGCGCTACGTTTAAGTTCTCCTCATGTATTGTGCCCAAGAACATCAATTATGGTTCTTTCTTTGGTAGGAGATATTTCAGTGTGCGTGCAACATCATATAATAAGCTTAATTCCAGAGGAATCATGGTGACCCACTCATTAGCGCTCGTAAATTGACTTGCAGTTAGTCCTCTTCCAATGCACATACAATTTATGAAGTTTCAGAGGTACAAACATTTCAGGCGTGCCTGAAATTTCAAATTTAGTGCCATTAGAGTTGGCTGATGCGACGCTGTGTGGTACAGAGGAACTTTGGGCAGAGTCTGAACAAAGTATCAATTCATCTGTAGTGAAGTCAGGAACTGTTCAGCATTTTGCCCATTCTTCCTTCCAATGGACAGCGAATGTATTTTGGCTCCAGCTGCATTGCATGCCCTACCTCAGTTTGTGACAATCATGATGGAATGGAGTTTGTAATTCAGTGTTTCATTCTGTAGGATAGCCACACTTTTCAATGCCTTGCATTGGTTTATCATCTTATGCGCAAGGTCTCGGAATACATCTTGTTCGTATGTCGAGGACTTACTGTATTTGGGAAGATATCAACCCTCAATTGCATCATGGAGTAGCCAAGTAGTCTGTGTTTCATTCGTGGATGTTACTGATGCCAGACGGTCATGAAAATGGGAAGACAACAAGAAACTAAAATGAATTCGGAGGGCTTGGTAGACAAAAAATGTTTTCCCTGGGATCACTTTTCAAAAAGATGGCTTCTAAGCGAAACGAAAACATTTTAAGACATTATGTTGTAAGAAGTATACCTCCTTAGTTGCAATAAATTCTGGAGAGATCAATTAATGCTAATTTTTGTATAAATGATAAGAAGCTATTGTAATATCCGATCCATCTTTCGTCAATTTCATTTCGTAAAGAAACGTTCGTACGAACTTTGTAATTACAAGAATCTACGGTAATAAATGAATGATATCCAAGAAATTTTCAGACAAGTTTTAATCCAAATAAGGTCAGATATCAATGTAATCCAAAGTCGTGAGGGTTTTCTGTATCTGATAAATATTTTTTAATGAATATTAATCTATCTGTATGCTCATGGGTGTCTTCCATAGCTTGGAAATGTAGGTGAATTATGTTTGTGTGAAAGAGGATGTTTCAGTCAATGATAGTGAAAAGAGTTAAGGGTATTTTTCAACAGATAGTGAATGTAGCACTTAATGTCTAGATAATAATATTATTTCCTAAGTCCATTGTGGATGATCACTCTGCATCACTGTCTATGTGGAAATATGTTCTGCTTATTTAGAAAATATATAAATGTATAGAATAATGTTGAAGGAAGATGTGTGTAGCTCATAATAATGGTATATTCACACTAAATAAGAAACACATTGAAGTAAACAGTCAGGAAAATTTTCTGGGGCTTTTATTTTAAATACCTATTGCTCCACTAACTTTATGTATTTTCTATGAGAAGATACTTTCTTCTAAAGATAGTTTCAATTCTTTTTTTTCCTATAAAGTCGTGATGTTAGCAGTGAGCTGTATCCATTCTTGTTGAAGTTGAGGTGTGTTATTGTAATTGCAGTTGTCAATTGCACAAGTCACAGTGTGGGGTATTATTCTTTCAGGGCTTGCAGAGGAAAGCATGTCAGTGTGATAGTTAGATTTTCCAACCCTGGCCGGTCCCAACCCTTGGATGACATCGAGATGCCCATGCACAGTCATGAGACTTTGGCTGCCTTGCGCCGCCTAGTCATGCGCAGGTTGAAAGCTTCACCCTCCTCCTTAAAACTAGATTTATTTCTAAATAGTGAGCCATTGGAAGCAACAGAAGACAGAAAACTTCTAGCTCAAATACCCCATAGAGATAAATTGGTAAGTCAATTCAGTGAGAGTGGATGTTTTTTGTGCAATTTGTTGACCTGCCTTATATGGATGCACAATACTGTAATTGATCTTTGGCCAAATAAAGTAATAGTAATTTGTGGTTGCCATAAATTATATTAAAAAAATAATAATGTATATAATCCTAAAAACTGAGTTTATAATTAAAATTCGTTGCATCTTTTCTTTAGATTTTAACAGCAAAATTGTGTCAAGTGAGTGCCACCATGCCCAGCTCTCCGGATAGTAGTTCTGATAGCTCCACTAGCTCACCACACCACCCATACGATGGACCTACCATGGAAGCAGAGAATGCTCTTCCTGGAGTGGTAAGAAAATGAGACTTATTATCCTTTTGTGCCAATAATCTAGCAATTCACAGTAGTAAAACTAGTAAATGGACCTTAACCCTTCATTAGACATTCATTGTGGGTGGCCCACAATGTTTCATTCGTGTGCCATTTCTCTTATTATGGTATAATGTACCTGTGATTTTCAGTTGCTGCACATTATTTAATCCTCGAAAGCTTCACATACCGTATATCTCCGAATATAGTCCCCCCTTTTGTTTCCAAAAATGGCCGCGGAAAAGTAAGGGGGGGGACTATAATCGAGTGTTATCCAGTTTAGCATACTAAAGGTGACCATAAAATTATAAATAACGGCATAATGGCTAATGTTCTCGTAGTCTTTCTATTTGAGTATATTTATGAGGATTATAATCGGAGATATTAGTAAATACTGCCACATTTTACCGGAAATTTAGACAATTTTTACCACAAATGTTGTAAAGATACGATTCTTTCGATTCAAATAGCATATCGAATATGCGTTTTCACGGAATCCATCGGGTAGCCGTTAATTTTTCTTGGAAAAGTATTGTTAGAATAATTCAATCGACACTGATCACTTAATGACGCAAAACAGTAAATAATTAAAATGAAAACTAAACACACACTATCATTACATCAATCGAACACTTGAATTGAATCAATAGTATATGTACCCGTCGCTCATTTAATAGTTACACGATTTAAATAATTGCGAAAAATAAACAGATAAAGTGAACCTTTCGTGACGATTTAGCCGTATAGCATTTCATTGCGTCCGTAGCTGCTATACGTCCGTGCGGTTCGTGTTTACAACCACTGCCTTTACCGCCTTCACAGAACAAGAATGCGCAATAGGTGATGCATTTGTTTCTGAAAAGGCGCAATAATCGACGACTTTAAACCAGAAGCGCCGGCATTATTTCATTTGATCGGAATCCAGCGACTCAGCATCGAAAGTGTGATCAATTTATTGAGGAATATATTCAATTCGCCAGGGTAAGTAGGATCGATAAATTACGTCACATAACGTTTCGCAATTATTTCAGCGATATTTTCTTTATTAAAAATAATTTTACGTTCAACAGTGAGGTGATGAATCAAGTAGAAAGATGAGGATCAATCCTGCGGCAGATTATAGGCCATCAAAGACGGAGTTTCGATGCCAATTTAAAAATAGCCGTTGCAGAATATGCCGTAAATCATAGTATTCACAGCGCTTGCAAAGCGCTAGAACATCGCGGAAGTCATTTCGGGGGTCTCGATGCGGCAGATTCAAAGAATTAGAGGAAAATATCGTCGAATTTGTGCGCAAATGCAGAGCAAAAGCTCTTTGTGTAACTTATGCAATGATTCGCGACGAGGCATTGAAAATTGATATAATATTTTTTTTAGTTTTAATGTTTGTTGGAAAAAGTTTATTTCTAATTTTATTACTTTGATATTTGTAAGTCCTGTACACCCATGTCTCGTATAGCGCAATTTCGATTAGCGCAATTTCGATATAGCGCAAATTCGTTCCTCGGGGAAACATTGCAACGCAGTGTAGCCTAATCAAAAATCTTAAACGCTCTCGTGATAAAACGTGAACTTACGCTAAGTGCACACGAAATTTCTATCAATTTACGCATATTAATATTATTTCTTGCCTCAAATCGTCTTTTTTGTTTATATATTAATCGAAATCCATTGCTGTGCAAGTGCCGAAAGTATTACTCGTCATTGGGTCCAGATAGCCGGCCTACCGAAGATTTATCTTGTCTCCTTAACAGAATGATAATAAATAATTTAGATCGTTAATTAAGCGTGGCGCTAGTGGAAATGAATTTTTTTTCAGCCATACGGTTTGAGACGTATTTTTGCCGTCGTAGGTTACCGGGCGATTGACTTCCAGGTAGAGGGTCTACGCTAAAGCCTTCAAGGTCATCGGTATTCACGGGCGAGAAATGGAGCGGTGGCCGAGTTGCGCATGAATAGCATCAACACTTAAAAGGGTCCGCTATAGAGTCTCAAGCACTATGGATTCGTTCCCTCCCCGCAGTCTAGGCCTTCTGCGTCTCAGGAATACAGTTCAGCCAAAGGTGATTTAGATAGAGCCATGCAGAGTAAAAACCAAGAGAATATGGCGAAAAATAGGAATGAGTGTAGAAAAATCAAGAATTTATCAAGAAAAACCATAAACCAAAAGAGGACTTGAGAGAGGTCAATGGCATTGAAATTGGAGAGCGTCAAAGCGATATTGCGCGGAAGTTTAAACTCACGATGCCTTATTCTGAATAAAGACAAAGCTAAAATATCAGTGACCTCAGCTGCACACACTTCAACCAAGCGGTCTACACATACAGAAAGTTCATGGTGAATCAGTGCAAAAAGACGAGAGTGGTAATCGCTCCGAGACATTTAGTGAAAGCTCCGGTTGGTTCCAGAATTTAAACGGCAAGCAGGTATTTTCAGTGTGGCGATATCAGGTGAATCTGCAAGTGTTGATAGCGCAGCCACCACTAAATTTTCTGATGAACTCCAAGCTGTTATTGAAAGTGGCTCCTTTCCCCCTCAACTAGTTTTTAGTGATGACGAGACGATATTCTTTTGGAAAAGAATGCATTCTCGTTCATTCATTTTCAGGGAAGGAAAACCTGGGTCAGGTTTCAAGGCATTTAAAGACTGTTTCACGTAGCTGCTAATGACTCGGAGGACTTCAAATTAAAATGATTTATCATTCAGAAACTCCGCTAGCTATGAAATGGCATTTAAAGTAGCATTTTCCTGTCATTTCGATGAGTGACAAAAGGGCCTGGGTGACACAATAGTTGTTTGTAGACTAGTTTGAAAAATCGTCAACTGCCGGCAACGCATTACGATCCCCTGAGAAAGCAGATGTTAGCCCACCCGCACGACAGGATGGAATTTCGAAAGCACGTAAGAATTTTTTTTTAACGTGAATAAAAGTCTTTGAATGTGTGAATACTATCTTTAAAGATGTTTTAAACTATAAATATTTCTAGAAATAATGTTTTCAAAGGCTTTTTATGGGAATATAGATGTTTTAGAGGAAATTCAATACCCAAGACCTATGCTACCAGGAACGCATCCCTATCTTCCCTATGTTAAAACGCTCTCGTATAACGCAAATTCGTATAGCGCAAAGACCCCAAGGAACGCATCCCTTGCGCTATACGAGACATGGGTGTAGTTTAATTATTTTGCTTAGCAGGCATTTGATGGCAATATTTTCATAATGTTTATAATTTATTTAACACAATTTTATTTAGATTTCCTAAATTCTTCAGGTCACGTGGATTTGTGATGACTTGATGGGTGTGTTACACTGGATCTATGGAAGTTTCAGGGCCAAACGCAATACTGTTTATGGGATTTAAGTTAAAGCTTATATATTGACATTGTTTGTAGTCATTTGGAAATCAAAAATATTAATAATTTGTGAATGTTTAAAAGATACAATAGCCTTGGATACTTAAAAAAATTTCTCATTTCTTCATTACATCTGGTTAAGGAACTATAAATTACTGATACATGCAATGGATCACAACATGTTTTAGGTATAGTTATTTTGTTGTGATGGAAAATATGTGAACAGATTTGTTCTTAATCTTCACAGAAAATAATAGTTTTTATCGACTCTAGAATCTTAACTTGCTAACCACAGAAAAATTGCCTTCCTTTGCATTTTAAATTTTTTCCCAAAACTGAGGTCTCAAAATTGGGGGGGGGGACTATATTCAGAGGGGGACTATATTCGGAGGTATACGGTAGTTGTTTGTTAGTAATCGGCACAAGATTAGCAATAAATAGCGATTGAATGGAAGCAGGCGTGACTGAGCCATGTATGTGGTCCACGTGCATAACTGTGAAACATTTTGCTGTCAGCATCACTTACAGCTGTGCTGAAAATTTTGTATGTTTGCCTGCTTTGACATGTTAACAATATTCGACACGTTTATGTTACTTTTATGGGTGTCTCGGCAAGTGGCATGCTTTCTTGCCTTCTTCACAGGGGGAGGGGGTCAGGGGTGCATTTTGTTCCTCTATTTATTAGAAATGTGTTCCCTCAGGTGATGAAAAGTTCACTAAACGATGAATAAAGTCCAATTTTTTTTATAAAAGAAGTTTTACAAAATGTTGAAAACTTAAGGAAATAAAAAAATTGAATGTGGGCCACCACTGTGGTCTGCCCACCCAACCGTGTAGCAAAATATAACGAGCTCACAGAAGGGTGATATTCCTATATTTGTAAGGGAAAGTGGAGGTTTTTGCTGTGTTTTGAAAATTTGACTCGACTCAATCATTTGGCCTTCTCTACAGGAGTTTTTGGGATTAAAATTGATAAATAAGGGAATTTTATTGCTCTTTTGCAGTTAAAAGGCTGTAGCAAATTATATTTTTTAATGATTTTATTAATCGCTTACCATTTTAATTAATCAAATTGCTCAAAGCACACTAAGTGGGGACCAAGTCAAGTTGATGTGTCTGACCTAAGGGCTGTTAACATCCGTATGATGTGGTTCCTGCCCATGGCCATAACCTCCGTTGGATTCTGTATCGGACCCATTTTGGGCTTTGAAAACCTACCCATTTTTGGGATAAATGAAATACTGCATCCCACTTTGAACATTTTAATTTGTAATTTTATTCTTTAGATGTTTTTCAGCTATATCGCATCTGATTTTAGATCAAGAGCTAATGGATTTTTTTACTTTTTATTTTTAGCTCATGTCAAAAAACCCCTGCTACGCCCAGTTCTTCCTGCAATTGGCCGACCTAGGTGTTCAAGTTAATTGTGACCCTCTTCGTGACAGTGCTCGTTTTCTGTTAAAGTTAATTCCACCTGACGTACATACGGTTCGGCTACTGTATGATGCCTTTGCTCACTCGGCTGCCTTGAACTCTTCACCATGCCACAATGCCCCTGCCAACTCTTCATTTGAGGGCTCATCCCAGCAGTCGGGTGTTCAGACCACAGTTTCGCAGGAGGAGAAGTCGCCTGCCCTCGGAAGTGTTTTCTTTGCTCCCTCACCATCTCAAGTTCTTTACCATCTGGAGGTATGTAACCTTTATGACTTCAGTGCTCTGAATAAAAGGTGTATGGATTTGATAAAATGCTCTTTTAACAGCTCCAAAAATCTGTTGGCAACCAGTCAAAATATGTGATTCGTCTTTTTATTTGTAATTGTTAGGAATGTTGTGGATTTCAGGAGAAGGCTGATGTTGGGAAATAGGAAAATCAATTTTTTTAATGGTTGCCTTCAAGCTTAGTAGTTACAGTATTTTCATCGAGGCAAATGTTGTTGCCTAGTATGGTATTGATCCCTATCAAACTAACGTGGTTTAAGAGACCATACTGCAAGTTTAGAGCAAAATATAGTCTTAAGGTGTACAATTTTTAGTCTAGCACTGTTATTAGATGTCAATATAACACAAAGAGGAAGCAATGTTGCTCATTTAAAAAAATTAATGCTTAATTCATTGACTTAATGAAAGGGATGATATTAAATATGGGTTTTTAAATTCAATTCTATTTGATACTCCATTGTGCTACCAGCTATGTACTGTTTACTATAAATCTCTGAAAGGTTATGTTGAAAATATTTACTGTAACTTAGTGTAAATGTGATGGAAAATCCTTACTTGGTCATTGAAAACAGACTGTAGTGTAAACCATTAGTTTGATATCATATGATTGTGACCATGGGGTAATTTGTGAGAGAAATTTTTCAAAAAAATATGGCCTGTGATAATGAGGGAACTGTAGCTAACTGAATGCATATTTTCCTTGCTTATAGGTGATGTATGCAATGTTGATGCCAGCAATTGATCCAACCTCTGAGAAGGCATTTGATTATCAGCTTAATTTTGTAAGGAGTCGAGATGCTTCAGTTGTGATTGATATGTTAACCAAGAATAACTTACTACCCAATGCGGACATTACAACGAAGAGGTTTGTTCTGCTTCAGCATGGTCTTTTATTGATATTTATTGACTGGTCCATTATTTTTTCTGTGGGTTGCTAGAGATCATGTATAACAATAATGTGTTATTGGTCAAAAGTATTCTGAAGATACGCAGACCTCATCAGAAAAAAAATCAATTGTCACAAGTGTTATGCATCTTATACGTGCTGAATTCAATGCTGACATGTCGCTAGTCTCCAGTAAGGCGTGCACATTGTCTAATCTACTGAGCTCATTCAACCTTCAGTGCTCTGACTATCAACCTGAATATATTGTGGAAAGTGTGTCTGAAATGAGGATGTGCAATTAACTCATTGAAAAATAAGGTTTGTGGATTTCTTCAATAATACATAGACACACCCACCCATAGATAGACCCACGTCCCAGTTTAACGGATGGGACCGGGTCAATAAAAACTAGGGAGGGTTCGCACACAAGGCAAGCTGCACCCTTTGCCTTTACGTCACCTTGAGCCGTCAAGGATGTGTGTGCGTGTGACTATGCTAATGAAATTGGAGTCAAAATCCAGGATCAAAAGCCCTGAGGAAAGAATGCCAGTTACACCACCAAGCCATTAACTGGCTAACACACACTTAACACCATTAACTGGCCAATACACCTGACTGGCAATCGGGAGATCCGGGTTCGAATCCCAGCTAAGTCAAAGATTTTTTCATGGCGAACTTCATCCATTGGTGTATTTAACTTTGCACCCGTGCACGTGACTGCGTACAAAGTCACTTGTTCCTGCAGTGCTTTGAAATTTGTCATCGCCGACCAGCGACAAAGTAAGGGTTTTTCTCCCCGACAATAGCTTAGTTGGCACAAACCTTGCCACATGTGCCACAGTGTGGACTTGTGGTGTCAACATCTGGTTCGCTAAAACCCATCCCGAAGTTCAATCTGAGAAAATGGCTTGGTGGTGTATCTGGCTAACACACCTGACTGGCAATCGGGAGATCTGAGTTCGAATCCTGATTAGTCAAATATATTTTCATGGTGAACTTCATCCGTTGGTGTATTTAAGTTTTCTTTCAGGCTGAGTAGGGAGGTTCTTCCTCTCTTTAGATTCATAGTTGGACTAATCGTTTATGTCTCACGAAGACATGACTCTGTAGCCAAGTTGGTGAATTATACGTGCAGTAGTTAACCTCTCAAGCGTGTACAATGCAGCGTATGAGACCTCTTTATTCTTTTCCTGTACCGATCTTTATTCATGGTTATTTAAACTGCCCAGGTGATTTTTTTTCTGAGCCACTGAAGATTTTGTGCAGACATTAAGTAATACTTTTTTAGCTCTTAAACTAAAAAAAAAAATCTGAAAAACTCTGGAAAATTTTCAATTATAACTAATAACTTCAGGCTTGACTTTGTGAAACCTCTCCATATTGGAAAAACTTTTTAAGGTTCAATTTTATAATTACATTGGCACGATCCGGGTTTCATAATGTAGTTACCTGAAGATGTAACTACGTTACAAAACCCGGGTCGTGCCTATATTGATATAATAGTGAACCTTCCATAGTTTTATTCCTTTATTTCCAAACCTTCAATTGTTTAGATCATTCCATTTTATAGATTTCTGGATTATTAATATTCTACTATACATGACACATGCTCACAGTACTTTGCATAATGGGTAATTTTTGGACTTACTAAACATTTCATGGTGTTTTTCAAAGACTTATTTCTGGAAGCAATGTCATGGATCTTGCAGAGATATAATGACTTACTTAATGAGAAACTGTGACTCAGCAAATATGGGCTCACTTTATCAACCATCACAAATTCTGTTTGTCTGATATGGTTGTTTAATGCAGATAAAATCCATAGGAATTGTATAAGCTACATACTCCTTTTTTTCACTGACTTTTATTTAAGGTAAATGGCTTGCTTAAGTGCATAAAATGTTAATTTGTGATCTCTGCATGTGAAACCCATGTTTATTTTTCATTCAGTTAGGAAAGCAAAAATTGACCTTTTTATGTTACCCCTTAATTAATACTAATCAATAAAAATTTTTCTTATTTTTATCAGGTCTGCATACCTGCCAGCCCTCAAAATATGTAAACTGCTGTTAACGGTTGCTGGTTACATAAGGACATGCTTACCAAAGGATTCACCCACATCGCAAATGCGGCAGGAACTGCAGAGAGGATGTTCCTCAACAGTTTCACCTCAGCCTTATTTGCAGGTGTCTGTGCTGTGCAAGGCCTTGGAGAATATCCCCAGTGCAAACACGGAGCACATGCTGCGTACTGTTGCATCTAAGTTAGCCCATGCTCTTTCTGCTGAGGTAAGTGTGTCTTGACTCAGGATATCCATAGTTTAATAATGAGTGATGCTTCAGGTGGTTGAAATGTATATTAATTGATTATAGGTCATATTTTGGCATTATACTTTTGAAAGTTGAACTAAGTGGAACTGGGAGCTCTTTTTGACGGTGAACTTCCTGATATGGTGCAGCCAAAGGGAATGTAGTACTGTTCCCATCTGTTTTTCGAACCTGCCTATAGAGTGCAAGAGTGTAGGGCACGGAATAGATCGAAGATGGGCCCTTAAATACACCTAACTACCTTAAATGGTGAAGGAAAATCGTTATTTCATCTTGAAAGTAGTTGTCTGGCATATATATCTGGAATAAATAATTTTAAGAATTAATACATTTAAATAGGGTGGATGTTATAATAAATTTATAAAATTCTTATTACACATTAGTTCGTAAAAAATTTATTGTTTATTACTTGAGCATTTGATTAACAGTTTTTTCACTTCATGTCCACCAAAAATATAACCACTCTTAGTCTTACCTCTTCCCTCTGCCTTTCAACTTTTTAGCTCACAATTCTGCCATTCATAAGTAATAGCATTACTGTAGAAAAAGAATGAGGAAGTATAGGAAAATGTGGTACAACAGATATGAACATAGTGCGGTAGGGCGTGGAGCACACCCTAAATGGATTGGAGCACAGCTATTTTGGCAACCCTACTAACTCACATTACACCCTTTCTCAAGGGCTACAATGTTAAGTAAGGCTGGTGAAAAGGTATGCATCATTCCCCTGCAGAGAAAGATTCATTCCCTTCTGTCACTCTACACCCTCTTTATCAACCAGTAGCTGATCTTGCTTTTTTGGTTCTGTTCTCTACCATTTTTCTACTTCAGGCCTCCTGATAGAGAAGAGAGAAGTTGAAGAGTTAGTATTAAATGAAATACTCTTGATCATTGAGGCACACAAAAGAATTAATGTCAAGGAAATAAATTAGTGTGAATTACTATCAACAACTCTTTCTGAGAAACTAGAGAGCTAAAGCATCAAGTTTGTTAATGAATGATGGCAAAAGAAGGGAGTGCGTAGGATACTGATTCGTTTCCATACATCCGATATATCCTTTATGTCCACACTCCCGGTGATCCAACCTGATGGTGGGTGAGTGAGATCTCACCTTGGATTCGGCCAAAGGCAAAAACTGTTCAAGCTTAAACTGCATCTGTTTGAAGTGCACAGCTTTAGAGTCAATTTCCGCAGCTACTGGTCTACTTCTTAATAGGGATGAATGGATCCAGGATTTTTTCCAGATCCAGATCGGATACTTGATTTCAGGTGTTGAATCTTCGGATATTTTCGGATCCATTTCATTGCCATACACAATTCACCATTTTTACTGATAAAAAATCATTTTTATGATAGATAAAAAGGTGAGCTCTACGGCCTCAAGGTCAACTGGGAAATGAAAAAACTCCAATGGCCGTAACAGGGGACCTCATCGCAGGTATAAACAAAACACTTGTGTTGGTATGCTGGAACAGGAAGATTCGCAGCAGTGACCAGCCCCAGCGCCTCTACCGGAAACCCTTCACTAACACTCGTTCTACTATGAAGAAACCTTCGTGAAGGTTTTTGGGGGCCTCGCTATGGCTGCTTCCGTTGAATAAAATCACACCCAATCACTCTCTTAACTTCGAAGGAACCTTCGTGAGGGTTTTTGGGGGGGGCCTCGCTAAGGCTGTTTCAGTTAAGAAAACACACACTCAACACTTACTTTGTGGGTTATACTCAAGGAGAATTGCTCAAAAACGAGCGATGGAACTGCCACCTGGATGGGAGAAGTATACTGGTTTGGGAATCTTGGATCAGAACTCTTTCCACTCCTTCTTATGGGGCACTGCATTCACAGAAGTACAGTAAAACCTCACCTTAACGAACTCCCGCTAAACGAAGAACTCCGTTCAACGAACAAATGCTATTGGTCCGGCCAATTGCCTATGTAAACACATGAGTGAAAAACCCCGATGAACGAACTCCTCTTTTACGAAAACTCCCGATCAACGAAATGAAATTTCGGCGCGATCGAGTGAAATTCACCTCCCAATAACCAATTTTTCCGGTTAAATTTTTATTTTCATATGAATAATTTAATATTCGTAGCGTTGGAGGGCAAATCAGAGACTTCCACTGAATAAGCCAATCAGAATCGTCATTAACCATAGCCTTCCGTCGTGTGTTTCCGCCGACCCCAACTCGCGGCTCGCGGCGAATTGCAAAAAATGTTAATGCTGACTTTCGTAAATAACTCAATGTCCCAATATTTCCACGCTCAAAGATATGATATCTAGAGCTATGTACTTTGATCGCATTCTTTTGACGGTTGTTTAAGATAATTTACAGAATTACAACGCGTAAATTCCGAGAAGCATTTTTTTTAACTCGCCGCCATCTTGGATAACTTCTTTAAAATTTAACTAAATTACGGAAGATACAATGTGCGCGCTAGAAGATGAAAGCCAAAATTTGCACCTCTTAATTATCTTTAATATATGACTCAGTAGTTTCTCTTGTTTCATTCACATTGTTTATTTCAACATCATCTAAAAAATAGGAGATACTTTTGCATTTGCCGCAATCTTGGATAAAAAATATTCGCACTTAAGACACGAAAGCCAACATTTCCCATTGATCTAGACGTTACTTGAATTGAGTGCTTTATACTAAAGGTCAGTCTCTGTCTGTCGGCGATTGTAGCGATGACCTAACGTGATGTGAAGCGGTGTTGATTTTCTCCTGAGAAAAAGGTTTGCGACGGCAGTCAATTGTTGCATGAAGAAGACGACACAGTCTAAATCTGCCATGTTTAGACTGGGCCAATGGTGATGCCTCACCCCTGTGGTAGCAGCAAAAATCCATGAATGACAGCGGGATTAATTCAGCGGTGGTTGGCGGGAGTTGATGCACTCATGGGGAAAGTAGATTTCTTCCTCGATCGCTGCACGGGCCCAAACATAGGACTAACAATAAAAAATGTGCGTGTTATTTTCTTGCCCCCAACTGCAATAGCTAAGTTGCGACCTCTCGACCGAGGGGTCATTTCTGCGGCAAAGCGGCATTACCGTCGGATTTTAGTGGAGTTTTTGGTTTGTCGAATGGATGTAAGGGATCGGCGAAATTGAAGAGGACCATTTTGCAGGTAATGCAAGGGCTTCGCAAAGCTTGGAAGCGTGTCGCACCTGTCACCATATTTAGTTATTTTGCAAAAACCGGGTTTGCAGTCAACAGCATCATTATCGTGACTTATTTTACTTCAAGAACTCCTGCATGAGGCCTCCCAAGCTGTTTTCTTATCGGGAGTTGTCAATCCGGTTTGCAGTCAACTGCGACCACGCGATGGAGAGTGATGACGAAAGCCGTGAATCCTCGCAGGGTCTCTCAAAAGTCATGAATATTGAAGGGTCGTTTGATGAGTTCACTAGAATAGACTCAAATTTCGTAATCCGCGAAGCCAGCAAACTGAGGGTTGCAGAATATAATTTCTCGAAAACTCATTTTTCAAAATCGTGACGTATTTTACTTCTAGAACTCCTGCGTAGGGCCTTTCAAGATGTTTTCTTATCGGCAGTTGTCTATCCGGAATGCGATGGAAATGATGCTAGTACAATGAATTATTTACGAAGCCCGCGACCGCAAATATTGCTATGGAGTATTCTGGATTTGACTACTATAAAGAAATGCTGCCACCCACTGAGCTTTAATGGGTCGACGAAAGTCGCACTCGCGCCGTTATGGTAGAGCGATCTTAATTTCATGATGAAGCTATAATTGGCGCTGTTACTTTAACTTTATATTAGTAATGGTCAAATCTATCGAATTCTTAATTTTTCAGTGTAAACTTCGCGAATACATGTACTCTATTTCAAATATTGAGAATAAAGGGATGGCCTCGCACTCACCGCTACGTTGCATACATTTTTGAAAACCGATGAAAAAGCACGCGAAGTGATTGAATAATACGAACTGAGGCTTCCTAAATGTGGTCTATTGCCCGCGATTTGCATTGCAGCTGAAGAAATAAGCACTGTTTTGAAGTATGCGAAGGTAGAATGAAGATAACGTATGCAGACTTGCTTCAATTTCCGAGCCCCTAGAATGATGCAACGTGCGCATCACCTCCGGGGAACGAACTCCCGATCAACGAAACGGCAAAATTTCGGTCCCTTGAGTTTCGTTTAAGAGAGGTTTTACTGTATTAGTTAAAAATTTCAGACCCAGATCCGATGTCTTAAGTAATTTTGGATCTGAAGAATCAGCTGAAGGCCAATATCCGCAGATATTTGGATCTGAGGTATCCAATCAGACCATCCCCACTTCTTAACCTACTTCACTTCTTAACTGTGAAGGCTCTATCTAGATGACCACATATTTTGATTGATTTTTTTGTTAACTTGTCACCCAAGATTTCAGGCGAATTAATGCTGAAAATTCAGGGTTGATGGTGCAGAATGTGTGCATTTTGAAGTTGAAATACTTATTACTTCTTAAAATAATGATCCTAATTCACTAAATATGCATTTGTGTATTGATTGATGTAAGATCATGGTTTAACTGATTATGATTAATGCTGTTTGTTCGTGGAAAATATTGAATGTTTTTCAACGTAATAGCTTGTTTAATGTAGTCAATCTTTTGATGGAGTTGATGCCAGGTAGGTTTGTGTTTATGCTCACTGGAAATTGCTTAGTAAGCTGTTTTATTATCTGTCAGGTAAAATTTCATTTTTCACCATAAGAGTATATGTAGCTCGTAATGTTTCTTTCATGATCCCCAGGGACATTTGACTAATAGATTCCTATAGGTTCTATCCATTGTATTTACTGCAACCCTCAACCTTTGATCATTGGTTATCTCTCAGATTGATTATCTCCTTGGAGACTTGAATTCTTAGGATTTTGACTTACAAATGCTTTTATTCCCTAAATAATCTTATTCTGTATCTTATCACATTACCAAAAATATCTCCTTTCAAATTTCAGCTTGTTGTTATTGTTTTTTCTGTGATTTATAACATTTTAAATTGGGAATGGTTGTTCAGATAAATTACTTGTTTGCTTATTAAATACTATGATATTGCTACTTCTATTAAAGATTAGAGATGATGGTCTAGCAAAAATATTTTCATGATTAACTGTTAATGAACAACTTCCATGGCTAATTTGGTCGGCTATTTTTAAATCACTCTCTGTGAAGAGAGTTATATCTATTCATTATAATTATAATTTTGATAGTATGTATCTGTAGTTCACTTTTGGTTGTATTTTGCATTAAAATACATGAGGGAGTTAGTGGTTTCTCTCTAAGATGATATTTAATGCACATCTTTAGAACACTGAAATGCTCTAATGTTGAGTGCTCATTGTAAATTTGCACGTGAAGTAAAATTCATTCATTCTCAACCTAAGACTGCAATTTGGAGTCATAAGGGGGAGGTAAAAACTTTCATTAACATTGACTTTTCATGTACTCTTCTAACTTTCGTCCTTGGGAATGTTTCTAAATCAGTTGTAGGAAAAGCACATTTCTGTTGAATTATTAAATTTTTAACCTTTTTGTGATTGAATTTAAATGATCAATTTATTCATAACATTCTGACCCAAAGACTCCCAAAATATAGTGATAAGATATTCAGCTGTATTTTGCATTCAGGTATATCATTCTCTTTCTCCTGAGTAATGTCCCGGGATGTGACTCCTATTTTTGTCTATAATTTCTGTTCATACTGATGCTTACTTCAATTTCATGTTTCTATTTGTATGTAGTTATATCTGAGAAAAGTCTCTAAAAGAATACTCCATTTGCATTTCAGATTAATTGAGCATAATTATAAATATATCTTGTGAATGATTATTGCATAGAGGAAGACTTAACAATTTCATTGATACTGTTTTAGATGACTCAGCAGCAAGGCCACTCACTGGCTGTAAATGGCGAAGTTATGTCTTCATCGTCAGCCTCCCCTCCTTCTCCTTCTTCATCTCCTGTCCTGTCGCCTTCTAACCATTCCCTGGCTGCTAACTCTCGGCCTTCTACCTCTGGACTCAAAAAGTGTTCTTCTGCTCCAATCCAGTCCCAGCTAGGTCTTGTGAACCACCAACATTCGAAGGTGATTCAATGGCTCTTTAACTTTTTTCCCATGGGATGAATTTTTTTTGTTACTATCATATTGGCAGCTGGCAATGACACTCCTGAGGTGTACTCTGCAGATTTTAATCAAAATTGGTTTTGATGGTGTGGAAGTGTTTGGTAGTAAAAGCACAAATGTGGAATTTCCTGTGCCAAAAAGCCTATTGACCGGTGATATGAGCTCCAAAGTTCCACATTCTCCACCTATTTTCGACCAACCTTGCAAGGTGACTGGCAGTGAGTGTTCACGGGAGTAGCCGCCATGCCGGCCAGGACCTTCCTGTTATGACAGATGTTTTAGGGAGAAAAGAGATGAGGTCTAGTATAGTTTGCTTGATTATTCTGGTAATTTTCTTTGCTTAGGACACTTAATATAAAACAGCCACTGAACAAAAGGAAGTTATTTTCTCCTTAACAGCTTTTCATCTCTTGAATTTCATTAATACAAACCTATATAGGCCATATTTTGGAACGTTGGCTTTCACAGCGAGATTCATTGATGTCTACGGCTTTCGGGAGGAACTACGTATTGTGCTTTGTCAAGCCATCGATGAGTGATTAGACCTGCAACGGCCGCAAAAGCTCGCTTGACAAAGAGTAATACGCAGCTGCTTCCGAAAGACGTCGACATCAGGCTATAGTTTGCTGTGAAAAGAATTTCATTAAAAACCCCATCACTATGAGTTGAAAAAATATGAATTCCAAATTTGAGCTATACAATTATCTTGTAGTGTATTTGGCAACTATTACTATTAATCAGTTTTAAAAAAATACATTATTTTCAATTTTTCTGTTACTTCACGCATCCAAAGATTTGGTAGAGATAGTGATAGGTAATTACTCATATGAGGTAAATACGAGGGATAGTGTCGGTTTTAATTCCCCATCCCTAGCCAATGTTAATTCAAAAGACTCTTGGAGCCATGGACAAGGAACACTGCTTGGTGGAAAAAAATTTTTTGATGTCATTTGTGGGATTAATAGTCATTTTTTGTTTGTTGCTTCTCTTTCTCGGAGCTAAAGCATCGCCATAGTGCCTAGGTATGCCAAAAGTGATTGAACAGAATGGCCTCTTTTACTCACCTTAAGCCTTGCCGATATGGATGATTCCAAAGTTTCAAAATTGTATCAACATAGCATATTAGGCTAACCAGCAAATTTTGACCCCCAGTATTAATCCTCCCGCTATTCTTTCACAACTGCCTCCCTTCTGTTTTTGCCAGCCTGTGTTCGTAACTCGCCCTACCTACAATCCCTAATTGCTAGAGGGTTGATTCATCTCTGTGTTATCCCCTAACATGTCGTCATGCAAAACCAAACATTCAGTAGCGCTCCTTGGGGATGGAGTGGGGTTTCTTTAGTATGAAGGGAAGGTAAATAGGTAGGATAGGACAAAAGATGTAAGAATGGCAGTAGAGTTCATAACCATTCTTGCCATGTAAGGTTCCCCGGAATACAAGACTGTCTGAAATCTGTAGCAACTACTGAATTTTTTTCGATAGCTTTGTTTTGACATAATCAAGGATCAAATAGGAGACTGCACCAAATAATCCTTTAATTCCATTTTGCAATTTTGCCTCTCCTTAGGCAATGCTTCTAATGGCAATCATTACTTTCCATCAAATCCTCCTCCGTCAGTTTCAATAATTCATTACATGCTTTTCCTATTATTACCAATTAGCGTAAATTGCAGACTCTCCACAGACTTCTGAGCAAACTTGGTACTGTGCAGAATACATTTAGTACTACCCTCATTTTCTTTTCCCGTTAATCTATGACTGCCCATTTAATCAAATATTATGTGCCAGAAAATAACTATCGTATAACGTCATACAAGATCAAAGCATCAGCCTATCGGCTGGGGAGAAGAAATTGAAAGTGACACTATCATCGTATTTATCTTATATGAGTAATTATCTATCACTATCTAAGCACCAGACGCCTTGCTAGGGGGCCTGTGATGCAAGGGGCCCCTTGGCAGAAAGTGGGTGTAGAGTATGAAACTTAGGAAGCTTATATCTCCTGTCGATAGACTCTCTGGCCCGTGAAATTTCAAATTAGTGCTTTACCACCAAACGCTACCATCCGACCAAATTTGATCAAAATCTGCTGAGTAGACGTAAGGAGGGTCCGTTATGAGTGATACTTTAAATAAATATCCCTCTCTCATTCTTATCCTCACAATTCGTGAATGTTAACTTGATTGTGATTAATTCTCTTTTCACTTTCACTGTGATTAAGTCTTTGAGAAATAATATTTCATAGGCAACTGACTATTACATGTCTCAAACAATTTTTATTTCAATGACCTGCATTCATGGAATCAGTTATTATTAAAGTTATCAGTAATTTGTTGTCGGTCACTTCTACTTAAATGTAGGATGGTAATGTGGGGGGTATTCTCGTGGGAGTGGGGAGATGTCAAGTAAAATCTATGATGGGTAGTGCTTTTGTTGAAAATACTATTCACTTTGGTTATGGTATCTGCCAGAACCTAAGTTTTGAAAGTAATTGTTCTACAACTATTTGCTACCAAGTGTATTTGCATGTGTTTTGCAGGCAGTGTTAAAATTTAGAGCCATCTCATCTCTGCTAACCCATGTACTTCACAAAAATTGTCGTTAAATGTGTTGTGATGTTGTTGTGCTTGTTTATATTTTGATTCTAGGTTAATGAAACCATTAAGATTTTATAGTTTAAATGTCGTTTGTCTGTACGTATGCATGGAACATGTTCCTGCTTTTTTGCTTTCCTATTCTTCCTCTAATGCTTATTTGTTTTCCTTATGGAGAGGAATTTAGGCTGAAGTTCATTATAATGATTTTTAATTGCATGGAGTCACATTTGTACTAAAGTAGACTGATTATTGAGAATTCTGTATTTCTCCTTATGTACCGTATTTATCAGAATATAGTCCCCCCCTTTTTTTTTACCAAAAATGCTCACTGTAAAAGTAAAGGGGGAACTATTCATATTCTAAAGCATTTCTTAAAAATTTCCCATAGCTGAAGCCTCAAAATTAGGGGGGGGGGACTATATTCGGAGATATATGGTAATTCTTCAAATGTTTAAGACTAATTTTTAATTTCGTTTGTGAAATCAAGACTTACAGTTTTAGATTGTCAATGGATCAAGTGCGACAATATTGAATTGTTTAATTATTTTTGCAAATCAACAAATATTGCTCCTAAAGTGTTAGTTATCTTTGATGAATGCATTCTCAAAATGCCATTCATAAAGTCCAGTTGAAATTAATTCTTTGTCATTTATTTTATGCTAGGTTTGTGCAAAGAAAAACTTGAAGCCCCTTTTCTAGGTACATTTTTAAAAATAATGGAAAATTAGTACTGCTTCTACTTAATCGCTGTAATCCCTGAATACAGCCATTTAAATCAGAAATTTTCATATTTTTTCAAACTTTCTAATTTTGAAATGCAAAGAGAAAAAGCACTGGTTTTTCAGTTATTCACTCCACCACTGTAGAAATACTGCAAAAACCATTTTAAAAATGACTTCATTCACATGATCCAGTGAACTCTTGATTTTAAGTAGTAAGATATTATGAAGTTTTGATAATACGAAAAAAAGCTGTCCCGACAAAAATCCTAAGCTACTTGCTTGGCAGGTTTAAAAATACCAAGTTTTGAAGTTACAGAATTTTTTGAAATTGCAAACTTAGCCTTTGGTCTTAAGGAAGTAGTTGTTGCTTTTACGAGTGACAGCAAAAAACTTGACTACAAAGCAATTTATAACAGCATATTTATGATCGCGGTTTGGTGTATTTGTGTAATTTTTTTAACTATATCTGGCTATGGATGGACAGACTGGAAGATCGAAATTAGATGGAGCGACTGGTGGCCGACCAAGGAAGAATGTGGCAGAATGAGATCACTCTCATTAAATGAGGAACTTGCATGGGTCGTAGATTGCTCTAAAAACTATTTTGAATAAGTCAAATGGATACATTAGCTCGCAAAAATACCTTCAGTTTCTCCATTCAACATCAAAAGAAATAAAAAAAATGCATTTAAAATCGAGAAAAATTTCTCTGAGCCGACCACTGCGCGAAGACACCCGAGCGTTGCCGAGGCCAGGCGTGACGTCATAGGTGCCTAAACAACCGTAGGGAGTAGGGAAATACGCTGAGCGCATGGTGTAAAATTTGTTTTGAGGGAGTATTAAGCCGCTCATCGTCACTTTATTTTGTTCTGTTATTCTTGGGCAAGTTTTCCTATTGCTATTGTGCCTAGATTATTACTTGGGATATTAATAATGCGGCATCGGGATGATGAAGTACAAGCGTTCCACTTCGTATGTTTTAGTGATCAGATAAATGGATGATAACGTTGCCACTCGTTCGAATAGTACACCTGAAATTCATCTACATCTACATAATACCCCGCAAGCCGCCTAAAAGGCGTGTGGCATGGGGTGTTAGGACACCAACCTTTTTTTAGGACACCCAAAATGGATGCCACGACCCTCATGGAATTTGTTAAGACAAATTATTGCTATACGTCGGCGGCAAATCGAGTTGTAAAAGAAACTTTTAATACTGGAGGATAACGATCGTAAGCTGTGCTGTTGAATTTGGCAACACCGAATTAGTGGAGAAGGTAGTCCTATCCGTCCTACGGTACGAATTCACAGCAAAACAGTCAGCACACAATCCACATGTGAGATCGCGAATCGGTTCCGCTGCCAACACACACACAAGCTATAACCTATTTCAATAATATTGGTAAATCCATAAACAATATACTAGCATATACCATAAAAATATAGTGGGAAATAGGCAAATACTCTTATCAAAAACTGGATGTCACTGTCACATTCTTATATTCATCAAGTACAACTTACAATAACAGAACTCGTTATGATGAAAACAACTATTTATTCACTGATTTAAACCCTTAAATCAGCCGACACAGGTGACTTTTCTCACTACTATTCGTTGAAATAATGGAATAACAAACTTCACTCACAGTTTTTATTTCAATAGCGTGATCGTGAAATGTCATATCTACGGTGAACAACGGAGATTAGCACGCCACTGACAATTTTTACACTACTGTTAGACATTTATCGATAGCGTAATAGCACTTTTTACAATTCAATCACGATGGAACACTGATAACTCTTGGCCGATATTTTTCAACCTTGTCAAACTTTGTGCATTACAACCACTGGCACTGTGATTATTAGTAGTAGCTAACGGGAGATGTCACGTTGAAAATAACACTATTTTGGCACAAAAATTTTCCTAGATGTCTCCA
Source organism: Ischnura elegans (assembly GCF_921293095.1). Taxonomy (NCBI): domain Eukaryota; kingdom Metazoa; phylum Arthropoda; class Insecta; order Odonata; family Coenagrionidae; genus Ischnura; species Ischnura elegans. Next base: position 20,967,805 of record NC_060251.1, on the reverse strand, counting down.
ATCAGCGAGCAAAAGTTGCATTGACTGGAATTCACCCCATAATACAAGCACATACAGTCCTAAACGACGAATTCTCCGGTACCTACGAATAAACGGATGAAGTTATTGTATATAAAAGTTAAGCGGACATTAGTAAACATCAAAATCGTTCTAATTACATACTTAAATGAATGATATGCCGTCGATAACATCAACTTACAATTAACGTATCCCCCTTCCAATGGCCGTGGGTCACAATCAGACTCCTACAACGATGTTATTTAGGTATTATAAAATTTTTGGTTTAACTGCTCCAGTTTTATATTTTATGCCCTTACTCAGATATTAATATTATAAATAATGCAAAATATGAGGGCTTCCAAGCCTCTATCGTCGGATATTTATCTTTAAATATAAAATAATCAACACGTCTAACAAACGAAGCTCTCACAACTGCTGGCAACTACAGTAGACTCTCGTTATTACGAAGTTCACGGGGCCGAAAAATCGGAGGTTCGTAATAACGAAGTTCGTAAGAACGTTTCTTTTAAGAATCGTCGAAAGAAATAGTGTATTATAAACGCTATTAAATTACGCGGAAATATATATAAACAAGAAAATTCGTTTCAGTTTTTCAACAGAAGACTACGCCATGACGCAATCGAAGGATGATATCTTCCCGAACACATGAACTCCGATGTTCAAACTAGATGCGCCCCAAGACCTTGTTCCAAGGTTGATAAAATTACAGTCCGGCCACCGAGAGTTGTCCAGTAACAGACAATGGGCTGGGTAGGGGGTATGGGAGCCAGGTAAGAAAGCGAAACGCTTGCAAAGTGTTCCATGAAGAAAATAACCGGAAGGGACGACGAGCGTGAAGGACCAAGAGGGATAATTACTTGTTCTTGTGATTCGAAGAATGGGCTTATTTTGGTTGGTCAGGCTTATTTCGGTGCTCGAATATGCATTTGACAAAGTTGTATGACTAGACGAGGGTGTGAGGTGCGTTTGGGGGACAGCGATTGGCTTTAAACCGTGCTGACGCAGGATTATCCACCCCTCCTATTGTGCCGTAATCGGACACCCCTCGCCAGCCGGACTGCATGTAAGTTATCGAGGAGTACGGTTATCCTGCGGGATGCAACACTGCATTACACGTATGCGCTAACTCACGATTGTGGCGACCTGATCCATCGGGGCCTGTGATGCATCCGGAGCCGAGAAAATGTCTCCCCGCGGTAACGAAGAACGGGCGAAACGCTGAACAGTTCCTAAATTCACACCAGATTCAATGATACCTTATTCAGATGGTGATTACAGTGAGAGTTTCACAGCGCCAAACCGCGTAGTATCGGCCAAATCGAAAGGCGCCAAATTTGAAATTTGAAAGTTTTGAATGCTCGTATCTCTGAAAATTCGTACATCGAATGTGCATAGGAAGAGGATTGACTGTACATCCAATTTACTAACGGTTATGAGTGGGTCACCACGACTTCACAGGAATGAGGGCTGTTATATGATGTAGCGCGTAAACTGAATAAAGAAACATAATTGACGCTCTTAAGCATAGTACACGAGAATAACGTGCCGCGATTATTAAAACTTAAGTGTTGTGAATATCCACCTAAATGCCGTGACTTGTGCGTGTAACTTCGTAATAAAGTTCATATTGTAACCGCCGGGACCGGAACTTGGGTTCGTAATTTCGTAAAAACGAAAATTTCGTAATAACGTTTCTTTTACTATAGCTTGGATAGGCCTTTTCGACGGGACCAACGATTTGCTTCGTAATAACGAGAACTTCGTAACAACGTTGTTCGTATTAACGAGAGTCTACTGTATTACAAACAATCACAACAATAGCTTCGCGTGATGTTTAGGCACCTTTGACGTCATCGAGGCTTCGTCGGCAGTGGCTTGGGGGGTGAGGGAGTTTTTCCCGCGCTTTAAAATTCGTTATATTTATCACTAAATATCTCGCGAAGGAAAACTCAGATTTACATGCGGTTTTCTTTGTTGTATTCAGAAAATAATTTTCTGTCCGCCTGTGAAATAAAAAAAATTCATGCAAGTTCCCCATTCTCCCCCCCTCAAGTTGTGCCTTCTGTTACATGGCCACATAGGGTACAATTTTTGGGAGTTCCAGAGTAGGTAGTTGATTCCCCTTTGGAGAAAGGGATGCCCGATTACCAGTAGTGATCAGCAAGAGATTTGGGGAACACAAAATGAGGGGTAGAAACAAAGAAAAGAATGTATTTACCTGGTATCAGGAGTGAGATATCTCCAGTTCATTTGTGGTTGAATTAAAATTGCGATCCAATTTTCTTTTGAACTCCAAAAATGCTGGAGTGAGGCTTGACTGCATTGTCACATTGACATTAACTCTGGACTTATTTTCCTGCCTGGAAAATTGTTGTCTCCGGGTTATCTTTTTTTATCAGGAGTGAACCTTTTTTAGTACATTTACATTTTTCGTTCCTTGCCTTGTGTTCTGATATTTTTTTTATCATATAAAATTGGACAGTGTAGGATTTGTTTACTTTTCAAAATGAGGTGGGAATGTCGATGAAGTGGAAATCGAATATTACTCAATATGAATTGGAATATGTATTTTACTTTAATTTATGCCTTAAATTCTACTGCCAAAGCATTTATTGACGAAGACTTTCACAAAAAACATCCAAAAACGTTGAAAATGATTTCAAAAATGCAAATGACGGTGGAAAATACCAAGTAACCATTTTGTGAGATATATTGAAAATACTTGTCTTTGAAAATTTCAAGAAAAGAGCTCATTGTGGTTTTCTGTGCATTGTTAGTAGAAGGACAAAAACACCGAGATGTTTGATATGGAATCTATAATGATATCAGATTTTACCGAGATTATGCCTACCCATAATTATTCTGCTGTTGAAACAGAACATTTGAAAAGGATAAAACCATGGATTAAATTGTAAACCTTTAAGTTAAATAGCTGCTGATCCAGTAAGCTATATCTGCAAATCCTTGAAAATTTTGCAAACAATTGCTCCGGCCACCAAAACTCGTGGTTATAATTAAAGAAGTCACCTCATTAACAGGCGTCTTAAACTAATTAAGGCATCTTAAAGTAATTGACAGGCATCTCATTTTTTCTTTCTGAACTTCAAATATTAGTTTTTACTACTGTCTGTTATACATACTATATAAGCAGCACTAGCCTTTTTCTGATTGTTTTAAACTGTCTCTCTTTTGAAGTTTCTACAATATTTCTCTAACTGCAGCTTCGGGTGAAAATTGTTAGTGGTATAATTGATAAAAACTGGTGTTAATTTCTTTTTGTATTAGTAAGGAAAGGGTAAAAAAATGATAGAGTGGTTGGCCAGATATGATTAAATAAGGTGGTATCCAAAATATGCTCTGTATGTTATAAGGAGATACCAAGCTTCTATTTCTAAAGCCCTATGTTTTTATAATGTCGTTCTGATTCAGAGGACTTTCCTTGCAATGATTAGCTTTTGTAAAGAGTACCACTGTAATGTGTCTCTAAATTTATCGTTTAGGTTGGAGAAAGCAATCAGCAGCATGACGACAAATGGCAGTGCCTTGTGGACGGGAGGCTCCCTGATCTGGATATGATTCATGCAATCATGAAAATGGCATGGGCCGCATCCAGGGGAAGTCTTCATCTCTTGAGCAGTAGCCAAGGAGACCCTGAGGAAGATCTGCTGCAGAAGCTGCATGCCATGTACCTGCGGGATACAACCTCTAAGCCTATCCCTATCAATGCTCTCTCCCCAGAAGCCATAAACCCCAGGCAGCCAGATGGGGAGGATGTTCTAGGTGAGCGTCCACGTGGTTTCAATATTTATTTTGAAAGTGAGGTCAGGGGTCTAAACATGGAATCTTGAAAACATGGAAAATAACTGGATTTCTGACTGGCTTATTCATATGGAGTGTCTGATTGGTCATCTTTACTTTCATTATCTACAAAAAAAACTATCAAAATAATATAAGATTATCTAAAAGAGTACTATTTTTTGGCAAAATTTTTGTGAAGTGGGAAGTTTCATGAGACAGGGCCAGCTTTTTATTTTATTCATTGGATATTTACTGCTGGCTTTGGCAGCAGTAAATCTACACACACGATAACATCTACATCCCTAACTGCCAACCTAGAGGTTGCTGGTTCGAATCCTGCCCTGGGTGAATTTACCACCATTCAGGGCATGGATGTATGTGCAGGGTTCCCACTCAACCGTGAATGAGCCGTGAATTTTGTCTACCGTGAAAAATCCTGGAAAAACATGTGAATTTCGTCATTAAACATTTAAAAAATCTCTCAAACTTGATTTTAGAACTACGATAAACAGATGGAAGGAAAAATCTAAATGTCCATCATATTTCAACGTCAGTCAACCGCAGACACTCCACGAATTTACGTGCACACGTATATTCGAAGCACAGTTATTGGCTCGTGTGCCATAATGACACATTGACCTTAAGCCTGTACCAAAGACTGGTAACCAAAGTATTCATTAACCTTGGCAAAAATTCAGACACTTCTTAATTTTTCTGGCACCCGGGTCCCTCCATTTTCCCGCTGACAACCTTTAGCGAGACCTGAATTTTGCAAACGATATGTGACGTCCGGAGAGATAGCACGCACATTCATTGCTGCATTTGCATTCACGGCGTCTGTCGCGTTTGTTAAATTTTTAGTTAACGTGCAGCCGATGATTGTTATGCGATCAATATTTCTGCCTAAAATGGTTTATCTAAAAACTGTGAACTTGACGACATCTGGACGGTGAAAACCTGGAAAAAACCGTGAATTTTATATTTTAGCTTGAGTGGGAACCATGATGTGATTGTCAAACAAGTTAAGAGTGGACTATTAAGTCCTAAATTTGCTCGTAATAAAGATGACATTATTGTTAATGTATTTAAATAGGACGACGGTGGGGCCAATGCTGTTTGTTTGCTCATGAGAATTGCTCTTTTAGCAGGAGTTGCTAGGCAGAGGTTTCATTGTATCAGGTAATGATTTATGGCACTTAGAGTGGGCAGTTAACTGTTAAATGTATATTAATTGATATTATTGTAAACAAATTGGGAAGCATAGAAATTGGTATTTACCAATATTATTGACCTCCACAATGAACAGTACTGAACATGAAATAAGGGTGTGTGGTCACCAGCTGTTTCTGTTTTATAAGTTCAGAATGAAATGTGTCTACTTTTGGTTGTTATTTTGGGAGGTAAGCTGCCCCCGTCAACTACCCCCAAATTTGTGACTTCCTTGATGTGAAATAGATCCATTTCATCAATTGTTTTCTGTCACTCTGTTCTTGTAAAATTTCTTTTTAATCTTGCATTATTGTTGAGTTGAAATAACTCATCAGGTGAAAAAGATATGGTCCATAGTCATGATTTTATTATCATTGTGTTATTTTTTCAATTACAGTCTGTAAAGAAGCTCTTGAGGTGCTTACGATTGCCTTGGTACTGAATCCAAAGACATTAGAAGTATTAACCAAGGAAAAATTATGGCACTCATTCATAATTGACCTGCTCCTACTCTGTAAAAATAGGTAAGTAGTTTTCCCCAGAATTTTTTCATGCTTTTGGATGTCGTGTCTTTTAATATTGCAGCTCAGTAAAAATGTACTTAAGATTATTGTCCTCAGTTTATGACATCATCCTCAATCCTTAGTGGTGGGAAGCTTTGTTTTGTATGGTTATCTAATTTGTAACTCTGCTAATCTTCTAAAAACTAATGTCTAAAGAGTGTGTGTCAACAAATTGAAATTGGAACAGGAGTAACTTGTTATATATACATAAATTAATCATCTTAATAAATGGTATAGTGATGACCTTTTGGTTGATGGCTGAATAGGTCAGTACTAGTGTTGAGTTTTATGCTGTGGATTGGATGATGCTCAACTCTGGTGTTTTTTTCCTCAGGATGGTGCGCACAGCAGCTGCGGAACAGTTTCTCCTTATATCAATGTGGTGCAGTGGAACACAGCAGCCACTTCAATTTTGCATTACCCTTCTGTTTACTGTTTTAAATTCCATAGTGGTTGACAATGCTCGGAACTCCCATGAATATTTTCAGGTAATTGCTTACAGCTTGTCTAGTAAGAAATAATTTTATGCTTGGTTATCATTTCTTATGTCTTCATTTATGTTGTGAAGGATTTTCCAGAGTTATAACATTGCATTTCAGTAGCTATCGGTAATGTGATGTATGAAGGGCATGAAAAATTCATAATGCACATATCCCCCTTTTAGCACTCTTCATTAGTTACATTAAAAGCAGGTGCTAACTTGAATAGCTCTATTTAATTCATCCCTGAGATTTGGCTTCATCTGTTGTTATTTAGCAAATTCTCTTCAAAATAAATATCATGTGGTTAAAATTGGTTTTTAAATGATTTTAAATCATTTATAGATTGTTTTTATTCTATTAGTTGTAAAGTTTACTGTTCATTATGAAAAAATAACAATAACTGCTGTGGAGCAATAGGCTATATCTCAAGCCATGACTGATAGGCAGATATACGAAAAGACATTTTTAAGTCAAAGCATGGCTCAGAGCTACAACTTGAAAAGTTTATGCACTATTATCAGTGTAGTGTAATACTTAAACGATGTCTTATAAACCCTTGATATGGATCCAAACCGATCCAGGTAGGTGTGATTTTGACGTGCTCTATAGGTAATTATGTTTCACTAAATGTATTCAAGCATCGAGTAGTGAACATCTTAGAAGAATCAAGTGAATATGCCTTAAAAAAATATTCTGCCTATCAAAAATACATGCCTATAAAATTGGGACGAGCACAATGAGCTTCTCTGATCCAAACTTAAACAGCTTCCCGTGGGCCCGGCCGAAGTCTAATTAAGCGAGAAGGCTGCATAGAGCATTTCAAAACAAACAGCTACTATGAGCGTCAAGGGTCTATGCCACCTAATAGTGCAAAGAAATGAAAAAACACTTGTGCTTTGCCTGTCTGATCCACTGTGCCCAACTTTAAGGGACTTATTTACATATAATTCTCTTACATATAATACAATAAGGTTAAGGGACTTATTTACATATAATTCACCAAATTCTGATGAAGCATTTGATATGTACAAAACTCAAAACATATTGTGATATTTCAAAATCATTTATTCCTTAGATTTTGAAGATTTAAACTATCTTATAAGTGTAAAATCATTTGATATATCACTTGTAAAATTAAGTTTTAATTTCATTGTTCTTCTGTTGCAGCTGTTATGTAGGTTATTAAATTTCGCTTGCTGCTCTGGTTGTCCACTACCAACTGCAGATAAGCTTCTTAGCAAGGAAATTGAATGGCTTAAAAAAGTCAGGGTAAGTACTAGCAATAGTTATTATTTTCTTGCTTGATTTGTCATTATACTATCTTATTGAAGTAATAGAGATTTAATGTTTTGTGCATACAAGGTGAAAGGGCAAAGCTTTGTATATTCGACATAAGCTGTTTTAGAACACACAATGAATTTCACCTCACATGCCATAAACATATAATATAATACATTTCTATGGAAAATACCTAGTTTTATCTTTTCGTCTGGAATGTGCATAATTTTAACCAAGATAAACCTGGAGATATCAGTTTTAAGGTTTTTTTATTAGTACTGCTATTTGTGCTGTTTGCCCTAAAGTAATGAGTTATTTTATCTTTTTATCATGTTTTGTGTTGTAAGTTTATAGCTGTATTTATTAGTAATATCTCTGTGTGAACTTTAAATGATTGACACCTTGTTTATATTGGCAGGAAAATGTGAGGGAAACTGGAGAATCTCAGGTAGATGAGGCTGTGCTGGAAGGACATTTGGGTATTGCTCGTGAACTCCTTTCTTTTATGTCTCCTGAGAAAAGATTTGAAATCGGGTCTGATGAACGAAAAGGAGTGAATCTTATTAAGGTGCGTATTACCACATATTTGGTGTGAAAATTGACCTTTTTTGAGCATATCAGCATTATCATCAATTGGTTATTCATTGCGATACCTAATCAATACTTATACAGTGGGCTCATTCACCAAATTTGTGCCTGTTAGTGCCATTTTCAAATCAATGAGCAGTATTAGAGCTGAAGCCTTGCCCAAGCAGAAACATGACCTCATCTCTCCAATGTAGGGCTCTTCCCTGAAATTATCTCTGACACACATTCTGAAATAAGGTGAAAATTTCTCAATGAAAAGAGGCGAATTGAATTAATGTACGTATACGATATGGCAAAATAGCCTTTTCTGTGTTTACTGTCTCAACTGCACAAAAGGTAGTTGAATTGATACATTCATTTGAGAATTAATGGTGAGGAACTCTTAAGAAGTTAGTGGAGACGGCAGGCTCTGAAATGGAGAAAAGTAGTGGTTCCATCCATTTATTTGGATGGTAGCTCTTTTTCTGAAGGCTTTCAGACATTTTTTCCTTTCCTGTGCAAGGTTATAAAATAAAATAATTACCTCCATTACTGCACTAAGCTCGATTGGAAGTTCAATTCATAGTGCTCAAGTGTGGGTCCACTTTTAACAGAGTTTGAATATGACAAAATAAATGTCTGGCCCCCTAAACTTTATTATTTATGTGCTCCACTGTAAATACTGTGAAATTGGGAGTCCTTAGTGTTTACGAATTACCGTATAAGCATGTGTAAGAGGTGCACCCCTATTTTGAGCATCGAAGCTATGAAGAAAAAAATTTTGCGGCATTTTTTTAATACTATCAGACGTGTTGCAGACGTATATTCGATAACTGTCAAAATTCCAGTATGCCTGGAATCGAATTTTCCTTTTTCAATATTAATTGAAAAAGGAAATTTTGATAACTGCGGCGGTAATAGCGGCATAAGAGGGAGTAGAAAGACTTCCGATCCTCTCTTCGCATATGCTGTTGCTCTACGATGCTTGTCCTATTCGCGAACAATTTTGTTTAAATGCTCTCGCTGGAGTATTGCAATAGAATTGCAGCCGTGGAAAATTTTAAGGCAATACACGACCGGCACATAGCATGAACCTTCCCAAGAGCTTGGACAACAATCAGGGCAATCTCAGCACTGTAGGATAATAACCACGTCGTAGATTTAATGGAGCCACATTCGGCCCTCCATCAGCCAATGCCTCTGCCTTTTTTTCCTTTCCGAGACCCCACAGGAAAATAGGAAAACATCAAGTTACAGGGGAACAATGGAAACGTGTTTCATCCCTACCCCGTCTCACCAACTGACCTTGATCGATCTCTCAGTTTATGGAGGCCAAATGAGTGATGAGTGGTGAGTCATCTACTGAGCCGGAAGATATCTCGATAGCTTTCAATAATTGTAAGACATGCATGAGGTTCAAAAAAAGAAAGAGATCTAACACGACGCATATCTGACAGAATTTAAGTTTTTTAAGCTCTAATTGTTTGACACAAAGATTAATAGTTACAACAAGGCTACTAATATTCAAAATAGTCCAAACAGGACAATTTCGGAAGAAACAAGCGTAGCATAAGCGCATGCAAACAAGATGAGACGGACTGGAAACTTTAGGCAACGCAAACTGCGTATATCACATTGCTGCGCCTTCGCCCCTTCGCTTTGAAGGCAACGACATCACATGCAAGATCGGACGTGTTCTTCCGGTGCTCCTTCACTCATAGCCTCGTAGCTTGAAATACGGAGGGGAGGGAGCGCGCTCCTTCCCCTCCGTATTTCGTTGCTTGCTTCGAAGACTGGATCGCACTCCTTCCCCTGGACCTCTCCTTCCGCGCTCTTCACTTATAAGCATTTCTGATTTCTTCTATCCACAATTTAGTCCAACAATGAATACACTTGTTTGAATTTTTTAAAGTCCCGGTTTTGATACCAATATAATTTTCAGTTGCAATAATCCTCATATTAGCGTCTGAAGATGATTTTTGGAAAATCAGGTCCTCAGCGTAATGGAAATTACTCGGCAAGACGGATATTGACTATTAACCAGGTATGTCCTTCAAAACTACCCGTTTGATAAGCGATTACTATATGCAGTATAAATGCCGCGGGATGCCCACTCGTGGCAGTAAATTTAGCGCGCCCTCCGGAGCGAAAAACCCTGCGCGATCTTCCATGTTCACCTCTGGGGTACCGACGTGACGGCGCGATGCTTACAAGAAAAGCAAACAGGAGCATTTTAAAAATAAGTCACTAAGGGAGAAATTCCCCTGCCTGCCGCTTGTTTTTGACCTAGGGTTTCAGATGACTGACTCATACTGGAAACCAAGGCCACTCAGTTCCCCTTAGACTTGCGACCGATGAAGGGGAGGGGGGGAAGATAAGAAGTTTGTGTAAGAGGCACATCCTCATTTTCGGCTGCAATTTCTGGGAAAAAAGGTGCGCCTCTTACACGCGCTTATACGGTACATTGGTATCTTCCAAAAGGTTCTGAATTGCCTTCAGGGTATGCTAGAAGTAAGATTTTACTTGGCTAGACTGAAGATTGTTGTGGGTATCATCTTATTTTATGCCTGCTTTTTAATTTGATACCGTTTTATTTATTTATTGAAGAAATCCTCTTTCCTCCAATCCATCCATAGGAGTTGGTTGAAGACTTTGTGTTCCCAGCCTCGAGGTTGATGGTTCGTTTGCAGCAGACAGGCGAGCTGGAAGGAGAAGGGAGTGATGGTGGTGGACCACTAACCACGCCTGTCTGCGCATCTCCTCCTACTACAAATGCTGCATTTGATCTTCTTGTTGCTCTCTGTGATCACTGTGTACCTAATATGCGCCTCCTTGTTCAGATGCTGACAGACATGTTTTACTCAGGTGAGTTCATTTTTTATTTGATTTTGATTGTCATTGTTTTTCTTTAGCATAATTAGCTGGGACTGATTTTAATAGCTGTGAAACTTAACCATAATTTCATTTTTAATATGCCATTATGTCAATTTTTATGCTAGTGAAATCACTTCACGTACTGCAACTTTCAGGGCGTGTGATTTCAATGATTGTATTACTTTGGTGAGATATCTGGAAAGCATATTTTTTCTACGCCATTATGATTTTTATATTTAATTCTCTGCTGCTAATTTGCTGATGGTAAGATTGAGCGTGTATGTAGTTGTGAACCGGGGAAGCAGAAGAGTGAAGGAGAAGGTGAAATATACTCCAACTTGTTCTAAGCATCTCAAAGCTATTTTTTGTTACCTTTACACATGATTTTTTTCAGTATGAACTCCGGAACACTTAGTCAAAGCAGCAAAAATATAGGCATGACTCAATTTGACTTGCAGCCGATAAAGTGGAATGTGTTGTCAATGTTTGATTACCTGTTAGTCATTAGAATTTTTTTCATCAGCCTTACATTTAGCGAACAAGTAAAATTTTCTTTTCCTTTTATTATTAACCTGTTTGTTAATAATCTCCCCTTGTTCTTTATAGATCGAGAAGAGCCCCTTGTTGAATGGGATTTTCTCCCCCCAGTTGGTCCACGGCATCCCAAGGGTTTTGTGGGCCTGAAGAATGCTGGAGCTACATGTTATATGAACTCAGTTCTTCAGCAATTGTATATGATTGCAAGCATTAGAACTGGTCTCTTAGCAGCTGATGGTGCAGCAACAGATCTCTCTGAGGACTTCAGCGGAGAAGATCGTCCTGAAGGGGAGGTATGCATTAGAAGTTATATTCTTATTCTTCATTCCTCTATTTATATTATTAAATATAAAGTAGTAACACTAAGGATGATAGGAATTTGGTCCTACTTAGTAGGATGGGCATTGGTCATTTTGACCCTTAAATGTTGTGACGTTACGTCGTAAATCTAGTTGATTTTTCACGTAGGCCCAGACAAGGGAAATACTCCAACCGTCGGTCACAAGCTGGATCAGGGAAAGACTCCACAAACAAGAAAAACAGCTCACAAGAAAAAGGTAGCCAAAAATAATTTACGAGTTAATACCGTTCGATATCTATTCAAAATAGAGTATTCTAAAATCAGAAGTATTACAGAAAAGAATGATAGTAATTCATGATGCCAAAGGAAACATTACCAGCTAAATACCAGCCGAATAATTGCTCAAAATTTGCCATGTCTCACTAGACATGCGTCCTCGACCAGGGCACGAGCAGAAGAGGCTTGCCTATTGCAAGACGAGACAGGAATTTGAGGGGAGGGATTTTTCCAGGGAGTGGAGGGGTAGACAGGCGAATTCAACTACTGCGCCACTGGTGCGTCACTGCCCCTGTAGAACGGCCGCTCCGCAAAACATCATTCCCTGGTTTTGAGTCAACAGCATACCACCCAGAATTTTCCCCTCAACTTCTGGGTTTGAGACATCAGTCGAATCAGAGGGATATTCATTGGAACACATGGAGGGGAAGGAGATAGTGGGGTGAGGTGTTGGAGGGAGAGAGTGTTGTGATAGGACAATGGTAAAACTTCTCACTCCAAAGTGCAATACTATGGACTTAGCACCGATTTCCCCTTGCTTCCCAAGGAGTAAGTATTCCTCCGCAGTAGTCCTATATAAGTCTTGGATTGCAGGTAGGCTGGTTCGGGGCTGTTTCGGGGCTGTTTCAGTGGCTGTTTCCAGAGGCTGAGTTTCCAGAGGCAGGGTTTCCAGAGGCAGGATTTTCCAGAGACAGGATTTTGCGAGACAGGGCCTTTTTGCTACAGGCCTTAGCGCGAAAAGTCCTTAGCGGGAGAAGTTCTGCGGATAAGTTTGGAGGAAGTTCGAGGAATTTCTGGGGGGGGGGGGGGTACCATAAATTTTGGGGGGGGGGGGAACACTAAAAAATGCCACAATGTCAGAGTGGCATCAGAGCCCTGATTGGCCTTTGTTTCTCTTGGTACACAAAGGTTCCTTCCTTTTTTTTATACTTTCAGATAAGCTCATATTGGAAGCTGATTTTAAGTGTATTGGGCCCGATATTAAATCACTGACAAATGAAATTTTTGCATTTGTTGGTTCAAAATTTTTATGCTATTGTAGAAATTTGAAAGTATCAAAAATTTTATTTTCATGCATCAGTTTCAGTATGCAGAAATGGCTAGCCCATCATGTGATGTTGGGGAGACTCTTGATGCTGTTTACTTATAAAATTGCATGGCAAAGTTCTGGAAATTATCATAGTCTTTTATAATTGAGAGTCCTTAGTCAAAATACATCTTTGTGCAATGAGTGTTTGCTAACACTCCATAGGAATGACTAATATGTGCGGGTATATATTAGTATTCCCAAAGCTTTGCAGCTGACAATTCTGGTGTTTATGATATACTATATGCATAGAAATACCTGCTTAAATCCTATCTTTGTCAATTTAGGGGAATATGGAGTCAAGTGATAATGACTGCAATGATGAAAAATCTGGCTTGGAAGAATCACGCAAAGAGTACAACATTGGCATTCTTAAACAAGTTCAAGCCATCTTTGGGCATCTAGCCTACAGTAAGCTCCAGTATTATGTACCCAGGGGATTATGGAAGCATTTCAAGTAAGTTCCCTGCTAACCTTTTCTAATGGAATACATGGAGTGTCATGTAAATTTGTGGGCACTTATGCCTTTCTTTTTGTGCCTTCAACTCATCTCTGTCACAAAATGGTTGTTTGAAGTTTGGTACAGCTGATGGTGTGTTGTTAGGGATTTATCTTACATCCCTAATCTTCCCTGATCAAAATTTGTGCGGAAATTTTTTACCTCTCATTGAATTCATTGGAGGAAAGTACATGGTCTTTTGCAGGCTGAATTATAGGTAAAAGCATTGGTGCATCAAATTTCTCAGGTTCATCACTATTCCTTCTCATCATTTTGTTATGTCGGTACTTGTTATCAAGAGTATCATTGCCTCATATAACTAAGTATTTTTTAAAATATGTAAGTGACTTCCTTTATCAAATACCTAGTTATTGAACTTGATTTTCTTAGTACCATGAAAAGATAATACCCTTGTTGCATGGTACCCCAAAAATTTCTTAATCCTGGGGATAAAAATTTTCGGCTGCCTAGCTCTTGCCTTCAGAATTCATTCGGCAGTTTCTTTTCCTTTTCCCATTATCATGACTATCCTTCATGCTTCGGTGCAGCACCCCTAAAAATGTTATCTGGTAAAAATTGCATCAACCGAGGCAGCAAATAGGAAATGCTGCAACTATCTTAAGTCACTATATTCAGTATTTTACTCCGTTCAGCTTATAATTTTATTTTAAAAGCCCTTGGCATTGGTATGAATGAATTCATGAATTGGAATGGTTGGTTGGTTTTTTTGGATTGTTTGGTGATTTATATCCATGTTTCATGGATATTATCTCTCTATATATTTTTATTGTATAGTTTAAATAATTCCTAACTCAGCAAACCAAAGAAATTATTTTTGTGTGGGTTAGAATTTGGTTATTGTGTCACATCATATGCTATTGGGCTCCTTATTTCCTTGAAATCTGCTTGAAGATATAACCTCTTACATTAGCTCTGATATAACCTTTATATTCCCATTAACCCTGAATTTCTGATTGTATACACTTCCTATCTACTCATTCATATTACTATTGATCCTAATAGTTCAGCAGAATTTTGCTATTTCTTTCTTGCGTGGGATGGGGTCAATATTAGTAATTGTTAACATTTTATTCATATCATGTGATTCAAGTTGAAGAATGTAAACATTTGCTGTATGAATTCTTAAATATGTGGGAATTTCAGTGAAGAAAATTCGAAAGCAAAGGTGTTGACTTTGTGGAAAATAATGATATCCATAGTAACTAAAACAATCACAGATATGATTGCCACACCTCAAACCATAGTCTGTAATCCTCTCGGAAAGCACCAAGTCTTGTTTCATTCCTTAAGACCCATGTCATTAATGATTCTGAATCAATGATCTCCTACTCTATATTATTCCAGAACATTTGGATTGAATTCCCAATTGATGCATGGGTAACTTGTGTTTGGGAGTGATGGAATTTCTTCAATACTTGTGTTATTTTGGCATGAATGAGTAAAAGGGGGCTTGATTCTTCAGTTAACTAACTTTGCCCTTTCCTCTGATGCATGTCCTCCATAGTTGAGCATTAAGTGAGGCACTTTGATTTTTCATATTGGTAAACAATTTTTCAGCCATCATTACATTGGAACTCAGCTTTACCAATCTGTACTGCACAGTGGCACAGCGAAGGGGGGAGAAAACCCCCCCCAGAGCTCAGAGAATTTTTTAAAGTTTAATCCATTTTACCTAATTGGATTGATATTACTAATAGAATCGTGTAAGGATGAATAAAATATCCCTCAGAAAGCCATAAAACTCGCTATTTTGAACCAAATATCGTAAAAATTCCGCAATTTAATAATTTCTTATCCTGGTGGGTATACTATACCCTACACACCCCGGTATTAGTTGCCCGTAAACCCCTCCCAGCCTTAATTCCTAGCTGCGCCCCTGGTACTGCATGCATGTTGAAAACATTGGGCTCTTAGCACCTAAGCCTCTAATGGAATGTTACATCATCCAGATGTGAATTATGCATCTTTCAGGCTGGTAGCCTAATGAGATGATGTTATTTTTTATTGATAATTCATTGTTACGTGTGGTGTAAATATGTGATGAATGCTCGTTTTATGCTTTGCAGACTTCAGGGTGAGCCTGTGAATCTAAGGGAACAGCAAGATGCAGTAGAGTTCTTCATGAGCCTTGTAGAAAGTATAGATGAAGCATTGAAGGCATTGGGCCAAGAGCAGTTAATGGGGAAGATTTTAGGGGGATCTTACTCCGACCAGAAAATTTGCAAAGGCTGCCCCCATAGGTAAGTAATGGAAATTGGTCAAAAAATTCATATTTTTAGCAATGTTGTGAATATTGTATGAAGTACCTTTTATGAAAACATAACCTACATAATATGTATTTTCTTGGTATTTTTCTCGCGTGTTTTTTTTTTTTTTTTAACTGTCATAACAATTTTGTGAAACCTCCATTTTAGATTCCTGTATTGTGTGTTACTCTTGATTCTCTTCAAAAAAAAATTTGATCCCAATTAATACTTACCATTTTTCCTAGTCTTTCCTCATTTTTCACTTCTCTTCAATTTACATTTTCTAAGTGGTCCCTTTAATGCATAAATTATGTGTTCTCCCTGTGTTGTTGAAAATTTAAAGAGTGAAGGAATTGCAAAATTTTGATCCTAAGTAAAGGGAAATCTCTTTTTTGTGTATGAAAAATGAGAGTTAATCAAAGATGCATTTTGCCAAATAGACTATCTGATAAAAAATACTACATGTATCAGCATATGATTGCATATTCTTGTCCTAAAAATTATTTTGGTGAATCCATTTGTTAAGTCTAGTTGTTCTTGATCGCCTGATTGATTTCTGCGACCTGCAACCGTTCATTGGTAACCTCCCCTTTGAACCTACTGAGTTATTAGGTTAAGAATTTTATTTTCTATCAATTTTGTTAATCTCAATGAAGATTGAAAGGTGTAAATTCTCATTAATGAAATGTAAAATCTCACATTTTTATGTTCAACGTATCCATCTTTAATTGTATTTTTCTGTTGCAACTATGAGTGGCTGTTGTTTTTTGTCTATCCATTGGTTTCCTAATGGTAGAATTTTCGTTTCAGGTATTCCAAAGAGGAACCATTTAGTGTAATTAGTGTTGATATAAGAAATCATAGTAATCTTCTTGACTCTTTAGAGCAGTATGTTAAAGGAGAATTGCTCGAGGGTGCTGATGCTTATCATTGTGAAAAATGTAATAAAAAGGTCAGTTAGTGTTTCTTAAATTTTTCTCACTGTAAAAAATAAATAACTATGTTGTGCCTGTTCTTGTAGTAAATACTTGGCATGCTGGAAATAATGACTTTTTAATAGAAGTTAAGTCTATACTTCAATGTGTGAACTTAGGGGCAGAAGTGAGGAAATGAAGAAGGTCTTAGTTTATTTCAAATTGTTGTCCTCTGTTTTATATACGATCAACTTTCTTTCAATTAAAATTGAGTTTTGAAATTCTGTAGAAGAAGCCTGTTCTAAATCATTTTTCATGTTAATTTTGTTAATCATTTACTCTTTAGGTGGTGACTGTCAAAAGGCTGTGTGTAAAGAAATTGCCTCCTGTTTTGGCCATACAATTAAAACGCTTTGAATACGATTTTGAACGAGTTTGTGCCATGAAATTTAATGATTATTTTGAATTTCCTAGAGATTTGGACATGAATCCGTACACAGGTCAGTGCCTTTTGGTCTCTTTAAGTTCTGTGGTTATAGAAGTGAACACTCAAGGATATTATTTATCTATCGTAATTTTGGTAATTTCTCAATGCTTTTTTTTTTCTTTGGCAGTTGCTGGTTTAGCAAAATTAGAGGGAGAAGATATAGATCGTGATTATGAAACTACAAAGCCAGAAGTTTGCACCAGGTACCAACTATCAGGCATTGTAGTTCATAGTGGTCAAGCCAGTGGTGGCCATTATTACTCTTATATTCTACACAGGTAAGGTACCACTTTATTTTTTATAGTGTTTATAGCTTTCACGTATTTTCTGATAAAAGAATCAAAAATGGCAAGGAATTTGGTACGGGGATGTGTGATCAGTTTGGAGTACAGTTCAGTTACATGAGTAACAATGTATCATGTCAAGAATTTTTTCTATTAACAGTTTTATTACTCATTTAATACAATTATTGGAATATTGGACTGCAAGACCACAATCTAATGATAATGTGGGATTGGGTTAGTGAGGTAGCTGTTATGTAGGCTTCGTACCCTGTGGGCAGATAATCAAATCTTGTCCATGTAGGAAGTTTCTCAGATCTGAACCCTGATTGAGTGCCTTGTGGAGTTCACTTCTAGTGCAGTACATTATCCATCAGAGTGGATGTAAAGCCGTGGTTCCCTTGGCACCTTCTGTTAAGAGCAGGCTAATACTGTCCAAGTTTTCATGGTGTCGTACCATGGTTTTCTCTCCACTCTTTGCACTTCCTTATGTTGCAAATGGACCGAGCTGTTGGTAACCTCCTCCAAATACAGCAGACTCTCGATTATCCGGTTGCGGATTATCCGTGCATAATTTTGATGCTCGCTCAATTTTTTCCGCGATCTTTTAAACAAAAATCGAACGAAAGATCACGACAAAAATGGGAATCACGGCATTAATTCTAGGATACACTGGGCTTATTATTTGCATTAGATTCCCCTTCGTAAAACTGAAGCGATAACACGCTAGCTGCATTCACGGGAGCACCGTGTGCCTGTTTTCCAAGCCTGGCAGTGTGCGACTGCGGTCCTTGATTATGGATATATGTCGCGCAGCAGTTGCAACCTGGCAACTTGGGCGAGATGCAATGGTGACTGACAATGTAGTTTCCGACGTTGAGCAGTGGTTTTGAAGCATTCGTGCAAACCACTTTTCTGTATCCATGATCACACAGCCACAGATGTACGGTTTTCGAAACCAGGCCTTACATGGAACATTAATAATACGAGTGCAACCATGTTATTGCCACTAAAAAGATCACGAACTGGCAAAGAAAGCTCTCAATGAGTCCAGGAAGCACTCTCAAATAACAGAATAACTGCATAAATAATAATATTTTGCTTGTTTTACGTAAATTATGAACATTACATAACATTTAAGAGAAAGTGTGGATTATCCGTGTTTTCCTATCATTTGCCCGAATAATCGGGAGTGTACTGTACCTACTACCTACCTGGTGATAATCTGTGTTAACATATACAAATACAGTAAAACCTCTATGTAGTGAACCTCTTTACATCATAAACCTCCGTACATCATACCACCCTAACGGTCCCATCTGATTTACATGTAAATTTATAGGCAAACCTCTTTGTAGTGAACCTCTTTATATGGTAAAACCTCCACTTATCATACCAAGGAGATACCCCGAGTCGGCCCAACTACCTCCGCAAATTGTACCGAGACAACAAGAGACCATTAATGCAGCCGTGATTACGTACATGGAATGACATTTTCAGCAATAAATGTTTCACTCTTTTTTTTTCTTATATTCCTTATTATGCTGTATTTTCACGTTAATCATTAGTTGTGGCCATTTTGTTCAATATGAGAGCATACCAAACAGTAAATAAGAAAAAAGGTATCCAACTATCCCAATCATTTTAAGTGACTGTTGAATTGAGAGAGATCACATCCTTTTCTCTCGAATCATGGTAAAAATTATTGGATAGTGTAATAATTAAATATATTTCTGTAATAATTATATATTTTCACTGATGCATGCATGTGTGCTTAAACACAAAAATATAATGGTTTAAAAGACAGTAGTGCCTTTCACTTCCAAAGGATATGAAAAAATGGTGCCTATCACTAAAACCTCTCTAAAGTGAACCTCCATACATCAAATTACCCAAATTTTGGTCCCCTTTATCACGATGTAAAGAGGTTTTACTGTATATTGTATGATTTTTTTTTGTATAATTATTAAATTTGAAGGGATTTATAATTTAAAATTCTGGGAATAACAGAAATATTTTCAATATTTCGTTGAAAAATTTTGTTCTGGCTTTTGTCATTTGAAAAAAGTACTTTGCAGTTAAATCATGTTTTATGTGTGATGAAGTGTATGCATTCTATTATGTAATTACTTCTGGTGAGTTAGAGATAACTGCTCCTCAAAAGAGATTCATGGAGGATGTAAATGGTTTATGAGTATTCATGTGAGTTAAAAATTAACTTTCAGCCACATAGATGCAGTGAGGTAGCAAGTTGTTGATCATGTCAAATGAAGTAATTTTCACTTTTAGTCCTTGCTCTTGTCTATTATCAATTAGGTTGAACATTTAATATTAATATTCAATGTGGTGTTTAATTAGAAAGTCCTTTGTTTTCGTTTACAGTTTCCACCTATTTAACCTATTTCCTCCTATTTTGGATCTTCTACAATGATCTGTAATGTGTTATAATTTTATTAATTAGTTAAGTTATTAGTTGTTTTGTCAAGTCAATTGTTTTTCTGATGATTCTGTATTTCTTCTGTTTTCAGGCATACAGATGGTACATGCAAATGGTACAAATTTGATGACAATGAAGTGAGTGAATGTAAAATGGAAGATGAAGAGGAAATGAAGACTCAATGCTTTGGCGGAGATTATATGGGAGAAGTATTTGATCACATGCTGAAGCGGATGAGCTATCGCCGGCAGAAGCGTTGGTGGAATGCATATATGCTCTTTTACACTAGACAGGATGCCAGTAATGAGGATACAGCTCTCCTGGCCAAGTCTCTCGATGAGCTGACCTTATGTAAGTATGGTTATCTTGTTGTTCCTTATGCATTTGGATCTTCTATGATGATATGTTATTTGTTATAGGTTACTTGATCCGTTTGTTAACGATATTCTGAAAATGATTGAATTTAATCAAATTGTGCTGTTATAAAGAAATTGTAATTTTTGTGCTTCATTTTTACTATAATTTAAAAAATGATATTTTCTGATATTAGTGTCCTCAGCTGTAGCCCTTGTTGAATTAATATTAGCTCCATTTCGTGTGCCTATGGTGATTACATGGTCCAGCTGCATCTTACAAACTTTCTGTCCCAGGTATCTGAGTCCTTTACAAAGGACCTATCATTGTCTCTGTTTTTTAGTGGCAATTGTTGCCCTCGCCATGTACTTATTGTTTATATAGTAACACCTCAAGATATTAGCTGCTTGACAGATGATTTTCTTGACATATTAGCTGCGACTTGGGGCAACATCCTGTTTGAGCTGAATTCAGAAATACAATCAGGAAGACTTTCAGGAAGCCGACCCTTGATTCTGGGAGTTTCTGCATCAGGCGCTCAGATCGCAGCATCATGGTTTCATCTCTTTTTCTTTCATGCTACTTTAGAGTTGAGTCATACCTTGTTCATTGTGCTCATTTTTGCAGGTTTAACAAACTTTTTTGTGCACTAAAATGGGGCCAAAGAAAGTAATTGAAAAGAATAATGGTGAGAAAAAGAGAATGTTGGTGATAGAGGATATGATTTGAGCATGATAATCCGCCAAGTCTCACGGGAGCAAGAACAGACTAAAAATATGTCACAAAATGACAAAACACGTGTCATAGCCAATAAAATGAATGCGGGTAGCTAAGTTTAACTCTTCATTTCCCCAATAATGGAAAATATTTCTCCAGCCTCTCTCCAGTTAGAAACTTACCCCCATTGCCGGTAGAGGTGAACCATACACTTCCACTGTTAGAGAGCGGTCCAAGGGGGTGGGGTAAATAAGAGTGGAATGGGTGCTGCCTGGTTGAAGAAGTGGGAACAGGATAAAGAGAGGTGCAGCGGTTGGGAGGAGGAGGGGTGGGTGAAGGGCCTTCAGCCTTGCCTGAGACAGGTTTGGGGGCCGTGTTATTTTTCATTCAAGGTCATCACCGTAAAATGCTAGGGAAGGGGAGAAATGCTAGTGGAGGGGGGTTTGGGATGCGTAAGTTGGGTGCCAGGAAGATAGGTAGGTGAGATTAACAATGGTTTTGGAGAGATCTCTCGGAATGGGGGAACAGGTAGGAGTGCTACAGGAAAGTTCATGGTTAGAGTTGGAAGTGCCTCTTCATTACGAGTAGCCTGCAAAATAAATTGGTGGCAAATAGAGCCCAATATTTAAGGTACTCCTCCTCACTTTCATCTTCGTCTTCACTGCTGTCATGTATGTCTAGTCCCAGCCGCTGCTTCTACTCCACTGTTTGCTGCTTAGACACTCACTAGGCACTGCCTGAAGCCCTTCGCACAGTCTCTCATGAATTTAGTTCAAGCCTATACCTTACGATTCAGTGCTTACAGGACAAAAGACAGCCAGTCACTGCCTCCCTCGTGGATAGATAGCAAGGTAATTACACGAAAACTTAATGCATGGAATGTTCAAATCCCCGTTCAAATTGGTGATACAGGAGCCATTTCGCCCTCAATATTGGCGTGTGTGTAAAGTATTACATCATCTGTGATATCCTTACTACAGCTCCACACCTAGTCATTGACAACTGCAGTATTTTCCCTTATCTTTCCCCCCTCGTCAATGTTACGTTGTCTCTAAAATGAAACTTTAAAATGAAAAATATTTCCTCCGTCATTCAATGTATTAATTCTAGTGATGGGTCGATTCCAAAATTTTATCGATTCCGATCCCGATTCCGATTCTGAATCTTCATGGAATTCAAGTGGACGAAGCGAACAACAATAGAACTAAACTTTAGTTTTGTAGAGTCAAAAAAAAATGCTATACTTCTCACGTCATTTAATCAACCTTAAAATCTCTTGCTTTTTTTAAGTTCAAGAAAGAAACTAAACGCTACAAATGAATATCACATCGGACGGACGCAGTAATAAAAAAGGCTAAAAGAGCCTTGTGGTGTGAAAACTCCCCCTACCGCGCGACTCACCTCGGCGAAGGTGGAAAGGGAAAAAGGGTATCGGTTGTTGCCTTTCACGGAAACAGTTCATTTTTCTCTCTCTTAAGCATGCTGACTTAATCTCTTCACTTTACTTCAATACCCGAGGCATATTTCTTACGCGTGGGATGGTTCCGAAAAATATCCAATCATTAGTATACTAATAATAATAATAAGCATTAATATATTTTCACTCGAGTAATGAGCTAAATGGTCTAGTCGATCTGTACATAATCCTTTTTAACATCCTCAGTTTAGTGTTTTAATTCAATGAAGTCGATTATCCATGCTTTAAATGACGATTTTCAAGACTAATGTTTTAAAAAACTTGAAAAATCGGTCTCAGTTACCGAGCCTTAAAGTTCCGCAGCGTGTAGCTCAGCCTTGACGCGCAATTGAAAAATCGCTCTTATTTCCTTGTACGCAAACTTTTTTTTCAAGATTTCTACTTAGTACTCTTTAGAAATTTCTACTTTATATTGTGTTTCAATTTTTCCGAGTTATATTTTTCGTAAACGAAAGATAATGTCTACTTTATGTCAAATTTCACGTGAAAAACGGGTCGGCCATTTTGCATTGTAAAACCAGACAGATGAGAGCCAAAATCTTCAAAAGTCATTGAAAGTATAGGTAAAGCACCAGATCAAAGGAATATTGCGTTCTTTATTCCACAAAACTCATACCAACGCAAAACCACTTGGATAAATTCAAAGATTTTTTGAGGAAAAACTATATCTCGCGTGGCATTGAAAAATTGGTCATGTTTGGGTCTCTGTATCTCACTAAAGGTTCGTATTTATGTAAAATGGCATATAAATCAATATTTGGCAATGATTTATGAGTATTTATGCCGAGTTTCAAGTCTCTATCCCCAAAAAGGTCATTTTGGACTTTATTCCAGGTTTTTCCGATTTCGGACCAATGTGCTGACGGACCAGTAGGAAGACGATCGGCTGCCGCGGCTGGCGTAAAGGTATTCGGCGCCCACGTCGATAACTATAGTGTATTCGGCAAGCTGAAACTACCAGGCCAAGGCATTGGAATGACTTATCGGCTTTAAAAACTGCATTATTACATGAGTTTCATGATAGCGCTTCCTGTCGGCAGATTGCTGGACCTACTAGCCTTGAAAGCTCTGTAACCTTAACTACTCGACTCGACATTCGTAATGCTACTCGAAACGCTCGAGTCGAGTACCAACTACTCGATCGACTTGAATTTTCGAGTACTCACACATCCAAAAAAGATATGTGTTTTGTTATTACGATTACGTGGCGCAAAAATTCCAATGACTATTGGAAACGCGGTCGTATATTTCGTTGTTTGAAGTACTACTGGAATCGGAATTGATTTTTCGCCTTGGCAAGTACTCGTTTTCGATTCCGGTTCTTGGCCGAGAATCGAAGAATCGAGGAATCCAACCGACCCATCACTAATTAATTCTCTTCCTTCCTCATGTATCCAAATGTTGATTTAAAATTTATTGTCAGGTCTAGTATTTACCGGCAAGAACGTTGAAATTTGAGTAATTTTATGGACTTGCAGCATTATCTTGGATATGAATGATTCAATTATGTAGAGTTGAAGTGGGAGTGTAAGAAATACCCCTTCCGATTATCCTCACATGTTAAACTACGAAGTATTGTCGATGCGATGATTATGATTAGGCACATAGATAGGAGTATTGCGTCATCCATGATATTTTTACTGAACTCCTACTTCTCCTTGATTCCTACCGTAAGTTTTTAGGCGAACCCTTTCCCTCCAAAGTTGCACTATCATTTAAGATTTCACACTTTGATGCACTACAGTCAGAAGCATTGATTTTTTGCTGCTTTCGCCGGAAAAACTAGTTTTGTTGAAAATTTTTTGCCGTAGTTCATATAAACAAATGTCATTTGCTCCTGGCGACCAAGCCCAAAGTTCATAATTTCAAAACATTTTGTATTATCAAAACTTAGTATTGTTGGAAAGCACCATGTATTTACCCTTGGCTTTCATGATTTCACTTAGTACATATTATCGAAAACTTCGTAATATCCTGCTTTGTATAATCGAGAGTTTACTGTACTTCTTTAATATGCCTCGATTAGTGGGGATGTTAGTTAATTCTAATCCTTTCCCATATTTAGATGCTGCTGAGTGTGTGAAGTATGGCAGAAAATATACATTTCTGCAGAAGCTCCAAAAATTCTGTCTTTTTTGATTTGCAGCAGACACCAAGTTGGGTCTAATGAAGATGCCCCCAGCCATTGAAAGAAGTGTTCGAAAGCAGAACATCAAATTCATGCACAACCGCAACCAGTTTGCTGCCGAGTATTTCCAGTTCATTCGAAAGCTGGCATCATGCAACATCCCAACCATCCCTGCTAGGCATCCACACATTCTCGGAGGTCCGCTACATTCTGTCCTTCAGCACCACAACGCTCTCGATAAATTGGTGAGTGACTTGGTTGTTAAAATATTTCAAGGTAGTGATTTACAATAATCTCTTTAAGTATAAATAGAATGATGGAAAAAACATCTCATCGTTGCTTTATGAAACACATTCTGTATTACTCAGTTGTGTATAACAGCGGACTAACATTGAAACAGATAAATAATGTAATTGATTTTATTTTGCTCATTTCAGAGTGCCGAAGCGGAGGAACTCAGTATGCTCAGCACTCAATTAGCAGCTCGTTTCCTCTTTCACACTGGCTTTCATACAAAGAAGAGCTTGCGAGGGGCAGCATCTGAATGGTATGATGTGCTAAACCACCACTTGCGGGCATCCAAACACATCAGGGAGTGGTTTGCTCATCATATGCTATTTGCTCATCCCCATAGGTGAGTCAGTGCTTAAAACTTTTCGTGCATTCAATCTTTTTTTTTTCAATTCATCCCATTAATATTTTAGACTTGTATGCTGTTTTTATGCATTTATCTCATTATTACTATCAGATGTTGTGTTCATGTGAATGAGAGGCAACCCAGATTTTTCACACTCAAGACCCCAATATGAAGCCTTCGATGGAAGTGATTTGAAATGGTTGTCATGTGCTGTGATTTGATTCCAAACAGTATTTTCTTCAATTATTGATTTTAATGAGAATGCATCCCTCCAAACCCCCCCCCCCTTACGTTGGCAATATATTTATATGGCCAATTGCATACGCAATCATTGTTGATTCCTGGACACTCCGTTTTGCCACTTATATACAGAAAATTTTCCGAATTTGGAGAGTGAAGAACTTGATTATTCACCTTCAAAGAGGATGATAATGTTTACTGTGATATCTAAATGGTATTTTTAGTGTTCATTTCTTGTTTTAATTTTAGGTTTTGTGAATACTTACTTGTCTGCCCTACAACCGAAGTTCGTTCTGCCTTCATCAAAATTATAGTCCTACTTTGTCACCTGTCTCTCCCAGATGGTCCTTCACCCTGTACAGATGTTCCTGGGACGCGTAAGTGAAAGTTCTCTTTTCGTGTGTTTATGTGTGAATTGCCCCTTTTACCAATGTTGCTAACGGTTGTGAATTTTGCCCTTCAAGCTATCCTTGGGGATCCCAATGCCACCCTGAGTGATCACATTCTACACGCTGTGCTGTCGTTGCTGCATAAAGAAGTGTCTGACCATGCAAGGCATCTTCCGTACTATTTCTCTCTCTTCTCCACTTATGCCAATCTTGGCATAAGTGAAAAAGCTCAACTTCTCAAGGTGATTTCATTTTTATGACTACACAAGTATCTTTCTCTTTGAAAGGTATTTGCTGGTCATGTTCATATTTATATTGCCTCCTAGGTTATGTGAAATAAGCATATTCAAGTGATATTGTGCAACGTGAAAAGTGAAATTATTTAGATGATACAGAATAATTTTGGCACACTTAACTTTCTAAAAATTTATCCATTGTATAAATTGTGTTAGATAGAAGAAGTGATGACCTGAAATTTTGTGCACAAATGCAGAAAGTTCAAAATTTTAAATGATGCAGAGTAATTACTGGAAACCTAACTTTGTGGAAATTCCTGTCGAGAATTGTGTTATGTAGAATAAAGTCTCAGTTTCTTATATATAAAAATCAAGTTTACCTCTGCATTAATAATTACAGTGGAACCTCGATCTATCGTTTTTCAGGGGGATGGACGAAAAAAACGATGAATACAGGAAAACGATCGATGCAGGAATGTCTGGCTAGGTTCCCCATGTCCTAGGAAACGCAGGATTTTAGTGCGTAATTATGATATTCATTAAAGGATTCAAACAAGATTTTAGTCAATTATAGAAACACCAGTACTTCATCGAGACACTTAGGTCATATTGTTGATTCGAATAATATCTCTTTCAAATATCCTAAAGGAACACGCGACCTCGCTAAAAAATTTTTGCTCTCCACTAGGCATTTACCCTGTTATTATGGATTTCTCTCTGATGTAAAAATCCATGAAACACCATTTCCAGTACACGTATTCACGAGAGCAATGTGCATGTTATGCCTAAAATAACCACTTTTGCCAGCGCAGTGATTGGTTGTGAGATTTATCATATAGGTCAAAAACAGTCAATTATTTGTAATGTTCCTGTCTGGTAAATATATTTTTCATGTAATGTAGGCAATGTGTAACGCGTGAACAATGTTGCGTTAATCGTCAGCGGCAGCGGAATGTCTCGCAAAAAAGCTCTGTAGTGAAAGAAGAGTCTCTTGTGGCTTAGTAAAGCAGTCATGCTAAGACGAAAACTCCACCGTCTCGTAAGGGTTAGATGGCATTTGATAGTTAAGAGTATTTACATGTGGCAGAAATCCATAACAGCAGTGTAAATGCTGAGACAGTGTGCAATCATTTTATCGCGAGGTGGTTTGTTTCCTTAGGATGGTTGAAAGAGGTGTCAGTTGAATCAACAATATGCCCTAAGTTTTTCCATAAAATTAAATTAAATAATTTGTCAGCTAAATTCCTGTTTGAATCCTTCAAAGAAAATCACAATTACTCACCCAAATCCTGTGTTTCCTGTTGCATAGGCAACCTAGTCAAACATTCCTGCATTCATTGTTGTTTTTTTTTCATCCGTCCCCTTGAAAAACGATAGATCGACGTTCCACTGTGTGTCCCCTTTTTTTTTTGGAAAATGTTTCTAACGAGTTTATTTTACAAAATTGTATTACAATATTTTCAATGAAATTCTCCTTAGCTTGGACATATTTTTAAGGATTCTAATGAATTCATGGCAGTTATAATGTTGAGTGTTTATTTTATTTTACAATTATCTGAATCCTCTCACTAAAACTATGTTTTTCCGTTTCAGCTGAATGTTCCAACTTTGTTCATGAAGGTGGCTTTGGATGATGGGCCTTGTCCTCCCATTAAATATCAATACCTAGAGCTTACAAAGCTGCACCAGGTTGTGGCGCAGTTGATTAGGTGCTGTGATATCAGTTCTAAGGCCATATCCTCTCAACAGGTACTGAAAACTTTCTGCCATCCATTCTTAATGTATAACACATAATATTTGAATGCTCGCCTTTTAGATGCTGTATTTTATGTTTTAAGAAAACATAGCTTAGTGTTCTCCTACAAATGCTGGAAAATCATGGTTTTATGATTGTGCCGTATGCATCTTTTCCTGAATCCTGACGAATCCTCATTCCCTACCCTGTGATATCTTAACCTCTGCAAAATTCGTAATGGTTGGCTTTTGATAACATTCAATGAGAAGGAAAATGAAAGAAGATTTGTTCACTTAAAGAATGGACAAGATGAGGCGAAAAAATGAAATTAGAATAAAGTCTTACATAAGTTTTCATGAAAGCCATTCTATTTATTTAGTTCTGACATTTGAATTATATTAATTCCTCTGGTGCTTCATGCTCTGAAACAATCCATATCTCCTCATTAATAATATCAATATTTCTTCAATGAGTGCTTTAGCATTTCCAGAAGTCTTATTAGAAATAAATTCAAATCAATTACAAGAAATGAGAATTATATTGAAAATGACAAATTTATGAACTTCAACTTCATTAATATTAAATCGAATTTTGATTATATGCATTTTAAAATTTTTAGTGATATTAGTATAATCTTCATGTAAAAATCATTATGTAATATTTTTTGATGCCATGACACGGTCAAAAAAGGTACTACAAAGCCTTTTTATTTAATTAATCCTATTTATTTGATAGTAATACATGCATTGGACGTAATGAATGATAACTTTAATGCTATCGTGAAGAATACCTTCATAGGTAATGATCAAAATAAATATAAAGGCCATGCCAATTACAAAAATACTGAAGAGATGAAAGTGAAATTATTTTATTGCCTTATAAAAAGCCTTAAAAATATGAAAATTGAAATTCTTGGTTTCCACCTGTGCTGACTTCATAATATCAAGTTTCTATTTCAGCTGTGTAAATTTTTGCTCAATATTTAATTCTGCTCTTAATATTTTTCATGTAATTGCCTTGTGTCATTCAGGCAGTGTGTGGTATAATGCATCAAGGGTAATTTTCTGATACTTGCAGCAAGGATTAGCTCCAGTTTTACCGAACCCCTATGGAGATCCCCACTGTCAAGATTATATAATGCCCATACAGCCCCAAGCCGCTGAGATACTTTTCAATGGGAGTCAGTGAGTACCAAATTTTATATCAGCTTGTCCATGTGTTTTTATGAGGAAATTCCAGGGACACAGACATGAAAAATGAATGCGTGGATGCATTACAAATAATCAACATCTTCTCAAGCAAAATGTGGACTGTCCCCCCTCAAAACCTGGTGATTTTTGTTCCTATGAAAAGGAGACATAAAATGACAACAGACTTTTGCCTTGAATGTGATGATGGTATCTTCCGTCTTCACGTTGTGTAGTATGCAAGTCTAGGCATTCAAAAAGTCATTTTATATGCCTAATACTCAATTACTATTTGTTTTGTGTCCGTTTGACGTATAGTTTGCATGTTTTTATGAATTATTTTACTGTAATAGAGGATGTTTTCCTTCGATTCCCTTAAGTCATTTGTGTCATTAACCCTCGTAGTGCTATCCTTCTTCCTGGGGCACTGGTGAGAAATGAGGGTATTTTAATAAAATGTAGTAACTACGAGAAAAAAAAACTATACAAAGCTATTTTATTACATATCCATGTGCGGTTTATTTATTAAAGTAACTGTAAAAGTGTGGTTAAGAAAGGTGTATTCAATGGGTCACATATAAAGGAGTGAATGACTATTAACCTAATGAATCAGTGGCATAGCCAAGAATTTCGTTTTGGGGGGAGGTCCAAAATCAGAGGAATTTTTGAAAAACAGGGTACTAAGTAGAGGGTTTTAAAATAATTTTAATGCTTTTCATAATAGAAAAAACTTCATTTGTTAAAAAAATATTTTGTAAAGTCATGACATGAGTTTTCAATACATATTTTGTTATCTTTTATGGAGAAAAATACATACATTATAACTGAGATGGTATTCATGTAAAAAGTTGAGGTATTTCATGCTCATAAGGAAAAATTTTACCCTCATTTACAGTTACGTGAAGAAAATTATAGAGGATGTCAATCAGACAGATGAAGTGGTGAAATTGCTTCAGTTCTGCAGCTGGGAGAACCCCCATTTCTCACGAACTGTTTTAAGTGAGCTACTTTGGCAAATAGCGTATACATATTGCCACGAGTTAAGGCATATTATGGATCTATTCCTAGCTATGCTTGTGCTTGAAGATTCCTGGCAAACTCATCGAATACACAACGCTTTAAAAGGTGGGTTTATTTATATGTCTGAAGTGTTATTTAGTCTAGAGAAGAATTTTTGAATTCAGTTCTTAAATACTCTTCTGAATGTTTGGAGTACCTACACTGAGTAGACAATGGTCCAACATGCTCAGAAAAAAATTCCATGTTTATTATTTCTGATCTCAAAGCTATATCTTTTTGTGAATGGACATAGTTTAAAGATACATTTTATTGCTGAATTTCAGGAGTTCCTGAGGAAAGAGATGGGCTATTTGAAACGATTCAACGAAGTAAAAACCACTATCAAAAGCGAGCCTATCACTGCATCAAGGGTATGGTGGCACTGTTTACCCAGTGTCGTGCTGCATACCAAATTCTGGTGTGCAATCCGGAGCTAAAACACAAGTGGTCATCAGCCGTGGAATGGCTTCAAGATGAGTTGGACCGGGTAAATCAATAAAAACTTACCAGAGTCATTGAGCCTTTTACTAAAGTATAGTGATGATTTATCACTCAAAAATTAATGAAGAAATTCTTTTCATTGTATGGTTCCACATTTTCCACTAACAGCACAACATTTTCTGAATCTGTATTCTATTTTGGCTGTTAGTCTGACATAAAGATTTTTTCTTGTCTTTCCTAAGCAGCGACCATATGCCCAGAACGCACAGTACAGTTACAACAACTGGTCTCCTCCAGCGCAGTCTAATGAGTCTGGGAATGGATACTTCCTGGAGCGATCAAATAGTGCTCGAAAGACATTGGAGAGGGCATTAGTACTTTGCCCTGAGGAGGTATGATTCTGTCATTAATTTTCTCAGTGTTCTTGAGGCTCCAAGTAATTTCTCAATTTTGAATTTGTGAAATTTAAGTGTGTGGCCAAGTGCCTTCCAATGGAAGATACAAACTTAGACTATTTATCTCCTTGATGATTTGTTGGTCAGTGCTTTATTAGCTTAAAAATAATGATCTATCTTTGTAGTAACTATAACTGGATTCTTAATAATTTTTAAGTGGTGTAAGATATTGACGAGAAGTTCCTTATTAACTTGTATCAACTTACCACGCAAGAGATTAGTCCTGATGATAACTTCTTCACTGCATAATTTTTTAAGAAAATTATATTCGAGACTCAAATCACCGATGGCAGTATGAAAGCAGTGATGTAATTTGCCAATATGGCCGACGCATCGAGGATATTGTTGTGATGATAACATGTGGTGCAATAGGATGAGTCGTCGAGCCACTGCGATGATTAAAGTAGAAAATATCTGAGAAGGCTTTGAGGAGGTATTTCAGTTCCCACGGGCAACAACAAATAGCAGTTAAGATGAAGGAATTAATAAATTTCAGTTGAAATATCCTCTACTATCTCACGGAAATTACTCCAAGGGTTCCTAACGATCATAAATGAGTGACTGCGATAAAAATAACTATATTCTCAGCTGGCTAGAAAAGAAAAAATGCAATCCGTCAGTTACCCCAAGTGCATTAAACAAACAAACCACCGTCCCAGTAAATGATGAACTGTAGCAAAAAATGGCAACTGGAAAGGCATTTTACATTGATATGAATGCTTAAAATATATTACTTGCGACGTTATGATGTCTTAATACCAAAAATTTAATTAGAAAAATCTGTAAATTTCCAGAAATACCAATGATTTGTCAACGTGGTTTCCTTAGGTATCCTCGGAGCTCTACTTCCCAATTCGGCCAATAGTTGGCGTATTGCTTGTCTGGATTCTCGAATACATAATGCCATGTATTTTGAGAATTGCTTGCTTTTTGTAAAATGTCTTCAATCTAACTAAACCTTCAATTTCCTGTGGAATAACTTGAATAATTATTTTCCTGGTGAAGTTGATACATCCACTAAAACAATGGTGAAGTCAAGGAAAGGTTACGGTGTTAATAGATGTAGGTGTTAGGTTTATTGACCTACACCTCAAGAAATATATCTGTTAACCCATTACCCTCCAGCGAATTTTTTGGGTCTGAGGTTCCATGTTGGTACAAGGGGATGCCATTTCATATATAAGTAGCAGCTGGTTTCATCATGTAGAAAACATTACCTGGCACTCGGGGAAAACATTGTATCTGCAATATCTACTTTTTTGCATTAACTACAGTGATTTGAGTGATGGGTCGTAAATTACCCACTTGGGGGGTAATGGGTCAAGTATATGGAGATCAATAAGATTTTACCATATTTTAGGGTGTATGTGTCTGTGGAAGAGAATAGAAAAAATATTCTTGTGGGAACTCCAATGTGCGGAAGTAGACTTGCCAGGGTGATTGGTCAATTTTTCCATACCCCTTAAAAT
The DNA here is from genome assembly GCF_921293095.1 of Ischnura elegans. Classification (NCBI taxonomy): domain Eukaryota; kingdom Metazoa; phylum Arthropoda; class Insecta; order Odonata; family Coenagrionidae; genus Ischnura; species Ischnura elegans. Next base: position 20,935,403 of record NC_060251.1, on the reverse strand, counting down.
TTTCACTGTCAAGCTCAACGCATAATTAGTGTTGTATGACAGAGGTTGACACTGTGTAGTTGAAAACTAAGAAGAGAAATATTTTAAATAAAAATTTACAGTAAAACCTCTTCTCATCGTAATGGAGGGGACCAAAATTTGTGCAATTTGATGTATGGAGGTTCATTATAGAGAGGTTTCAGTGATAGGCACCATTTTATCATATCCTTCGGATATGAAGGGCCCTATTGTCTTTTAAACCATTATATTTATGCATTTAAACAAACATGCATGCATTAGTGAACATGTATTTATTATTTAATAATTACAGAAAGTGAGCGCTATCGCATTATTTTTACCATGGTTGGAGAGAAAACGATGTGGTCTCTCTTAACACATTGCGTACGAATGGCGAGAATTCTCGTCATTTTTTCCCGAACGTTCCGCACGGATGACGAAGATTCTCGTCATTTAGGCACGTCAACCTAAGCAATTTTAAAGCGTACAATACGTATTCGTTAGTACGTTTTCAGTTGTTGTTCGTTATTCATAATGAATTGATGCATCATAACGTTTGATTGGGTAAAGTTATATTCTAAGCATTAGCTTTTTAACCATGTTTAAACCAAAGGCATTAAGCCCTAATAGGCACATATTTCCAATCTCGGCGTTCCTAGGTATTTAAATACCCCAGTACGCAACGTGTTAATTCAACAGTCACTTAAAGTGATTGGGATACTTGGATACCTTTTTTCTTATTTACTACAGTGGAACCTCGTTAAAGCGAGTACGGGCTATAGCGACACCCCCGCTATTACGAGAGATAGCCGATGCACCGTCAATTGACCCTATAATAAGCGTGTTAAAGAATTCGTTTTTACGAGACCCTTTCGGTGTTGGCTCTCGCCATAGCGAGGGTTTTACCGCCGGAAGACTTTCATGAAGACTCCTTAACCTCTGTAATTGCTAGCGATCCGTTAGAAATGAAGTTAATGGAGTGCTCAGTCTCAAATTTATGTGGTAAACTGTCGTTCGATAAATATAATGATGACGAAACAATGCTTTGCATGATTTTTATTCAGTGCGGCGCTTATGAATTGTTTGAATAGGTAGTCGTTATTTGAGTAAGGAAATTTAGTGATGCAAAAAAACATCGCCTTTCGTCTGGATTTATGCTTACGTTTATCGGATAGATGTTTATCTGTCGCCGCACCACTCCTGTTCCTGTATATCTGTTCGCAACAGGTATATTGGCTATTATTTGCTCCACCTCCGGTAAAGCGACAATTCGCTATAGCGAGTGTTTATTAGTGCACCGTGGGGTGTCGTTATATCGAGGTTTCAGTGTATTAGGTATGCTCTCATATGGAACAAAATGGCCACAACTAATGATTAACGTGAAAATTACAGCATATTAAAGGTGTAAAAGAAAAAAATAAGCGTGAAACATTTATTGCTGAAAATTTCATTCTATGTACGTAATTGTGGCTGTATTAATGGTCTCTTGTTGTCTCAGTACGATTTGCGGAGGTAGTTAGGCTCTCACGGTGTTATCTCCTTGTTATGATAAGTGGAGGTTTTACGACATAAAGAGGTTCACTACAAAGAGGTTTGCCTGTAAATTTACATGTAAATCTGACAGGATCGTAGGGGTGGTATGAAGTATGGAGGTTTATGATGTAAAGATGTTCACTGTGTAGAGGTTTTACTGTAACATTATTCCGGACCAGTGGAAATATTATGTGGTAAAAGAGCTTAAAGCATAATAATAATAATCTTCCTTTATGCTGTGTCCCAAGGAACCTGAGGTGGACGAGATGTCTGAAGAAGGGGACAGTCCGCAACCTCCTGAGGAGCACCATCCCGTGAGCAGTGGAGTGCAGGGCCAGGGGGTGAAGGTCATGGTGGGCGGGCCCCCCACGGCCGTCTTCAATCCCCCCCATGGCTACCCAAGCGTGGCCCACGTTCCTCAGCAGCAACAGCAGACAACGGCCACGACGCAGTCAACTGCTGCCCCCACCCACCACAACACCCAGCAACAGCAGCAGCAGCAACCTCAAGTCAGCCATGCTAGCACCTCGCCATGTGTGGGAGGCCCACCATCGACTCTTCAGGGTGGCCTTAGGACCATCCCCACTGGGCACAGGTCAGTCAGCCTCTGAGGCCAGCCGCAGTGTATGGCCTACGAGTCATTATGTGAATATCACTGGTATCAAAAGCATCAATCGTTATGAGTGGGCTTGCAGTCATTTCATTTGATGGCTGTGTCATTACAACAATAGATTTGATGCCATAGACCTTACCATTATTGACCTGCAGGTGCCAATACCAATCACTCCTATGGTGAAGCTTGTGAATAGCTGGTGCAAATCCAGAGAATTATTTATGTTCATGAAGAAATTGACCATGGCTAACAAGGAATGCTCAAATTTGCATGTGCTTCATTTGAACAAACCTAAAAGTCGTACATTGTACATTCTCGTGTGTGAGCTATTCGCGGCAGTCTGCCTTCAGGCTAATGAGCTGTGTCAACAGTCACAAACTTTGTTTTTTTTGTGGGTACACTTAATCAATACTCCATTTTGTACAGAAGTAGTAAGTACGGGTTCTCCAAGAGAAATGATAAACAAGTTGTTGAGTGATTTTTTTACCACAATTCTCGTAATTTCTTCAGTTTTGTTTGGTGAAAGTTGTAAAAGTACGGGAAATACATTATTGCCCATATGTTTTGGAAAAATTACATACTTGTTTTATGGTGGGGAAGGGTAGGAAAGGAAGAATCAACGTGGTAGGAAATGGAGAGTGAGGTAGTGTTTGTGGTAGCTGGCCAGGGAAGTCATTGGCGTATAATACTAAGAACAGTCGATCAAAGGGTGGATAATTAAGGCTCTTTAGTAATTGTAGTCATTTAGATGATTGATTATGCCTCTTGGAATTCCCATAATTTACAGGATTTCTAAATTCTAAGGAAAATGAAATACTCTTCCCAATCGAAAAAATAGCATCATTATTACAAAATAGAAATGGACTGTTTTACTTGCTGATAGACTATTTTAATCAATTAATTTTCATTGTTATTTTTGATGAAAACAGAAAACTTCAGTTAGGGAGTATGTATGGAGATTTGGCATAAGACAGGAAAAAAGTAGGTTCTTATGCCTTGGTGATGGTAGGAAAATGTTCTAGGTGGGAACTTACTGAAATTTAATTTGTTCTTTCATCAAAATGAGTCCATTATGTCTTGTATTATGAATGCACGCCATGTGTTAATATATGTACATGAAAACCCCATGTTTGCATTGGTGGTTTTCATGTCTGCCTGCCTTTTTTATGGTTTCTTTTTTTGGTTCTTCCATTTAGGATTACTTTAGTCTCACCCAACACTTAGGACCTACAGGGTGGCCACTCTTTTTCAATTCAGGACATTTCATTTTATCTGGAATGTCGGGGAAAATTACTGGAAATAATTTTTGCTGAGAAATTCAATTGACGATTTTTCCTCAATCTCTTGTGTGTAAGCCTAGCTTTGATTAATACTTCCCATTTCCAATATGTCATTTAGAAGATGCTCCAAAAGATGTAAAATGCTTTCTATTACCATTATGTTATGCAATTTTTTTAAGGTTAACATTTCACCGAACATAACCCAAATTTATCGCCAATAAATATGAAAATATGGTGAGGTTTGTGTAATAAAATTCATCAACAGTCATCAATTCGATAATTCATTTTGCACAGTACTCCAGTCAATCCTCTAATCAGCTAACCTTTTAACATCTTTGTAGTTCTGCTTTAGTTCATTAATCACCTGCTCTCTGTATCTTATCCTTGTTCTTCCTTTACTGTTTTTCCCTTCCACCTGTCCTTGGACAATAATTTTTGTCAGAACATCGTGTCTCTAACCTTCGTGTCTGTTGTGAAACTGTCTGTAAAATTGAGGGAAAATCGTCTTCTTATTTGATTGGCCACCCTGACTTACTCGCTCTTCATCCTTTAAGTTGAGTTCGTAGAAGAGGGCAAGCAAGGGGTTGTACTGTGTATTTATTCACCGTGATTGTGGTCATGCATGCTAATGTTGTTTGCATACCCGTTTCCATGTTCGATTGGTGGCTGGCGCAGAGCACGGATGGGCGTTGTGAGGGAGAGTGGTGTGGGCCTTGTGGATCTCAGTTTGGAGTGGGTGGTGAGCAGCTCCCTTGCCAGCGATGACATTGGCAGTCGGACAAATGCTGGCTCGGGTGGGGAGGACATCTCGAGTGGGAGCACTGGAGCACCAACTCCTTCGCCCAGTCACCCGTCTCCCGATGGCGGCCGGCCCCCCATGCTGGAAACAATGGTGTCTGGGTCGAGTGTTGTTGGGGAGGAGGGAAAGAGTGAGGTGACTACGACTGGGGTCGAAGGGGAGGGGAACGGTGGTGAGAGCTTAATAGCCAAGGATAAACCGCAGAGGTCTTCCAGCAATCCAAATTTATTAGCATAGCCCCTGCCTCCTCGTTTGTGTAGCCCTTTCCCCTCCTAGATCTTGTGCCCGGCCCTGTCTCGGTCGGTTTGCGCCCACGTTCCACTTAGGGTGCTGGTCAGCTCCACCTATAGCTCACTTGGGCAGCCCTGCCCGAGTTTGTTTTCTGACTAGGCATGACGTGAGCTGCTAGTTACTTTGCTGCTCATGTAGTCTTGGAGGGGCACTTGGCCAACAATTGACGCTGTCGCCTTCTGCCTTTGGCCCGTTCTGGATTTGAGCACTTGTGCACCCTTTCTAGTCTACATTCTTTCCCCTTTTAAAAAGTTCCAGTGGCCTCTTGTTGACAAGCTGCAGAGATTGTGAGCGGATGAACGGACCCAGTTGGTGGTGGTGGTGGTGTCACCTTTATGCTATAGGGAGTGACAGTTTGATAGAAAAGAGAGAGAGAAAGGATTTAAGTCTTAAATCAGACCACTTTCTACCCTCCTCCCCCATCCCATGCTGCCTCTGGAGGGCTTTCCAAAAGTATGGTAAAAAAATTCCAGTGATGGTTTTAATGTACAGAGAAAGACCTTTAAAAAAAAAAAAACTCTCTGGATCCAGTTGTGGCTTACCTGCCGGGTACGTGTGTACACCCTTGGTGTGCACTGCTGGAGTCTTGCATCCTGTTGCCTGTGATGGAATTTAAGCCACTCATCGCTTGTTTAGAAGGATGGGGTTTGATACTAAAGAGAATGATGTTGGTTTAAAGAATTGCGAGTGTTGAAGTGTTGTTAGGTTGGGAGCGTAGGTCAAAACTTGGGAAGTGCCATAGCAAAAAATGTGTGCATGTTGTGCCATGCTTGATGGTAGTGCAGTTGGGTGTTTAACAAGAGAGATTTAGTGGTCGATTTTGAGATTGCATAGGGGAAGAAAATGAACTATTTTTTTTATTTTCTTTTCTAGACTGTGGGAAGTCATGGATATTAACTGCAGGCTAGATTGCTGTGGGTGTGTGATCATACCATCAAAAGTGTGAATGTTGAAGTGAGAAGGGTAGTTGTGGGTTTGTATTATTGGACTTGTTTCCTAAAATGTTGAGGACTTTTATTTTTTGCTTTTGTGTATGAGAAGTGACTGTTGTAATCCTTTCTTCGATTCAACTACTTTTGCACCTGGCCTGCAGCTGCCCCGTTTGGTGTAGCGTAGGGCCTGGCCTCTTACTCCTTTGCCCACACCCACCCTCCTTACCTCAACCTAATCCTCTCGTTGACCACCCCTCTTAGCCTCGGACCCCAATGAACTGGCAGCTGGGGACCTCGAGGAGAAGAGATGCGGCTTTCCTCTTGCTGCAACATAGCCCATCGAAGAAGATAGCCGATTCTGATGCGGATGGTCTAATGGAATTGTGAATGTTTTTAAACGGAGGAATTTGTATGGTCACTGAAGTGTTGAGTGGATGAATGGAAATTTTGGAGATGCTGGAAGTCAGAATGGTGATAGATGGGACTGAATGCCTGTAATTGAATAGACTGCTGGACCCTGCCTGTGCAAAACTTCCTATAGCCTCCAGAGACCTTTCTGTCTTTCTACCTCGTTCTTCTATCTTCCTGCTTTCCTTTCTGTATGCCCGTTGGTCTGTTAAAGATGTGCCCATAATTTTGTAGGTTATCAGGTCCTTATTTTTTTATATCCCCTAGCGTGTGGCAGTATTTCTTAATGTCCACGATTTCAAAATTATTTTATACCCATCTTTTTATTTTTCTCATATCAGGAGACGATATTCATATGTTATGATTACCTCTTCTGTGTATTTAATTGGGCTCGGTAACCCCCCAGTCAAGGTTGTCACTATGCAAGAATGCCTCATCTTGGTAGCTGCCGTTTGCTGGTGTTGCTAAGACGTTAAATTTCTTGTAATGTCACCTCAAATCCCCTCAGGTATCTAATATTTTCAATTTTAGGTAATGATTAGGACTCACTTATTCAATTGATTCAGTCTGTTGCAGGTTGTTTACTTTCAAAATAGGTTTCTCTCAGAAATATTCTCATGTGAGGGTTACAGTCATAGTGTCAGTGCATTTCATGACCTCTTAATTTTGTGAGGTAATGTGGATGATTGTCCATCCTCTTGTTTCTTGTGCCTTCAATTTGCATCTTCAGCATATTTTAATATATTGCCCTCATTGAGTTGTTTTATACCTAATACATTCCCCCCCAAAGCAAGTAAATAGGCATGGGGGTCTTCAGCCCTTCGTAAATTGACCTGTTATATTTTACTCGTAAGGACTTGAGTAAAAAAACTATGCTAAGCGATAGGGAGTGATTTTTTCCTCCGCCCATAACTGTTTCGATTTTTAAATTATGAAGCTCAATTAGGATGTCTGGTCTTGCCCATTATTACTGTCATAATCAGAAAGTTGCCTTTTAATACAATATGCTCCTTTTAAAAGTGGCCTAGTTGTGGCTGAGATTAAGTTCCTCAATGGGGTTGGTGTTTTGTATATCTCTTTTATTGTTTTTTTTATTGTTGCTGATCTTATTTATCATTAAACCCTTGTATAGTTCAGTGTGACCCCTTTTGCTCTCCTGGTCATTCTTCGGCGTGGTTCCGGTTGTCACTGAGGATCAAGTTGCAGGCTTTTTTTAACAGCCAATCTTGAATTCCTGGCATTGATGGTGTCCTTTTCTGTGATCATCGCACCATTTTTCATGCATGCAAACAGTGATTAATGTTGAAATTTTATCCATGAGGCTCAGAGAGTAAAACGGTTCATTTATCTTAAGTAATTCAAATATTAAATTGGTCAATCTCCTAGCATACATACCTTTTTCTATCTTCCCTTCTATGGCTATGACCCATGTACAGTTCTGTTGCTTGAGTCAACTTTTTGCTTTTTTCTCATATTTTTATAATACCAAATTATGTAATCCTTGAAAAATATTGCGTGTCGTTATCTAAGAATGCTACCAATGCAGTGGAGTGCCCTGGCTAAAGTCAACACATCCTAGCCCTTCCCATGCATCCCTAAAGTGGTTGGCATATGAGTTTGCTATCAGAAGTCTCTAAAAAGTATAACCCCTTGAGTCAAAAACTTCTTCACTGGCATTGATAATGGACGAAATTTCGTCGGCCTGAAATTTTTATAATGGTGACTTTTGGAAAAGGTTTAATGGATTAATTTTTTTTGTTATCATGAAATTTTTCGTGTGAAAGTCACCGTACGTCTGTGTGCTACGCTTGAAAATCATTTGCTCCAGTGAATGTTTGGGGTTTGACCGAATGCAAGGTAATAGAACCCTTAGTATTCTATTGCTTGCAATTGTGAGAAATATTTCAATGACATAATGTCTTGACAAGAATTCATAAAATGAGGACAAACTCTTTTGGGCATTTCTTCTTTAATATTTTCAACCTCCCCTTGCTCTCCCTCCCCTCTCCCACGAGGTTTTCACTCTGGGACTTAGCAGTCAGGGTGCGTGTGCGTGATTGGAAGTAAGCTCCATCCCCTTAACATGACCCTAATCCTCTCTTTAAACTCTCCGCCAAGAAATTTTTACCGAGTGAGATCCTGCATCCTTTGCCCTGAAACCTGGCTTTAAGGCTGTCTGCATATCTTATTTGGTGCGATGGATATTATTTCTGATCAGGGGAACAGCCCAAGGCCCCTTGATCTAAACCTTCTGTGGCACTTGCCGTGGAGGCAGGTTGTTTAGTGAGGGTAGTGTGAATTATGGAGGGTATGAAATACCTCCCGAATCGGGAGCAGACGAAATGCATATTGGTTGCAGTGTCAGAAGTTGCTAAGGCCAGCAGCTTTATTTGTTGATTTGGTTGAACATATAATATTTGCAAATGCCAATTGTAACTAAAAATAAAAAAATTATTAAATTATGCCATATCTCATGTTGCGGCACTTATAATTTATGTTTTGCTTGTATAGTGCTTGAAGTGTAAGTTTTTGTAATACAAATTGTCTACCAAAATTTCCATTGTTTAATCAATGCAGAATAGGTGTACAAATGTAGATATTATTGGATGAAGTACCAGTGTAAAAGTAATTAGAATTGTCTTGAAATGTGATAAGAAAAATCCAAGTGAAATGCTCTCTAAGAGGAAACTTGCCTTTTGTGGGAGTGAAGCTCAGCGATTAAAAGAAAAGACTGCAAAAAAAATTTTTTACTCCATTAAGGCACTGCTAAAATGGTGATTTTCAGTGAAACATCTTATAAGTCTGAGCAATTTAACCATTTTTATTAAGTTCCAGTTTTGATTCCCTCACCAGTTGATATAGTATGTTAAAAGGAATATAGTCTTTTACTTAACAAAATAAAAATTAAGTGAGGCCTCATGGAAAAGTCAAAAAGGTAATTACTTTATGCATGTTATGTGTCATTTCCCCTTTATGTCTTGGTTTATTCCAGACATGCCGAAAATTTCATTTTAATTTACATTGTGCTACATTGTCTTTAGAATTAACATACATTCTCTCAATGATTTTTGCTTAATCAGAGTTGTCCAAACTTTAAACATAAGTATTACATCCCATTTTGAATCTCATTTCCTAAGTTTTGAAAGGAAATAGATTTTTGTAAACTAGGTTGAGTCTCAATGAAAATATCTGATTTTGAAATCTCATTACTCTTTAGATTTTCAGGGCTCCCACTTAACTGTGAAAACCGTGAATTTTGTCTACTGTAAAAAAAAACCTGGAAAAAGCCGTGAATTTCATCATAAAACCTTCAAAATCTCGTAAACTTGATTATAAAACTATTATTGACAGATCAAAAGAAAAATAGATGTCGATCACGTATCAAGTTCAGACATGCACAGATACTGTCTACAAATGTATATTCGAATCGCAATCATTAGTCCATGTCTCATGACGACACATTGATCTTAAACCTGTGATTGGAAGACGTTACCATAGTGTTCATTAACCCTGGCGAAAAATCAGACACTTCTTCATTTTTCTGCCACCCTACTCCCTCCAATATCTCACTAACAACCTTTCGCTGGCCCTGAATGTTGCTAACGATAGGTGACGTCATAAGAGGTGATAGCACTGCATTTTCATTCACAGCGTCTGTCGCGTTTATTAAGTATTTAGTTAATGTGCGGCCTATGATTGTTGCGTGATCAACAATTTGACTAAAACGGCTCATCAACGGACCGAAGACATTTAAACCGTGAAAACCTGGAAAAAAAACGTGAATTTTATAATTTAGTTAGAGTGGGAACCCTGACTGTTATACTCTAGTAACTTCAGCCAAAAGATACCAAGTGCATACTCCTCACTATAGGGAATTTTAATGAGGGAGTGAATAATCTTAGGAAGCTGTATCGTGGAGTACCTGGAAGCAGTGGCGTAGCTATGGGGGGGGGGGGATGAGGGGGATAGATCTCCCCCAAAGCCTCAGATAAATAAAAATAATATTCAAAACTATTTTGTATTTTTGACATGTAGTAAATTTTAACGTAACCCTTTAATGAAACTCAATTTTTAAGTGCTAAACTTAGGGCCCCCGCGCACCGGCAACTTTTACAAAGCAACTATTTAGTTGCTTTCAGGAAGTCCCTATGGAACACACGGCAGTTGCGGCAACTAAAAAGTCGCCCGTGCGCAGGGCCACAATCAATTTCGTGTGTTTCATTTGAACATCCACAAAGCAACTAAATAGTTGTTTTGTAAAAGTTGCCAGTGCGCAGGGGCCCTTATGTAAAATGTATTTGCAGGCATGCCATTTTTCCAAAATTTTCCCAAAAAGGGGGGTGGGAGGTCGCCCTTCCCATCCCCTCCTAATCCCCCCAAAGCATAATCCTAGTTACGCCACTGCCTGGAAGTATTTATAGCTTTAGTTTTAAATTTATTTTCGAGTGGCAGGGTCACCTCTCCAGAAATAAATCTCGAAACATGTAGAAATTTTGTTACAAACGCAATAGCCCTAGATTTTAATATGCATACGCACATGTCTTGTAATGCTACCTCTCAGGAGGCATTACAGGACATGTGAATCATATTTTACTGTGACACGGCGAGAAGTTGAGATAGAAATTGCTGTATCTCATAGGCTTCAAGGCTGTCCATCTTAGCACTCAATTCTGTGTGGGTAATCTCTCTCTGCTCTAGGATCTCCTGCTTTCAAGAAAAATTTTAAGATACGCATTTGGCATCCTCAGCGGCTTTGATCTTACAAATACCACTCGATCCTGAACTACCATATTTATCTGAATATATTCCCCCCTTTTTTCCAAAAAAGCATATGGTAATTGTTAATGGGGGGACTACAAATAGACGCATTTTTTTTTTTTTACCTGAAACTGAAGTCTCAAAATTAGAGGGGGGACTATATTCGGAGAAATACTCTCTGGCTCTCCTTACTTTGTGAAGAATCCGTCCATAATTATTATAGTATGGTTAATTCTTGATTACTTCTATGAATGAAAAATGTCTATAGTTAATTTTACAATACGTATGCGTTTGATTTCTTATACATAATTTTGTGTGGAGATCTTCCAGAAGCCTATTATTGTTTCGACGTGCTGCATGCCCCTTAGGCGCCAATAGAATATGTACATAAGCCCTCTCGAAACACCCTTATCCGAATACTGGACCATAGGTGGTAACAGAGTGCATAGTTCAGGATCATGTGTATTTGTAAAATAAAAGCCGCTGAGGATGCCGTTTGCGTATCTTAAGTTTTTTTATTGAAAGGTGAAACAAAATAATTTGTCTGGAAAAGAAGGAAGGAGATTAGAAGAAAAGTATATTCATCACTGTAGATGCAGGGAAGAATATGTTAAAATGAGAGTTGTTGTGGATTGGTGGTCTACGGTGGGGGTGGATTCCATAATTTGTGTGGAAATGGAGAAGATGGTAATGGTTAAGGTAGCTCTCCAACGCAAGTTTACGTTATTTCATTAGATCAAAATCATCATCATTATAGTCAACAACCCTAAAGTTGGTTTGATGCAGCCCTCCAGTCCTTTCTCCTATCCCCTAGCCTTTTCATTGCCACATATTTCTTCTCTTTTACATCCTTTATAATCTGTCCTGACGAATGAAGGCGAGGGCAAACGATTATTTGGGCGAAGATCAGTTTGGTTTTAGAAAAGTGAAGTCAGCTTGTTACGCAATAGCAATAATGAGGTCCCTCGTGGAGAGGAACCTAGAATATGACCAGGACGTGTATGCCTGCTTCGTGGATTTTGAAAAAGCATTTAATAGGATGAACTGGGTAAAGTTAATGAATATACTCAAGCTAGGAATTAAGGCTAGGGGGGATTAAGGCGCAACTAATTCTGGGAGGTATGGCATACCTGGCAGAATAAGCAGGAGTTGCGAGGGCCCTCCGCCAGAAAAAATATAAGATAAATGGTGAGTTTTACGGCCTTCTGAGGGATATTTCATTAATCCTTACACTATTCTATAAGTAATATTAATCCAATGAAATAAAATTGGTTAAACTTAAAAAATTGTCTGAGCTCTTGGGGGGGGGGGGGGGATTTTATCCCCAAACCCCCCTCGCTACGCCGCTGTACTCGGAGAATAGGTGTAGATTGGAGGGTGGCGGAGGGAGTATCTGGGTGGGCAAGCATTGGCCGGGGAGTGAGACAAGGTTGTCCTTTATCGCCGCTGCTTTTTAACGTATGTGCTGAGAAAATGGTAAAAGAAGAGAAGCGTGGGACGAGTTGGAAGCTGGGGTGAAAGTGGGAGGAATGATGGTTAAATCGGTAAGGTTCGTGGATGATCAGGCGCTCATCAGCGAGGGGACTGCAGGCTCTAATGGATGCGTTAGACGATGGGTTCGAGGAATATGGGATGAGGATTAATCACAAGAAGGTCAAGGTGATGCGGTTTTGTAAACCATCGCGAGCGAGGAATGTGAGACTCAAGATAGAAGTAGGTGGGGAGAAGCTTGAACAGGTAGAGCAATTCAACTATTTGGGCAGCACATTAGCGGAAAACGGATGCAGTAATAAGGACATCAGGAAGCGAATGCATTAGCAAAAGAGGCGTTCATGAACAGGAAGGAGCTTCTGAGAGGATCGTTATGTAAGAGTTTAAAGAAAAGGTTAGTGAAGAGTTTGATCTGGTGTGTAGCTCTCTACGGTGCGGAAACGTGGAAGGAGGACGAGACAAGATCGGAGGCATTTGAGATGTGGGTATGGAGAAGGTGGAATGGACAGAGAGGAGGAGAAACAACGAAGTGCTGGACATGTGGGTGAGGAGAGGCAGTGGGGTGGTGGCAGAGGGGGTTGGGGTTTTGGGGATAACCCCGCCCCCCAGGGCTCAGAGAAATTTTATGTTTAATCCATTGTACTTAATTGGATTGATATTACTAGTAGAAAAGTGTAAGGATTAATAAAATGTCCCTCAGAAAGCCGTAAAACTCACCATTTTGAGCTATTTATCTTAAAATTCCGTAATTTATTAAATTCGCACCTACAGCTTATCCTGGTGGGTATACCATACCCCCACACACCCCGGTATTAAGTAGTTGCACCTAAACCCTCCCAGCCTTAACTCCTAGCTGCGCCCCTGAGGAGAGGCAAAATTTAGATGAGATACGGAGGAGACAGAAGGTTCGGATGGAGCGAGTACTTAGCGGGGAGGGGATGTTGAAAATGGTGTTGGAGAGTAGAATGTTAAGTAAACGAGGGAGGGGAAGGAAGAGAATTGGATTTTTAGATAGATTGAAAGGGAGTAGGCCTTACAGTGAATTGAAGAAGACAGTGCTAAATCATTTGTACGAACAGAGGCATTGTCGCTGAGAGGTAACGTTTAGGCGCCTCGGAAGGTATTGAGCCCGCCTCTTCCCCCTTACGGCGACCTTAATCCTCCCGGTCTACGGGAAAAAAACCTTCAGCGTCCGGAAGTCACGTTACAGGAGGGCACGGAGTTTTAAGAGTAAATGGACCTTATTTCGCCGCTCAAACCCGTCATTTCAGTGGAATTAAAAGGCTCCCGGATAGGAGGGAGCACTGATGATCTTCGCTGTTTACATAACTGCAGTGGCGTAACTATGGGGGGAATGAGGGGATAGATCCCTCCCCAAAGCCTCAGAGAAATGAAAAAAATTATTTAAAGATATTGTCTAGTTATGACATGTAATAACTGCATCTGTTTAAAGTTAAATTTTTTGTGCCAAAATGATGTAAAAATGTATTTCCAGGCATGTAATTTTTCAAAAATTTGCTGTTTACCCCTTCCTCTCCTCCCCTCGCCACCCCAGGCCATCCCATCCCCCCCAAAGCATAATCCTAGTTACGCCACTGCATAGCTGTGAATACGATAAGTTATATCAGTTTTTTCTCCATCTCGTCTTCATTAATAATGCTGCGCCAATGGCCAATAATTAAGCTAGGCGAAGGAGGGAGTTGCCTACGGTCTTCAGCCCTGCCATGTTGAGGACAGGCACAAGTCCTAGTGAAGTTCTAATGGAATAACCCTCTAACTCAGGGGCGGATCCAGGATTTATTTCTGGGGGGCACAAGCAAGGCCGTATCCAGGATTTTGTTCTGGGGGGCACAAGGATACCTCGTAATACAAAACGAACGCAACGATAATGGGACCGTATTAAAAATCTTGCATATTTTTAAGGGCCTGGGGGGGCACGTGCCCCCCCCCCCCCCCAGATCCTCCTATTCCCTAACTGCAGTATTTTAAATGTCTTGACTCGATTTCTTATTTTTTTCTTCTAAACTACTGAAAATTCTTAACTACTATACGATTTTGTAGTAATTTTTAGGAATGTAAAAAATACCCGAGACACGCAAAACAACAATCGATTAGTGGGAATGAAGAGGTGAGGAAGCTGGGGTCTACTCAACGTGTTTCACCGAGGGTCCGTAGTACCTTTTTTTAAGCCTGCTAGTGTTAATTTGCCTAATAGAAGTAGATAGAGCGTAAGAAAGTTAGTAAAGAGAAAATTTCAGTTTGAACAAAGAGAGGGAAAGACTATTCTCGTCCTGGAGTATCAGTGGCAGGGCTTCACTGTGGAAACAGATTACGCCAGCCGTGGACCCAAGGTTCATTTGCCTGAATCTCTGTGATAAGGTGTGAATATTATCAGGATCGTCACGTTGACTTTGGTGTTAGTAGACGGAGTTCAGTGTCTCATCTCGTCCGGAAGAGACTCACTTTTCGTTTCATAATTTTCCTCGTGTATACGGATTCTCACCCTAACAACTCATGGACATGGTATCCGGCGGATATCCATTTGTCCCAAAATCCGATATCCATAGGATATCCCCTTCCAGATATTAATACCATTTTTTGCATATTGTTGCAAGAATATACACCAAAAAGATTCCGAGCAAGCGAGTTATATGTACATACAAGCGAGCATATATGTGGGTAACCAACTCGTTTGCTTCGTCGAAAAATCCAGGACACGAACTGAACGCACATTTTTAATATTTGATTTATACGTGGATAATTTTAGACTGGATAAATGTTTATATAAAAATTTTGAAAAAAGGCCTCACTGACACACTCATATTTTTTCATAGATTCATGTAAGCGTCAGTAGTCAGTGTGCCATAAGAAAAAAATGGAGTGGCATTGTAGGTACATATTAGCGCTTTTATTTCATGTTGGAGTTTCGGGGGAAATATTTATTTAAAATATTTACGCAAAATTTGCTTGTCGTAAGATCTGCTTATGGAGATCGAGAACCATTTGGGGGCCCAGAATTTTTTTACGCATCAAAACGTTTTGTTTTTAGAGAGTTGAGAGTTTTTTTTTGAGTCCCTCACCGTGAAAGATTTACCGCTCGAGATTTTGATGTACAAAAGGCCCCGTCCTCATCAGAGTGACGAGGACAGCACCTCGTCATTAAAATAACCGCCGACGAATTAATTCGGCTTGTAGTACTATTCCCACCAAACCCCGAATAAAAACGGCTTTTGAGACCAAGTATTCTTATAAACTGAAAACGAAGTATTCTCCCTTAAATACAAAAATCTTCCCCATCAAAATTAATAAAAAATATTTATTCGTACGACTACCGAATACAAAATCTGAACCGTTGCTCGCCCAATTGCCCTTTTCTACTTAAATGGATCGCAGGAAGTGATCGAAGTTCTAATAGCCATGCTACGGACTTTAAATGTGAATAAAACAATCACTAATATAACAATATTGGACAAGGATTCATGTAATTTCAAGATCCGGAATCAATTTTGAAAGAATTATATTAATATATGCAAATTAGCCTATTTTAATGCATGAAATAAGAAAGTGGGTTATGTACTCTGAAGATTTCGAGAGTACGCGTTGACTCATGAAAAAAATTTCATACCATTTTAAAATTCGAATATTATCAAGATCGAAATATTTTGGACTAAATTTTTAGGCATAGTCACTGAAACGCAACGAAGTCAGTACATACTTCATACATCAATTCAAACACTTATTCATGACTTCGGGAAAAGATATTGCGCGTTAATGACCGAAATGAGATAAATTTAGTTGCTTCAGAACGATAGAAAAAACATGGAGCGTAGTTAATAATGTAGGAGACATGACCAAATTGACATGAAGTTGAACTTATTGATACGATAAAACTGGGTCCCCTGGACTGGGAGACTTTGGATAATGTCTTCTCTCTATTCTTTATATTTTTCTCCACCTTCGGGTACGATGGTAATATTATTGGGTGGGGGTAAGGCCGTAGCTAGAAAAATCACGGGGAAGTGTATATAAAGGGGCAAGAAATAATTTTGGAGGAGGTACTCACTTAATACCGTGCCCCAAAAAAATTCGGTGTGATGTGAGACCGTTGATTCTCTCCGCTGGCCACGGTCTTGATTGGGTATCCGGGAAAAACGATCCCTTTCGAGTACCCTCTTAAAAGGCTGTTTTGAATTCAAATGCCCCCGAATTTGAACCGTAGAGTCAAATGTAGGCCCCCTCTATTAGCACTATGAGTTTATAAATCGTTGGGTCTCAAAACATTGAGCCTTACACAAGTTTTCATTGCAGTTATGCGGCACAAAGCCTTCTATAGGAATAAATTGAATATAATTTTGGGGTGAAATAAAAAATGGAGTATTCGAAATACACATGTATAAATATTAACAAAATATGTATAAATATTTGTAGCCGCTAATTTAACATGCGCGTCACAAGGTTATAATGGTAAGTGAATGCTAAACGATATGTTTGCTAAACTAAACACGTTAATATAATGGAGTTAGGATTGTTGGCTTTGGGGTATGCGCCATCATGGTGGAGATGAGACCTATTTCGGTTGCCACTTTTCTCTCGGAGCAAATTTAACACCCAGCAAAAGTTGACTACCCGAATCGATATCACCGGTGCAGTGCTTTTTATTGAAAATGATTAATACCTTCTGAAAGAATTTTTTTCAAAAAAATCAATAAGACTGGAGATAAAAGACACCGTACTATCTTAGCAGGTAGTAGGAAATTCTCGATTCATATTTGCCATGTTTACCCTATTTCTGCCGTAAATCACCGGATAAGAGCATGTTTTCTTGTCGATTCCGTTGTCGCCATGGCAGCAAATTGTCGATATTGGGCGATATGTCAACATATGGGTATCTATAACATATGGGTATATATAACATACGTGTATCAGCAAGTATTCTGGTGTAATAGGAAATCTAATACTCTGCCGTTGTAGTACGGCGTTCCACAAGGATCTATCTTGGGTCCTCTTCCTTTTTTATTATATATATTAACGATCTACCGAATCACTTGAAACGGACCTCGATATTATATGCGGATGAAACCACAATAATCCACACTCTCAAGAATTTTAATAATGCCGGGAGAATAACAGATGACTTGATAAACAAGTCTAATGATTGACAACATTGATTATATATCTGTGGGCACGCTCAAGTCACACCAAAAATATGCTTTTATTACAAAAAAAACAATGAGTGCTCTTCTAGTCCTAAATAAGGATGGGTCCTACGCAAACCACATTCATTCAAGCAAAAATATTGGCAGCGTACACTTAGCATGTCCTGGAAGTACTTTCCTTTATAAAAATAAATCTGTCAACCTTCCGAGTGAAAGGAGATAGTCACAGTCACGACACTCGACACAAAGACGGACTCGAATCCCATATCGCAGAATTGAAATACAATGCTGAATTTCAATATACCAGGCTTCAGGCTTAAACATTTTTAACACATTGCCTGACAAGTCCCGATTCATTTATGATTCCCGCTATGCATGGAACATTATAAGGTGGCTTCCACAACACCCACATTTTAGCATTGACAAATTTTTCGAATCTAAATATTAGATACACTACAGGATGATAAGGCAAACGTTCAGTAATGGTGTGAGAAAACTCGCGCAGCTTCCCTGCGGCGGATGCAGATCACAACGTAGCTCTTACGAAATGCAGCGTATGATTCAAAAGACCGATGAAAATTATAAAGACGAGGAAATGGAACGTGGGAGCGCTGAAGGGGACTGTGAGGAGAGAAAATCAAGAATTTGTGGAAAATAGTATCTGGTAGATTGAAAATATACAGACTGCAGAGTAAGGGTGGGATAATATTTAAACTGGAGTAGTCAAAGCGGCGGAGAAGTCAAGTGGCTACGTTGACACTAGAAGGATAAAGAATCCGTTTATAACGGAGGAAATTGAAAAGAAATGGAGGAGAGAAGTACCTAGAAGAGGACGGATACAGAACAGGGCGAAAGGGTGTAGGTATAGGCAAATTAATAATCGATTTCGGCGTGAAACCAAGAGGGCGAGGGAGGCTCGGTGGAAAAGATAGCTTGAGGATCTGGGAAATTTCCAGAAGGAAGGAGAGGTAGTCGCGTTGTACGGCAAGGTAAAGTCACTATCGCGTCGCGTTGTAAGGCACTATCGGGCTGCAAAAAAATACAAGCCATATCAAAAGTTAGGCTAAGGATGGAAGTTTGCTGATCGAGCGAGACGTGGTTCAGAGTAGATGGGAGGAATATGTGGAGGATCTGCATGACAGCAGGAATAGACCGGAAAGATTGACTTTAGGGGAGGAAAGTCCAATGTAGGAGGGTAGTCTTGGGATCTTAGACGCGGAAATCGAGAGAGCCCTTCGTGTATGAAGACTAGGAAAGCAGTGGGCGTGGGTAATACCACTTGTGAACTTCTGAAGAATCGGGGGGGAAGGTAGGAAAAGGTTTTTCGAATTAGTCCGAAGGGTCTATGAGGAGGTATGTTGCCCGCAGGATTTCGTGAAGACGTTTTTAATTCCGCTACCGAAAAAGAAGAAAGCTGTGGAATGCGGAGATCATAGGATTATCAGCCTAATATCGCACGCGGCGAAAGTTGTACCGAGGATATTTAACAGGCGATTGGAGGCGAGGTAAAACGAGTATTTGGGCGAAGATTTGTTTGGGTTCAGAATAGGAGAGTCCACACGAGATGCAAAAGCGGTAATGAGGTCCCCAGTGGAGAGAAAACTAGAACATAACCAGGACATGTATGTGTGCTTCGTGGATATTGAAAAAGCATTTGATAGTGGACTTGATAATTTAAATTGATATTCTCATGAAAATTGGCTTATGTTGGAGGGATAGGTGAATCATTCGTTATCTGTAAATGGCCCAGACTGCGCAAGTGAGGGTTTCGGACGCAGAATCAGGGTAGGCGAGAATTGTCCGCGGAGTGAGGCAAGGCTGTCCTATATCTCCGCTGCTTTTTTCGACGTGTGCTCTGAGGAGATGGTTAGAGAAGCGTGGGATCAGTGGCAGATTCAGATGGAGGGGGGGGGGGCGCCCCACCCATCGTGTCCGCCCGAATTGCCAAACATTGCAGAACCACAATTGTAACTTTTTTATATTATAAGATGGCATTTTCTTTTATATGTTCCAGCGATTTGATCGTTGGATTATTCTTCCTCATAGAATAATCCTCTAAAATCGCTGGCACAGCAATGGTTTTCCTGGTTTCGCTGATGGTAGGACCCGCCCGCCTTTGTGACGTTGCGGGATTCCTCATCCCATCCCTTCCTTCCCTATCCACTCCCAGGAGGCGTCGTCGGGCTCCTATCGCGGCGGCGCCTCCTTCCTGTCCTCCCCCTTCTGAGTGCAGAGGTGATAAGCTTATAGCTTCAGACTTCGGCCCAGGAGAGTAACCCCGCGAGCCCGCCCTAGGGTTTCGAATCCACTGTCTTTTATATGTGTATAATGAATTAAATTAAATTTTTCTTTTACTCTGTCTGTGACTTGATTATTTTTTATCACGATAAAAGTGAAGGCAATTCAAGATATCTTTTGCGCCCTCCCCTTGGGATTTTTCTGTATCTGCTACTGCGTGGGAAGATTTGGAAGCTGTAGTAAAAGTGGGAGGAATTATGTTTAAATCAGTGAGGTTCTCGTATGATCGGGCGTTGATTAGCCAGTTAAAGAGGGGGCTACAGGCTCTCGTAGATGAGTTACGCAAGCGTTGCGAGGAGTAAAGCATGAGAATTAATGACGATGAGACCAAGGTTATGCGATTTTTAATGAATCGCGAAATAGGAATATGAGACCCACAGTAAAAGTAGGTGGGGAAAAACTTGAGCAGGTAGATTAATTCAACTATATGGGCAGCACTTCAGATGAAAACGGATACAGCAGTGAGGATATCAGGGAGAGAATTGCGTTAGCAACGGAGGCGTTCATGAACCGGAAGGAGCTCATAAGACGATCGTTATCTAACAGTTTAAAGAAAATGTTAGTGATGAGTCTGATCTGTAGTTCCGCGCTTTACGGTGCGTAGCCGTGGACAATTAGGAAGGACGAGAAAACATTGGAGGCCTTCCAGATGTGAGTCTGGAGAAGAGTGGAGAAGGTGAAGTGGTCGGAGAGGAGGAGGAACGACGAAGTGGTGGGCATGGTGGTTGAAGAGAGGGGCCTTCTAAATGAGATGCGGGTGAGACCAGTAGCGTAGCCAGGAATTTCTTTCAGGAGGGGGGGGGGTCAAACCAGGGTGGAAAATGTTTTAAAAACAGGGTACCAAGTAGAGGGTTTTTAACTTATTTTAACACATTTCATAGTCAAAACAATTTAATTTGTAAATTTATGATTTTTCAATATTTTGTTTTCTTTTATTAAGGAAACAAATTGTGTTTTTATATTTCGGGGGGTCCGGACCTTCCCCCTCGCTACGCCACTGGATGAGACAGGTCTGGATGGAGCGATTACTTAGCGGGGAGGTGATGCTGAAAACAGTGTTAGAGGGTAGAATGTTGTACACGTGTTTTACTGGATTGATGATTTTATATCAATTTATTCATTTCTTTCATTATTTTATCTTGAACATCGTAGTACTGAACAATTTATTAGAATTATTTCATTTTATTGTCGGCTGAATTGACTATTTTATTTTCATTGCGTCCACGGAATAGACTTGATAAAGTGTTTGGGAGTTGCGTAATACTTGCGTGTGTGGCGTAGCTCTGAGAGGAAGAAATGTGAAAATGAGGCGCCCGTGATGTGATGGAAAGAGTTTTAATGTTGGTTTCGTTCTGAGCCAAGTCTCACTGCCACTAAAAAATATCCGTACTCAATGGGCGAAAGATTCGGATACAAACAAACAAATAAATGCGCGTGTCGCTGGAGATCACTGGGGCACTGATTAAGCTCTCGTTCCCACTTTGTCTTCCCCTCCCCTCCCTCCCCCACCCGTCCTTCGCACTCAATTTCTTCCCCTCAACCCCCTCCTCACACTTCTATTGGAAGAAGACCTTTTATCTCGCTCGCTCCGTCGCACGTACATCGAGGACGATTGCGCCCATCGAATCGCAGCTGTTTCATCCGCGATTGTTTATTCTTCGAACGAGACGCTACTCGGTGCGGTGCAGCTCCGCTTCGGGTATTCAGCCTGTGTTTTCTCATTTCTTCTCGAGGATCGCACTCTCTCGGCATGTCCCGCGAAGGGCAGCCTGCGTTTTCCGCCCCCGTCAACGTCGAAGACGTCGAGCGCATCGCAGCGGCCCGCCTTCCGAGGGCGGCCCTGGATTACTACCGGAGCGGCGCAGGGGAGGAGTACACGCTGAGGAACAACAGGGAGGCCTTCAGGAGGTAAGCATCGCTTCTTTTCTCTCAAGTAGTTTCCCTTGGCAAGGATCAAGGGGGATTGATCCCCCCCCCGAAATGAAAAAAATTAAATGGATACTTTATGCTCGCTTGGTGCACGCACGACGATATTATATATCGGCGCAGGGACATGTAGTATTCCAATGCGACTTAAGTCAATAATTATCTAAGCGAATTTGTAGGTGCAGTGCGTGAAATAATAGTGCTGTGAATTAGTAGAGAGGTGAGTGACTTATGAGCCTCCTGACGGACCGCAGAATTGACATCGACACCGAGGAGTTAATTCATTTGGTCGCTGCAAAAAAAAAGCTAGAAGCCTAAATTCAATTTTATAATAATATTTTTATATTTTCCTTTAAGGTTTTATTATAAATATGTATATTTAACTGTATACGCTATTTTATTTATCTTATAAAAATAATTTTATGCTTGTGTACTATTCCATTACCCCCTCCCCGAAAATATTTTCTGGCTACGGCCTTGTCCCTTGGTAACTCTCAGTGATTGTTATAGTTAAAAAAATGTCCTGGACCGGAAATGGAACCGCGGACCTTTGCCAATACCAGCATAGAACCTAAGCTAAACCGCGCATGGTAATCATCGTGAAATATTTCTTTATGACGGCGTGGCCGGAAGGAATGAACAAGTGTTCTGACGCAATGTCTTCGTTCCATCCACGCTTCATATTTTAAAGGCAGCATTGCTTTTACGTCGGAGGAGACTCGATAGAATGTAATGCTTAACAAGGTCAAAGCGAGCGGGCAGTGGTCAAGGGGTTCTTACCTCCGCGAAATGTTTGGTAATTACGGTCTTAAGTTTACCCCCTCCAAATGGAATTCCCCCTTAAATGTTATCCCGCTCTCCTCAAAAAACTTTCTCTGGCTACGATGGATCCTGCATTTTCATCAAGTTTCTACTAGATCTACGCACTACGGGGACATTATTTCGCTTCTATTAAAAGTTCTATGGATTAAGACATATTTCATATGTTATGATAGATTTGCATGGAACACTTCGTGAATCAGCCCGGCTTCTCCTTCCTCCCACATTGGTCTTTTCTCTCTAAACAACAGTGCTTATTTCTTTTCCTTCTGTCTGTAAATCCTATTCTCTTCCTCCCCCTTTCCCTGCCTACCTAACATCCCTCCTTCGACACAACAGCTTCCCCTCTCTGCTAAGTACTCTAGCCATGTTTGCAAACACTCTGTCTCCTCTTTATTTATTTAGAGATTAATTAATTTATAGCAATCAATTTACAGTGGAACGGTTAGATCGAATAATAAATTTCACGTATTACTGAAGTAAAATCTAATGCTTTCCCTGCTAATATTATTAAGAAAAAGCTATTCGGCCTTCTAGCCTGCTATTTCTCTCCATTCTGCCAACGTTTCGGAACTTAAGTCGCGTTCCATTATCATTCCTGACCTCACACGGAGACTCAGTGATGGGGAAATGATCTACCACTGGCTCCACTCTCTGGGGACCTCGGAGGAGTTCTCATAAAGTTCAAGATAAGGAAGGGGTTGTCATGGAGCTCCAAAGATCCCAAAATTTCTCTGGGCGGGTACTTCCTGCGAGTGAAGTTGGTGTAAACGTCTTTGAAGACATATTTTCGTGATTACAGATCATTTGTGAAGTCTTTTACTTCAGTTGATCATCTTAGACTTTCATGTTAGGTACTCTCGAGGAGAATTAAATCTTGAGAAAAAGGAAAATCTTTGGAAATGGATTCACGCGGTCGAACTCTCAATAAGTTTTCTTTTTTTATCGCATTAGAGTTCACCAGCATCCAGCTTCCGCAGTTAGAAAAAAATCGAGGCGCGTGAATCAGCATGTTAAAACTGCATTGAAATTCACCGCCAGCAGTTCCTTTCGTCGTTAAATACTAGCGTTACCTCACCTCATGATTTATGTTGAAGTTGGGTGAAACAATTACCTATATCGATCAGAAACGTAAATTGCGTCTGCGAGCGAAATGCGTTTTAAATCTCCTGTGTGTGTCTCTCTTGCAAGAGAACTGTGCGTTTGACAGTGACAGCAGTAAAGTTTTCTAATCTCTCAACCATAAGACTCGGCTGGCAATGACTAGCGACGACACGATAGGTGACTTGGGACATAAATCGGCGGGCTCTGAGGACTCCACTGGATCATTGCACCAGCATCATTGCACAACCAAACCATTAGCGGGAGATTAGGACGAGGTTTTGTAGTGTTTTCTTTATGCATCAATAGAGACTTAGAAATAAAATTTCCCTAAGATCCTGAGAAAATGAGATGGAATAAACATAACCTTGCTAAGTCTCCATCGTAACTTACCGTCTCCTGAGAATGAGATGTCCCTGTATCGAATATATATTTTCACTTTCAGCTTTCTTGGTGGTAAATTGCACCATTTTCCTCTAACAATCCTCCCATTGAAAGATGCCTCCTCATAAAGGCTGTTGGAATGCTTCCAGGGGGCAGAATGTTATTCTCAGCATTTTTACGTTCCGTATATAGCAGTTTGATGAAGGAAAATGCGAAATATTGTTTGCTTGTTTTCGCCTGCACGGTTTTTTCTATTTTGTGAATTATATATTTACTTTCAATGATTTCTTTAAAAATGATAGGTTATAACCTATTAATTTTTTCATAATTTATCGTTATATACATCAATAGGTTGGTTTCCTATTATTTTTTTATTGCCTAAATCGAAAGATTACTACTACTAGAAACTAGGCCCCTGTGACGTCACGTGGCATCGTATGGGCGCCAATCTGGACTTTTTCAAATGAGGATAAAATTGACCATTTCCATTCGTCTAAACCGGTATTTCTAAAACCAAATAATTTTTATATTATGAATACACTAATGTTGGGTAACGAATCGCAATCAATGCCTTTCGTTTTCTTTGATGAAGGAAACTACCCTATTGTGAGTCTAGCGGTGCAACAATGAGGTACACGGTTTTTTTACCCTAAGGTAGTATGTAAATGGACTCCAGATAATAAGAAGAGAAGGAAAGAGATTTCGAGTAGTGCCTCTCGATCTGTTGTAACCATGGATGTAGAATTCTTGGTCCTCTAGGATCTGAACCGGGAGCTTTCTCTCCCCTGCTGATGAGTTGCGATTTTCAAATAATATTTCGGGCATCTTCATATATCTCTTGAAAACCCAAAAGCTCGGAGCTTCCGTCACGGTTGCATAGCGAACGGGAGCAGCTGATTTAAAAAAGTGATAACGGCGAAGCATTTCATGAATTAATTTAGCCCGATTCTTAAATTGCGATGAATAAAAAAATATTAATTTTTAATTTAATTAATGTGAATAAAACTTACAAGGAGCTTTTCCTCATCCTCCTCAATTGAAGAACGCGACTCCTCATACCTCGTTTTTTTGTGGTCTTCTTTGGAAAGAAAAGGTCTCTGCGATAGTCCTTCGAAGGTTTCCGCTCGGCGGCGTTGGACCGTTGAGGTAGGAGTCTTCCCAGTTTGTATCCGCGTTCATTTTGTGGCTATTGGCAAGAGGAATCAAAGTAGCTGATATCTGATGGCCAATTTCAGAAATGAGACAGAGGTGACCGGCCGGTTTGTTTACTAGTGCTTTAGCCTGGCGGTATGTATATTGTATGGCGGAAAATGTATGTCTCAGTTGTGAATTTTGGATTAAGTATTCATCTCCACAGCCGACATTTGGAGTTCAATAGATACTTCAAGAGGCCTGTCGTTGAGGGCTATGAAGTGGACCGCTGTAATCATATACCCATTGGAAGTTGTCGTAATTGAAGCACTGGAGTATTTGGTTCTTATAATGGGCTTTTACGTATAAACAAACGTTATTAATGGCATGTCACACGAGATACACGCTTTTCGGAAGAAAATTGGCGCTTCTTTTTCCGTTTTCGTGTATGTTTGACGATTTTATTAACCATCTATTACCATAGATTATTATGAAAGTCATCAAACAATATGATAGACATCTCCTCACATAAGCCATCCGCCCTAAATAAGCTAAGATCTTTTGTTTTAAGGTTGTGAATCCGACCTGTATCTCTTAAGTTAAGGGAATTCCCTCTCAGAAACCCTCATTGACGTATTAATTAACCAATCTCCTTTTGTACTGTTTCTCCTGTTCTGCTGCTTTAGACCCTGCTGTGTTTCGTCCGCCATCCTGCCGGAAAAAAAAACTATCGCGGGCAATCAACAACCTCGCACTCAAGCCCGCAGAATTCCAACCTCTCCGATCACAAATTATACTGTTACCGCGAAAAGTGAAACGGAATTTCGCATCGATAGATTGCTGCATTAATCCATTTAAAAATAAATGTTCGGTTTTCTGTCAAAAACAATTGATTCCACGTTTAGAGCCTGATCCAAACTTGAATTTAAGGGGAGTTGAAGCTTCCTGGGTGCTAAGACGATATGAAATACTCAATTAAGTATTAAATGATGAAAATTAGGTTCCCTGGGCGATAAATTATATATTTTTTGACACATTCCGTGCGGGAGACTTCTTAAACAGTCATGCCACCACCCAGCCCATGGCGAATGACTGCTTATACCGTCACGGGGCCTATGACGGTTATTTCGATTCCAAAATTCACTAACTCTTGATTAACTTTGTGGTATTCCATCATAAGTTTTGCTGGATATCACACAATTAATTATACCCCTTTTTTTACAGAGCGCGACCCGTGTTTCAATGAATTATCATCATCTTCAGGCGCAAATAAATTTTGAAATTCATAATTTGCGCCCGAAGATGATGATAATAGGGTAGTTTCCTTCACCAAAGAAAACGAAAGGCATTGATTGCGATTCGTTACCCACCATTAGTGTATTCATAATATACAAATTATTTGGTTTTAGAAATACCGGTTTAGACGAATGGCAAGGGTCAATTTTACCCTCATTTGAAGAAGGCCAGATTTGAAGAAGGCCAGATTTGAAGAAGGCCCATGCGATGCCACTCCACGTGACGGCACAGGGACCTAGTTTCTATACGAGTAGATAGGAGTTTTACATCGTCTGAGGTTACCAATGCATGCATGAGGTACAGAGCTCAGGGAAACATGTCTTAATAATCACTTATTAAAACTGCCTAAGGTCGGAAAGTTTCCTTCGTTTGCTGGGGTATTAATAATCCTTATTTAAGCCAAGCGCTACCTGCTAGCATCCTGCGTCGTATCAGCGCTCAAAGCCTCGCCCCAAGGTCACCTCACTTGCGGCAGCGGGAACCAGAACGACGTGACACGGAGTTTTCCCAACATTCATACTTAGCCGTCGCGTTTTCGCGCGCTTGAAAATTTTCACTTTTCATTTAATCGCGAAAAATAGATATCATCATTTAAAAATCTGAAAGAGTGAAATACGTACTCCAGGAGTAATAATCTTTCGATTTAGGCAATAAAAAATAATAGGAAACCACCCTATTCATAATTTGCGCCTGAAGATGATGATAATTCATTGAAACCCGGGTCGCGCTCTGATAAAAAGTAAGTGGTATAAGTAATTGTGTGATATCCAGGAAAACTTATTTCGATTCCTCCACCGTGTTGCCGCTAAGTAGGGTTATCCTTTCGGCCCGTCGTCATCAATTGAACCCCTAGCATCGTCAGGGGCGGTCTGGGGTGATCGGGGGCTCTCGGCTGGGACTCATGAAGGGGCCCCCCTTGAGGGAGGTCGGGAGTCCTCCCCTGGAAAATTTTAGGAAAATGCATGCTCAGAAATGGATTTTGACGCTATAATGGGTCATAATAACTTGATTAAAGTAAATATAAAATAGAAATTTCGTAAAAAAATGCAAGGAAAAGTGAAAATTTCACAGCTTGTAAAATATAATAATGATTTACGGTTCTATTATCTATTTAGTGAATTGGTTCTTTGAAGCCTCTCTGCAATCTAAAAAAAACCTCTTCAATAACCCTTTCAAAAAAAACTTCAGGTTCTCTTTTATCTCCTGACGCCTTTATTTTATTTTTCATACAAAATTGTTTCCTGAGTATGCTATAAATAAAGTAATTAATGAAAACTTAGAATTTTATAATAGCAAAAAAATACTTTGGTTCAAGTAATCTGAGTCTTTATTATTAGAGCTTTCACGCTTCACGATAGACAAGACAGTTGTGGAGGCCCTCAGCGATTGCCGACCAGCCGACCTGCCCCCCCCCCCCCTGATCGTCGTCTAGGAACCAGTCGTTCTTGGATCCATCACCTTTTTTTTGTTACACGCTTTAAAATTTTGAAGGAAACATTTCTCTGCAATTTTCAATAGTCTCGAAAATATTCCGTTTTTCAATTTTAACTCTGCAAGTATTTTTTAATTGCGACTTGTAATACTATTAATATAAGTTCGTTATTAAATCTGAAATTGTAATTTTGAAACATATTATAAACGTTGTATATTAGAGTCCATTGTAATTAAAGTTGGCCAAAAAATCTTTATTGGTCGCTCTGAAATACTTTTTTGTGATCGAAATCAATAATATTTCGCGAAAAGTAACTTTGGAGCAAAACATCTAATGAAATAAATTATTTGTGTCGCGGGTTGCCTAAGTAATCATATACTCTATGGCGAATGACTGCTTAAGAAGTCAAGAAATTTTTTTTAAGAAAAATATTTTTTTTTCTGCAGAAATATGATATAATAATTGTAAGGTAGTAAGTCTTATAAACATGAAATTAACGAAATAATAGATTCGCCATTGAACATGAACTCCAAATTTACACCCACACTGAAAGTGTTAAATAAATATTTTTTTTTCAAAGAAAGAGAACCACAGCATATAGTTGCCATTTTATAGTGGCCAGGTAACAATACATAAATTAGAGGACAAAGAGGCAATATAACAAGTAGAAAACAATAGATATATTTACAAAAACAAAAGGACAACAAGAATCTGCTGGTACAGCCTACTTCGGTGGCAGATAGGATAGGGAAAGGATTATGAAGGATTTCAATGGAAGTGCAAAGGGGTCGATGTGTTGAGGGATAGAGTTCAACACAGAAGTATTGCAATAGAAAAATGAAAGTTTAGTAACGTTTGCAATTCAGAGTGATATGTTATCCATAAACAAACTCTTCCAATCCCATTGCTTCATGATCTTGACCAATTCACCCTGGTCATTTCTTATGTGCCCCACAATTTACCTTCATATATTATTCATTTATATACCTCCCCATTTCTTGCTTCATCCATTCATTTTATCTTCATCTTCTTCATCCAGCACCATGTCTCAAAGGCAAGTCTGAAATCATTGGTATTAAAATAAATTAAATTTAAAAGTCATTATTACATAATTCCTACCCTTCAAATCAAATAAAATCCTATGAGTACTTGGTGGCCCAGGGAAATAGGAATTAGCCCCATTCCCAGATTATATGGTATCAAATGCCTGTTGCATAGTCCAGGGCCAGAACCAGGAGTTTTGTCAGGGAGTGAAAAGACCATTTTGCCACTACCTTCCCCTGATCCCCTCACGCTCCCTCCCTCCACCACTAAAATTAAATGCATTGGTAAGCTATTTTTTTGAAATGCGGTGGTTTAAATTACACATCCTATTGTCGTGTCCTCTCGTGGACAGCTGGACAAGGGGCGACTCAGACTTTAGATCTAGACTGACACTGAGGGATGCGAAGATGGTCCTCTCAGAGGGACAGTACCAGTGAGAAATGAAAGATACGGAGTTTAAGACAAAGAGTGTATCTTGAGGCAGTTGTTGTTGAACAAGAGTGATCTCCTCCCTTGGATACTGCGGGTCAATCGTAGAGCTTCCCTTCCACGGCCCTGTGGGCGCCTGCTACCCGGGCACCGACTCCTGATGAAATGACTTAAATTAAATGTAAGTTACACTGTCATGCCTTTTATCTTTAGTAATATACTTGAAAATTTTTTGCATCACTTTCGTTAAGAGTTATAGTGTGCGTAGCGGGTGCCCGAAGGTCCGTGGAAGGGAAGCTCTACGATTGACCCTGGGAAACCAAGGGAGGAGATCACTTTCGCCCAAGAATCAACAGAATCAAATGCACTCCTTGCAGCAAACTCGGTATCTTTCATTTCTCACTGATACCGTCCATCCGAGAGGACCACCTTCGCAGTTTGGAATCCCTCAGCGTCAGTCAAGATCCCTAGTCTGAGACGCCCCTTGTCAAGATGTCCACGAGAGCGCACGACAGTATGATAATGATTACACACCATATGCTCACTATTAACAAGTTTTATTAATATTTTTGTTTAATAATTTATGAATTAATAATTGTTGTTAAATAATTAATTATAAAAATTAAATAACTTTTTTAAATAAACTTTTCAAATTTTGCCGCCCCCTGAAATCTGCCGCCCAGGGCACATGCCCCCTCTGCCTCACCCTAGTTCTGGGCCTGACTTAGTCTGGGTTGACCTCTCCTCTCAATGATCCTAACCAACCATCTGGATGGAACACTGAGTGAGTGAGTGATCCTTCAACTGTCTGACCATTTCCTTAGACATCCTTTTCATCCGAATCACTAGACAGTCAGGAGAGCAAGACAATTTCACAAGTATGCTCTTGCACCTGTTGTGATAGTGTGTGTAATTGAGTTTCTGGAACACTCTGGAACACAACCTTTTTGTCCTTAGGAGATGAAAAAAGATTCAATTAATTACTCACTTGAACTTATCTAATCTCCTCACCATTTTGTCTCAACTCTTTTACACAACCTCAAAGATGCTATCTTCCTGGGAGCGTTTACTCCCCACTGAGAAGGCAATACCATTCTATATCTCTCATAATACCTCATAGTATCCATCTTTCTGAGAATTTTTCATATAAATAAGATCAGTGATGGATCCAGGAAGAGACTAGGGGGACTATGAGCTCCCCCCTTGGATATCCCATTTACACGAGATAAAATGGTAATTTTGTTTGGACCCCCTCTACTGCCTTTACGGGATCTGGCACTGAGTTAGATGGTGGTACAATTTAGTACCTTTCACTTTACTTGGTACTAACCATCTTTCAGAGAATTTACTGTGAACTAAAAACTCTGAGAAAGATAGCCTCAAAGAGGTTTTGTGGAATAGTTGTTGAAACTATAAATTGTATGTTGTCTTCACCACTGCAACCAATTTTTCAGCATTTTATTTTTTAAACCAAGTTACCGAAATTGAAAAATTTCATCACACACTGCAGAAATCTCTGTTCTCACTTTATATGGCAGTGTATGAAATTATTTTCACTGGTAGGTAACTCTGGCCAAGATTTCTTCCAAAGAAAAAAGAGGAAAGTTTAATAAGATGATTTTTTGTGCTGGAAGGTAACATCCATGAAAGGTTCACTCTCTGTATGCAAAAAAATACCTTTATTAGAGAGGTTGGGTAGGGGAAGTCTGAGGCTTTTAATTGGATGACTACTATGCAACCAAATCATGTACATATGTATGAACATCTTTTCTGTCTACAAAAACTATAATGTTATGATCTCATCATGCTCTTTGAAGCCAACTTTAACACACTCAATGCTGAGAAAATTTATCATAACACACCGCCACGCGGAAAAAATATTTTGCAATAATAGCAGATATTATGTCTTCCTTAACCCTTTCGCGCCGAATGCCTCACCTGTGCGGCGAGGATTTTCTTCCCTAAACAACGAATGCCACACCAGTGCGTCCAGAATGTTCTTACCCTAACCAACGCCTGTGCGGCACAGGCCGAAAAAAGTGACCGTCGCGGACACAATAGACCCATGGACGCGGTCGCCCCTCACGATCTGCATTAGCGCGAGCCCAGTCCCATCTGCGGCCGCTCAGGTCGACCCTTTACTATCCTCTCCACGTGGTCAACTATTGTTATTTGCAGTGTGTTTTCCAAAAAAATATTTGTTGCTTACTTTTGAAATTCAATGTTAGAAATGTATTCATCTTTTGTTGCTGACCAGATGGAAATTTCAAACAAAATTCTAGTGTTAATCTCAACGGAGTTATAGAACAACTAGTAAATACATTAAATCCGTCTAAATCAACGTTAGAACTTCGTTTAAAATTTCTGCACGCTCAGAAAAAAACACAAAATTCATTTTGAATGTAAAAAAATCGGTGCGAGCAACAAATATTTTCATATATTTTGCATTAACATTTTAGCCAGTTGACCGCGAACTCGTGCTAGGAAGGGGCTTTTAATCCTTCTAGGGTCTGGGACAGAGGCTGAGGAAAGGGATCCGTGCCCTCTGAGTTGGGTCCAAAAATAGTTAGGGAGTTAACCACTGACTTCAGTTGACGCGAAAACGCTTCGTTCAAGGGAGTAAAGAAAACTTTCAAGAGACTCGTATTGAGGAAGAATTTCCCTGAACCAAGGTCCGGCGCGAAAGGGTTAATTGTATACAATCATGCATAGTTCAAAATTATTCAAATTTGCACTATTAATAAAGAAAATATTAAATATTATAATAAATATATTATAATAAAAAGAAGGCAAAAAATCTGCTGCAAGCAAACGACTTGTATCCAGTCACAGGAGAAGACACACTGAGACGCTGGGCACAATGACAGGGTCTAGTAGAAGACGTGGAGGCAGATGGCGGGCCGAGAAACCTAAGGGGACCGATGCCTTGTATTCAAGGCATCCGCGTCCCAGGCTAGCACGGGATGCCTTGAATTCAAGGCATCCGCATTGAGTGTGTTAACACAGAACCCTCTTAGCCTAAATTCTTCATTAAAAATTTTGCAGTTGGTCATCATGGAGATTAAAAAACTTTTTGGACTATTTTGCCATGTTTATGTTTAATGATTCCCTGTGTTGCCAGATACCCTTGTAAAAGCGACAAGAATCAGTCAGGAAACGAAGGGGCCACCCAAATATTGATGTGGCAAAATAGCCCAAAAATTTTTTAATTGCTTTGTTAGCCTTGTTTTTGACTTGATTATGCATAGGTCGAATATGTAATTCAATTCAAAATGTAAAAATTTATAATTTTTTATGGATTAAAAAAGTGGTATTCATCAGTAGCCTAGCCAGGATTTTGAAATCTGGGGGTTTAACAAAGATTTCGGGCCCCTTCCAAGATGTATGGAAAACACCCCAGGGCAAAGGGGCATTATAACCCAGAAAACCCCCTCTTTTCCCGAAAAAAATTAATCAAAATGGAGTTTTAATTACATTGAGTCATCTGAGAAATGTTATTCAGAGGAATAACATGTTTCTCACTAAAAAAAACTTGCATCATAACATTGAAATATTGATCAAATGAGGATGAAGTCAAACAGAGAAGAAATCTTGTGAAATCTCGTGAAAGAATTGTCTTGGACTTAAATTCTACTAAATGCCTGTGAGAAAGCCTTTAAAATGGCCTCAACTTTACCTGGTAGTGAGTCCCTCAGAACTTTTGTGGTAGCCAACATACTCAAGGCTGGGGATGCCGAAAGCACATTTCTTGAGCCGAAGATGAAGACCTGCAGCATCAATTCTGGGAAGGACCTTCTTCACATGGATCCATAAGGTATCCATTTTTGGAGCTTGGACCAAGATGTCATCTAAGTAGGCTAGGACTCCTTCAAGCCCACTCAAGATGGTTTCCATCGTCCTTTGAAATATTTCATGTGTTGCACTCAGACCCTGACTGAGCCTGTGGACCTTGACCCTTTCACTGCCAGCCCATTTCAGGTGGGATGTACGAAGACTGACAAGGCTATTTTCCGGAATTAGCAACATTTGAGATTTAAAAATTTTTCAGCTACTTAATTTTATTTCATACGTCTAAATATTTTTCCCAATTCTTAAGATATATTTACATCTTATAACCATAGGTCGATTATGGGGGTTTACATAAATCATAGCCGTTGAAAAGGTCACAATCACGAAAAAAAGTGAAATAATTGGGGCCGATAAATCGGCCCCTGGCAGTTTTCGCTTAACCAGCGAGGGCCGATATATCAGCCCGGTGGCAGTAAAAGGGTTAAATAATCCCTTGTTGGTGTCAATATTTCTGTAGTCTCTGTAGTAGTTAGTCTCTGAATCAACAGATATCCGTAGAAAAGCCATGGATAAATCCAACTGGTCAAAAAACCGTCCACCAGCTAGTTTAGCAAGGACTTCATCAATTGTAGGCAATGGGTAAATGTCCCTCAGATAGTTTGGGTTTACTGTAGCTGAAGAATCCCCACATATTCTTATGGATCCATCCCTCTTTTGGGCACAAACAATTGAACAATTGGGGTTGCCCATTTGGAGACATTCACAGTGCACACATTTAAAATGCCATCAGTCATCGTCTGCCACTAACTTTTGGGAAGATTTGTAGTGTATTTACCTATCCCTATACATACTTCAATGAAATTAGAAACCTCTGCAGGCCATGGAGATTGAGAGGAAAATTGATTATCCTTCAACATTGATGCCCAAGGGTTTGAATCATGAGCGACCTTATAAAGGGGGACCAGCAGTTGAGGCAAACAGCAATAAATTCTCACATTTACCTTGACAACGAGCTTTGGTGATGCACAGGATTATGATATACAAAGCTGAACAGGCAAATAGTAGTGCAAGAGCACACGAGTTATAAAAGCAACACCAAACATGGAAAAGTAATGAAATACAATTTAAAAAATGCACACACACGTCTACATAGCCATGATGCTTTAACCACATGGGACAATAGGTTCACAACTTAAAATCACTTACATTAAGTACTTTTTCCCGATCTAGAAAATCCCATCCTTGTCACCACTTTTATGTCAGGTTTGCCACAGGTAAATGGATAACAGCAGAAGAAGGAAAGCTGATGGCTAAATTTTACCTAGATACATATGCAAGAGCACATATCTCATCGCATCCATTGCACATCCGCTTTAACGTCCAAGTCCCCAAGGCTTTGCACATCACTTCCTGTCAGCTCAGAAATAAAACACTTCCTAATACTAGCTCAAACAACTGTGCACCACAAAAAATGCACCTTGATGAATCATGCAAACATAAATACGTATACACCAAACATACCTTCCTGATGATTTAGTTCCATAATTCAGAGATAATGTTCTAGTAATATGACATTCATCACTTTGATGAACTGTTCATTTTACAGTCCTAGGGATATAAGTATGTAATTATTTGTTAATGTTATGCTCAATGTAATTAGCTAATTATAGCCAAATAGTCCAAAGAAATGAGTTTTGGTGTAAGTGAACATCTCTGCTTAGAATTTTTATCAACAGTAAGTACTTAGTTAATTCTTATTAAATTAGTGCTAAGTAAATCAGAAGTAATGTTGATTTTCAAGAACACTCCTTAGCTTAAGTCGGTATTTATGATGATTAGATGTAAATATTTTGATTCCTTCTGTACTTGAAAATGGTTTTTAATGAATTATACGTCCTATGTTATCAAAATTTCATATATTTTTATTTGTCCACTTCCAAGTTTTCAATAATTCTATGCAAAGCAGGTTACGGATTCGGCCACGTGTCCTTCGAGATGTGAGCATCAGAGATCTCTCTACGGTGGCCCTTGGGAAGAGAGTGGCTGTTCCTTTTGGCATTGCTCCTACTGCTATGCACTGCATGGCTCACCCAGATGGGGAAGTGGCATCAGCGAGGGGTAAGTACATATTGCACAGCCTCTTGAATATAGAAGCGGAGTGTGAACGATTAAGGATGTGCCATGTATCATATTGTTCCTTTTTCATATTCAGGCATAGGAACAGTAGTACATATCACGGCGGTACGTATCACATTTTTATAGATTTTTCCTCCCTTCCTTCGATGATTTTTGAGCACCAGCCCTGTTTGCCTTTCTTTATATAGTACCCTCTGCTTTGTGTGCTATGGTATTTGGAGGAGGTGACCGACAGCTGAGGTTATTTGCACCACGAGGGAAGGGTGGAGAGAAACTCAGTGTCGGAATTAGCCTGTTCTTAACAAAATGCACCTAGGAAACAACAGCCTGAAGTCCCATCCGACAGATGTAGTACTATACTTGAAGTACCCTTCACTAAGCACTCAAGTGGGGATCAGGCAGCCTCTAAAGAAACTCTGCCACCACTAGGATTTGAACCGAAACAACCTTGGTTGGAAGCCAACACTCTATCCACAACACCCACACCCCAAAATCTCTGTTATATAAAGAATTGAATAATTCAAAGTAAAAAGAGGAGGGCCTCACATTCGTTTTTATTGCTGATTGTTTCTGAGTTGAACAAGTTAGCATCAAGAAATGAATTCACTTGGTTTAGGAAGAAAATGAGAGTCATGAATTCAAATAGGATAAGTTCTTCACTTACTAACCTTGCAACCCTTAAATAGGCATATGATCTTTACTCATTGGAGGATAGGGAGTCATTTCCTTTCCTGTAGACCACCTTCCACAATGATGATTTTTGTTCGAGGGTATCTAAAGGATTCCACTCTCTTCTCCCAAGCAGACAAGTTAACAACTGATGCTAAATGGTATATGCAGGAAAAATATAAAACTCATCAGGCAAGTGGTTACCTCGGCAAATAATTCACAAATTTTGTCTAAATGTTTTGGTCATACTAACACTAATCTGCTGTAAGTGCTCAAAATTAATTTTATTTTTACTCATTTTGGATAAAAAGTATAGCACACCTTACAAAAATGATTCAAGCAAAAATTAGCTATGCTGGTACATATGTATTAGTAATTTTCCTCATCTTAGAACTGGCTTCATTCTGTGAATGTCATCATCATCTGGTGTTCTGCCTGTTGGCAGGTCTCTTGTACCAACGCTATCTCCATTCTTTCCTGTTTCTGGCCATTTCTTTTAAGTCTCTATATTTTCCCATCTTTAAATTGTCATTAACTTCAGCCTTCTCCTTCCCCTTCTTCTGATCCCTTCCATCATACCCTCCAAGGCTACCTTCAGAATGCCATTACCTCTCATCAAATGTCCCAGTCAATTACCCTTTCTTTTTATAGGCAGATTTAGGAGGGGCATGAGGGCACGTGCCCTCCCACCCAGATCTTGAAAAAAATAGGCAAGATTTTTAATACAGTTATCATTACGTTCGTTTAATTTTGTGTATTACCATAGAGTAAGTATATTCTTACTTATATATACTTAACCTATGGTATTGCGGAGCCTCAATCATTTAATTTAATATTAATAACTTTCATATAAAAATAAAGAGAATATTTTATACAGCAATAGTATTTTACAGTTGTATTTTGTTTTTAATCTGAAATATGAGAAGACCTATCATACCTTTGTGCTCCCCCACCCCCCAGAAAAAATTCCTGGATCGGCCCCTGCTTCCTTTCATTTCTTTTAGCCATCAATGTTCTTTCCTCATCTATCCTGTTCAACACTTGCTCATTCTTTACTTGATCCATCCAATGTACTCCCTCCATCTTCCTCCAAACCCACATCCAGTCCTCTGTTATCAAAGTTCCCAGCTAGCTGTCGGTTCTCACATTCTCTATTTCGCCTTCTTTTGTCTTCACTCTCATACCATCTACATTGTTCACTTTCATCACTTTAATATTCTTAACATTTATTTTCATTCCATATGTTTCCATTCCTTCCTCCAACCCTGTTATCAATATCTGCATCAACTCTGTGTCCTCCGCTAAAACCATCGCATGAATGACAACAAATATCAGGTTGATTACATTTTGTCATCAACAACCTATTTCCAAAAACAGGAGTGCCCTGAAGGTGATTTTCTTTGGCCAGTACTGAGTAAAAATTGATACAATTTTAACTTTATTCTATTTATACTAATTTTGTCCACTGATTAAAAAATGTACGAGTTGTGCAGCAAGCACTTCCATTTAACTAAACTTAAAATGTAGTCTACTTGTGAAGGAAGGATCATTCTTTCTATGATTCTCGCTTTAGTGATGAAATCACTTCTTTTCCAAATAACCTTTATTCCTGTTAGATTTTATTAAATGTGGATTACACAGTCTGCCTATGTGATACTTTTATTCATATGATAGATAGGTGTCTGAGATAGGCAGCACCACTTTCATAAATTTTATTTACACCTATATTTGTCATCATCTCAAATTTCAGTTGCTTGGTTTTATTTGATGATGATTTATTTGATAACGATGGCACCATATTTAAAGGTAAATAGTTAGCATTTCAGTTTAACTTAGATTTTAAATCCTGTTTCTGTTTTTTTTTTATTTTAAACAGCTGCTGAAAAAATTGGAGCTGTGTTTATCTTGAGCACCCTATCAACTAGGAGTTTGGAAGAAGTTGCAGAAGCTGCTCCAAAAGCAACCAAGTGGTTTCAGCTGTACATTTACAAAAACCGGTGTGTTCTACTTTTATAGAACCTCCCAGGGCCACAAAATATAGTCTTTTAATTTTCATTTCTCTCCTCCTGTATCCTTTTAATTATGTTCTCTGGTGTTTCCCTTGTTTTATGTGCCATGTCCATTCTGAATTGGTATTTATTCTTAAATTTTATTCTTCCTTTGTTTTTTTTATGACCATTATCATCCAATTATATTTTTAGACTAGCCTTATAAGTCTTCGTTAAAACTTTCGTGGGTGCTCGTCATTATGAATAAAAACTTTTTGGCTATGTCGCCACGTCAATTCTTGGGTGGCCCCAATGTTTCCCAACCAGCCTCCGCCACCCAAGAATTGACGTGGCCACATAGCCAAAAAGGTTTTATTCATAATAGCCTTATAAGTTCCAGCATTTTTGCTCTAACTTATCTTCTTCAAGTTGTCCCCCCTCATTATTATTTTGGGAGCAATTCCTTCAGGGACATATCCCTCTCTGGGTTATGCAATGGTATTCTGTTCTCACAAAATTGATTTGTATGACTGTACGATAAGAAGAACCATCATGGTTCATCACACAAATATATTTTAGAGCAGTCAAACAAATTTAGAGGTAACACAAAACTGTATGGCAGTCTCCCCCAACCTTAAGTTATGATGTGAAGAATAGCAATTTATGAGTTTAGTACAGCATCAGTGCATTTTAAATCTAGTGCTTGCATCTTGCTGAATAGCCGGCTAAATAACTACCTTGGTATTAATTTACAAATTTGGTTATACCCATTATAGAGCTGTCAATCTCCGGATTAGCGGTTGTTGTGTATCAAGTATTTTGTATCCTGTATTTTATGCTAACCCTCCACACATAACTGTGGTAGTGATTGCATAATATGTCAGGATGTAGTCATGAACGTTTTTGAAGTTTATGATCAGTTTTTTCAATCATATTATTATTTGCGTAATTAACACCATTAGCCAAACAGTCTATGGAGGGTATGTCAAGCCAGAAATTTTATGGAACAATTTTATAATATTTAACAAATTGAATATCTATTGATGAAATAATTTTCATGGAAGAAATTTACTTGGTTAATTAATCAGAAAAGTTATGTGGAAAAGTGCTGGTTAACACATGGGCGTACCCAGCGGAGGAAGGAGGGGGCAGCTGCCCCCACCCCTTAGAAGAAAGAGTAAATTTATTTCAAAGCGAAAATTTTTAACAAATTTTCTTAAAATCCAAGTAAAGTGATATTAGTATAAAACATGAAATCAAAATAAAATAAATTTTCCGCGCAAATAATTTTACAAACCAATAAATCGCTGTGATAATTTTCTTGAAAATTTGGTTTTATAACCTTTTCTGTGTTACGAGTTGAAAGACCACGGCTTGCCCCCCTCTAGTTTTGTTCCTGGGTATGACCTTGAGTTAACACATGATGACTTAGGGTTGAATATGCAGGAGTATTGGTCGTCCCCAGTTATTACTAAAAACACCATGATTACTCTTCCTATTGTGGCTGTGTAGGCTAATCAGCCCTAATTGATTGATGAGGCACATGGCACACATCCAACAAATGATCTCTCATTTGGAGTGAAGGCTATGATAGACTTTCATTTGATAGAAGGTTCTTGATCATGCTTCTATTGCAATTGGTACACCTGCATAGGTCAGTATTCAATATGACAATTTTACATATTTCGTCACAAGAGGTATTTTCAGATCGAAATAAAGACATTCTGAATATGCTGGAATACATGGGAAGGTTTTTGTGCCAAAAGTCCCACTCAAGTTGGTAATGCTTTCTTATTTGCTGAGAGGTAGAATAGTATTTTCTATGCTGTGACTGGAGGATACCCATCTTCTTTGTTTTCCATGATTTCTATCAGCGAAGGCACTTCTAGAAACTCTTCACCTGGATACCCAAATCTCTGTTAAAAAAATGTGGCACACTATATTAATTCTTCACACAGTGCTTCAACCTAAAAGTTAGTATAGACTGGTGGTGGTGAACCTTATCCCAGACTTAGCCACCAATGCATAATTATCATACATTCAGGGTATCTACATCTCTACATCTACAACTACATAATACCCCGCAAGCTGCCTGAAAAGGCATGTGGCAGGGGGTGTTAGGACACCATCCATTTACAAATAAAAAGGAAATGCTCTAAGGAAATTACGAGTAGCATTTATTAAAGTCCATTATGGTTTTGGGGAAAAACAAATTCCCATATCTATCCGTTTGGAAAAATATCTCTCTTAATTTATCCCGTCTGTCGGATCTGGAAATATAGTGGGGCTCTAATATTATGTTCTCTGTGACGCTCTTAAAGATATTCATTCTCAATTGTTCAAGCAATCTAGGCCTAGCCCGTAGCCTCCGAGTCTCCAGCGGCTCCCAGCCTAATTCGCTTAACATCTGGGTAACACTGTCTGTACGCCCGTAGCAGTTTTTGACGAAACACGCAGCCTTCCTTTGTATTTTATTCAGTTCGCGGATTAAGTCTTTCTGCACCGGATCCCATACACTCACTGCATATTCAAGGTGCAGTTGGACGAGTGTGAAATAGCACCTTTCTTTTACTTTCTCAACCGAAAACCTTCCCACAATAGGCTTGACGAAATTTCTTCAGGGCTATGCCACAAATATTCCTTGTATGTGTTAAGTGTAGGTAGGTAGGGTGGCCAGTCTCTTTCCCTTGGCCACTTCTTAATGTGAGGACTTTTGATTGGTGATGGTCGAAGGCATAGGCGCCGACTCCATGGGGCCTGAGGGGGCTCGAGCCCCCTCAATAATTCGTTTGGGGGGGCGGAGCCCCCCCAATAATTCAAGAAATTAATTAAGTTATATTATGCAGTGGCGCCGACTCCATGGGGCCTGAAGGGGCCCGGGCCCCCTCAAAAATTCGTCATGGGTGTGAGGAAATAATGTGTCCCCGGAGTGTTCAGATATCGAGATTCGAGTTATCAGTGTTCTAATGTTGATCATATGACTTCTAAAATGCTTAAAAAACTTAAAACTCACTACTTATAAAATTTCCCAGGGCAAGATCCCCGGTTAGGGCCCCCCCAATATTTTTTGTAAGTCGGCGCGCCTGGTCGAAGGCTTCACTTGGATTTGAGTTTGTGACCCTTCAATCAGTATCCCAGCACAGCACTCACTAAACCAATATGCTCCCTCATTGTATTTATACAATGGGGAAAAAAATATTCCTCAAAAATCCTTTAAAAAA
The DNA here is from genome assembly GCF_921293095.1 of Ischnura elegans. Classification (NCBI taxonomy): domain Eukaryota; kingdom Metazoa; phylum Arthropoda; class Insecta; order Odonata; family Coenagrionidae; genus Ischnura; species Ischnura elegans. The sequence goes on along the minus strand of NC_060251.1, from coordinate 20,894,482 downwards.
ACACTGAGGGATATTATAGCTGACATAAGTCATGGTGAGGTAGTGTTCCTGCCAACCAACTCCTAGGTCACAAGTTAACATCGTACTTTGATATATTATCCATGCCAAGACAATGAGTATGTGTGATTATTAATTGTAGATGTATTACAATTCCTACTTTAAAATGCTCGGCAGAAGCTATTTTTGGTGGTATTTCTCTGCAAAGAAAGTTAATATAATGAATTTATCTTTTTTTTTTTTTAACTTTTTGATGAGGAAGAGAAGAAAGTTGTGCTAATTTATGTGCCTCATTTTTAATTTTCTGCATTCTTTTGGCCTTTTTTTCTACATATTACAGGAATATCACTGAAGACCTAGTTCGGAGAGCTGAGCGTTTGGGCTACAAGGCATTGGTGTTGACAGTAGATGCTCCACTCTTTGGTATTAGATGGGCTGATGCTCGAAATAAATTCCATCTTCCTCCTCATTTGAAGTAAGATTTGCCTTTTTAGTTGAGTAGCTATTCTTTTATTATATGTAATAACTATAGCCATTCTCATCCTGATGTCCTTACTGATGTGTTTGATTATGCATTATGTTTTTCCTAATTACTTTCATTGCTCTTTTACTTTACTATCACTTTTATGTCAAGCCTCATATTCCCACCTCTCAAAGCTTTAAAATAAGCTTTTTTTTTCTTTTGATAAATCTATACAGTCTAAATATTTTCTAAACAGAACATATATCATAAAAATGAGAGGGGAATGAATTATAATAATCAGGGACTACGAATTAAAGCTAGGGGGGGTTTAGGCACAACTAATACTTAGGGATGTGGGGGTATTGCACACCCGCCAGGGTAATAGGGATTTGCAGGGGCCCTCCTCCAGAAAAATTTTAAGATTAATGGATCAAAACAGCGAGTTTTAAGGCTTCCTGAGGGATATTTGATTAATCCTAACATGGAAGGAGTTTATGAAATAGAATGCAGTTGCGGTATGTCATACATTGGACAGACCGGGAGAGCTGTGAAGTGCAAGATACAAGAACATAGAAGAGCGGTGAAAAATAAATAATTCAATCTGTCGGCTGTGGCTGAGCATATTCTGAGTGAACCTGGACACGACATCAACTTGGAAGAAACAAAAGTCATCACCAGAGAATCCCGATATTTTCTGAGAATCATCCGAGAGGCAATTGAAATATCTATACATCCTCATAATTTCAACCAAGAGGATAGCTACCAACTCCACAGTACGTGGAAGAGACTCTTCGCCCCATACCCCTATGCTATTGGCTGCAAGGCGACCAATCAGGGAGAACCTACACCACTGGGCTGCCTATATAAGGGCAGCCAAAACACAGCATAATCACTTCGACCTGAAGACGCCTGCTGGAATGCAGGAGAAACTGTTGTCCCCAACGCAACGACGATGCAGTGAAACCCGGAAAATGGAGCCTACATTACCAGCGCACCGCGGAAGCCTTCGCACCAACTATAGGGTCTCTGTTAACTCTTTGTTGTGTTGTATAGGTTACAATGTTTAGAATAGACATACCCAGTTAAATGCAGCTAACTTCTCATTTTGCAAAACGGTGACAGCTGCTAAATGAATAAAAATAGAAAATTTGCCCCTGTGAAGGAATGAAGTTGGGTGAGACCCACAGTTAGACTGTCACACTATATAAAAAATGTTTATGAGTTCTAACAATTGAGAGTTTATTGAGAGCAATTGAGAGAATTTGAATTAAGAAGTTAGTTTGTAATCTTAGGACTAACCAGAAAAACTGGTGATTGCATAAAAGTTTGGGTTTAATTTTTATTTAAAATTTTCACTCTCTTTTTAAGCTTTTCAGACCATCTGCATAGCAGATTTTCTAAGTACCTACTCAATAAACAAAATATCTTATAAGACTGATACCATTCATTTAATGGGAGATGGAAAGTTACCTATAAACTGCACAATGGCATGATTTCAGATTTGAACTTGGCATTACAGCGAAGTAACCAATATGCTACCACTGTACAGTTTTAGATAGCACTATCTGGTACTGTCGGTTCTTATTATGAATGGCTTTACATTCTGCTGGACATGGGCCCACACCCTAGAACTCTAAACATTTTTCTTGCATTCAAAGATCCACTTTTTTCTTCTGGCTGTTGGTGGTGTTTTGTTTGTGCTTATGCAATTTAGTAAGAGAATATATATGAACTTTCCTCTTCACACTCAATTGAATGCCCTTTGCACGGCAGAAGACCTTTCGTTAGTCAAAAGATGCTTATTTCCAAGAATCGTACACATATCGCTTTGAAAATTAAGAGGTCATCTTATCTCTTAAGCCAAATATATTATTTCCTCTAAAAAGAGTAAAAAAATTAGGACGATATTACTCTCTTGTATGCATCAAGATACTGCTATTGTTGGTGTCAATTCCACCATTTCTCACTATACTTTGCTGTCTTATTTTTTCAGGCTAGCTAACTTTACAGGACCTGCAGAGGCTGATGGAGTTAGGGAGAGAACAACCAAAGGATCACAGCTTCAAGCATATGTAACAGATTTATTCGACCAGACTCTAACATGGGATGCTCTTACTTGGCTTAAGAGGTAAAAAATGAATTAGTAAAAATTTAGCTTTGTCGTCATTGCCACAAATAAAACTAATTGTAATAATTGTAATCCTACAGTATCACCAAACTGCCAATAATTCTGAAGGGAATCCTAACGAAAGAAGATGTAGAGGAAGCTATTAATCACAATGTAGCTGGAGTAATGGTTTCTAACCATGGAGCAAGACAAGTTGATGGATTTCCAGCTACAGTAAGTGTTTACTTTGATAATTAATATTTATTCGATGGAAGTGAAAGCTGGGGTGCCAATATTTTTAATCTTTAGCTTCCAGGGATGAGAATTGAAAGGGGAAGCATAATTATTGTCATCATAATGAACTTATTTTCATTAAGAAATACTTCACTTATATTTAAAGTACTATTGAAGTTCTATGGTAACCAAGTTGTTTTACCAGCACCATCTATCTCCACCTCTTATGATTGATTCAAGTGATTTGACTTCATGCAAACTTTTGACCCCGACCTCAGAACCACAGTCATTTTTTGTACCCGTTCAAAAGCTGGAGTTGACTTTTTTCTTGGCTGCTTCCCTATCACACTATGTATCACTCATTTCATTCTCTGATCGCTGGCGTTGTTTCATCTTCCCGTTATAATGCTGTACATAATATGTATGAACTGGAGATTGGGTTGGCGTGGTGGCTAGATTGTTGGCATCCCATGGGCTCAGGCTCAAATCCCGGCATTGGCACAGTGGGGTAGCCAGGGGGGGTCCAGACCCCTCCAAAATATAAAAACACAATCATTTTCCTTCATGAAAGAAAACAAAATATGTATTGAAAAATCATGAATTTAAAAAAATATTTCTTTAAAAAATGAAGTTTGTTTGATTATGAAAAGTGTTAAAATTAGTTAAAAACCCATTACTAAGTACCCTGTTTTTCAAAAATCCCCCCCCCCCCTGGTTTTGGACTCCCCCCGAACGAAATTCCTGGCTACGCCACTGCATTGGCAGAGGTTTTTCAGAGACTGCCTGATTCCTGCTTGAATGTTGTGTGGAGCAGTGGTACGTAAAAGATAATGCCATCTTATGATATAAAAAAGTTACAATTGTGGTTTTGCAATGTTCGGCAATACAAGCGGACCCGCAAGGGGGGGCGCGTGCCCCCTGCGCCCCCCATCTGTATCCGCCACTGTGCGAGGGGGGTTTTGGGGGATAAAACCCCCCCCAGAGCTCAGAAAAATTTTTAAGTTAAATATATTTTACTTGATTGGATTAATATTGCTTATAGGATAGTGTGAGAATTAACAAAATATCCCTCAGAAGACTGTAAAACTCAACATTTTGAACCATTTATCTTAAATTTTTTCCTGGGCCCCCGCACCTCCTGCTTACCCTGGAGGGTATACCACACCCCCAGATCCCCCAGTTGCACCTGAAACCCCCCCTAGCCTTAATTCCTAGCTGCACCCCTGGTGTGGAGGACATTTCAAGTGCAACACTCCATCTGTTGGATGGGACTTTATGCCATGGTCCCCATGGGACCTTTCGTTAAGAGGAGGCCGATGCCGACATGGGTTTCTAACCACCCTTCCTTCCATACCATTATAGTGCCATACCATACCCCTCATGGCACAAATGACCTTTGCTGGTTGCCTCCCTCAAATACCACATCATGTATAGATTTCCATCTCACACCCAGTCAAGCACATTTTGCTTAGCACAAGAGCGTGCATAGGCTTAAAGACATGTACTCATTTTCAGCATTCATGCATCTGTGATCTTAGCATGAAGGGGCCTTATGTGTTTCAATCCAAATGCATCATTTCCTCTAAATGAGTGAAGAGGACATTTCTCCCTACTCTCATTTAAGGAACAGCTTCTGATTTTAGCCAACAGTGATCTGATTACTGTCCCTTGGTACCTTGATTAGGCCACAGATGTAATGTGTGTACCGGACTGATGAGAAATATGCGATTGGGAAAATTATTCATCTTGCAGATTGAAGCTCTTCCTGAAATAGTCAAAGCTGTTTGTGGCCGCTGTGAAGTCTTTATGGATGGTGGTGTCACTCAAGGCACAGATGTATTCAAGGCTCTTGCACTGGGGGCCAAAATGGTGAGATATTATTAATGCTTATTTAGTAGCTTAGAGACAAAAAGGTTCAAGAAAAGTTGTTCGGGAGCTTTCATTTATATTATCATAACATTTAGATCTAATGAACTGGTGTTCAAAAAGAATTTAAAAAATATTGTTACTTTTCTGAACTAAAATGATGATTAAAAATATCCTCCTTGACCTGTTTAGCTGATGATAAAAATATTCAGCAAGCTTTCATTTATCATATATGCTGCTTGATATTTTTTTCATAGCTAAGATGATTGATACTTACAAATATTTTAATTCTCATTAAGTTTTTCTCAAGTTAGTTACATATTAAACTCAACCTACTCCCAATAATAGCATGGTACTAATGTAGAATAATTATAGATACTAGTTCCATGTAACCAATTGAATACCATATTTACCAGTAGCCTGAATTAAACTCTAGAGATGAGGTTTCTTAAAATGCTATCATGCTTTGTCCTCCTGTCCTATGCTATCTGTGAATGCTCCATTATTCAATACTTTCTTCAGGTATTCATAGGGAGGCCAGTGCTTTGGGGGTTGGCATATGATGGAGAAGAAGGAGCCAAAACTGTACTTGAAATCATAAGACATGAATTTGACTTCACATTGGCCTTAACAGGTAAATAATAATAGAATCACCAAAGCTCCTAAACTAAACTCCATCAGCCCAAGCTCAGGATCCTTCTAGTGTTATAATTACCAACTTAGTTTTTAACATTTAGTTTATTTCCCTGTTATTCTGATTTCTTCAAATGAGTTCAACATTTTTCTTCAATTCACTATCAATAGCTTGCTTGATATCTGTAAAAAGTATATCTTCAATCCTGAATTCATTGTATTTCTCTAATCATTGTTTCATTGTCAGTACCACAATTTGATCATTTCTTTCTAGGGATGGATCAGTTACTATTTTTTACGACTCCCAGTCCTGGTTCTTAATTTAACACTTACCGTATAAGCGCGTGTAAGAGGCGCACCTTTTTTCCCCAGACATTGCAGCCGAAAATAGGGGTGCGCCTCTTACACAAACTTCTTATCTTCCCCCCTCCCCTTCCCCGGTCGCAATTCCAAGGGGAACTGAGTGGCCTTGGTTTTCAGCGTGAGTCAGTCATCTGAAACCCTGGGTCAAAATCAAGCGGCAGGCAGGGGAGTTTTTCCCTTAATGACGTATTTTTAAAATGCTCCTGTTTGAATTTTTTTGCAAGCATCGCGCCGTCACGTCGGTATGAATCGGGATCGGGAGGGTCGGTATTGAAAAGATCGCGCAGGGTGATTCACTACGGAGCGACCGCTAAATTTATTGCCACGAGTTGGCATCCCGCGGCATTTATACTGCATATAGTAATATTGGTGTCAAAACCTGCGGTTTAAAAAGTTCGAACGAGTGTGCTCATTGTTGGACTTAATGGTGGATAAAAGAAATCGGAAATGCTTATAAGTGAAGAGCGCCGAAGGAGAGGTCGAGGGGAAGGAGCGCGCTCCCTCCCCTCCGTATTTAAAGCTACGAGGCTATGAGCGAAGGAGCAAGGGAAGAACACGTCCGATCTTGCATGTGACGTCGTTGCCTTAAAAGCGAAGGGGCGAAGGCGCAGCAATGTGATATACGCAGTTTGCGTTGCCTGAAGTTTCCAGTCCGTCTCGTCTTGTCTGAATGCGCTAATGCTACGCTTGTTTCTTCCGAAATTGTGCTGTTTGGACTATGTTGAATATTAGTAGCCTTGTTTTAGCTATAGATCTTTGTGTCAATCAATTATTGCTCAAAAACTTAAATGCTGTCAGATATGCGTCGCGTTAGGTCTAATTCTTTTTAGAAGCTCTTGCGTGTCATACAATTGCTGAAAGATATCGAGATATCTTCGAGCTCAGAAGGTGACTTACCTAGCATTTGACCCCCAGAAACTCGGAGAATTGAACCTGGTAGACCGAAAAAGGTCAGTTGGTGAAATGGGGTAGGGATGAAACACGTTTTCATTGTTCCACTGTAACTTGATATTTTCCTGTGGAGTCTCGGAAAGGAAAAAAACGTAGAGGCATTGGCTGATGGAGAGCCGAGTGTAGTTTCGTTAGGCCCCTTCCACACGCACCGATTTTGGACGGCCGGTAAAATATATATTTTATATATTTCGCCGATATTTTACCGGCGAAGCGAAGCTTGCACACACGCCGGATTTTTACCGGTCAAACGATAAGTTGCTATGTTCTTTAGCCGGCGCAGGCGATCCACAATGACAATGGCCGGCAGCTAAGCGGCATTTTGCCGGTGCCGGCGTGTGGTCGGTACGTGTGCAAGCTCCAATGCTCTCCCATTGTTCACTATTGGAATATGGACGGCCGATATTTTACCGGCCGTCCAAAATCGGTGTGTGTGCAAGGGGCCTTAAATCTACGACGTGGTTATTATCCTACGGCGCTGAGATTGCCCCGATTGTTGTCCAAGCTCTTGGGAAGGTTCATGCTATGTGCCTGTCGTGTTTTGCCTTAAAATTTTCCGCGGTTGCAATTCTATTGCAAAACTCCTGCGAGAGCTTTTAAACAAAATTGTTCGTGAGTAGGACAAGCAACGTAGAGCGATGGCGTATGCGAAGAGAGGAACGGAACTCTTTCTACTCCATCTTATGCCGCCGCAGTTATAAAAATTTCCACTTTCAAATAGTACTGAAAGAGGACATTTCGATAGCTGTGGAAATTCCTGGCATACGCCTGCAACACCGCACTATAGGATAAAAAAAATGTCGCAAAATTTTTTTCTTTATAGCTTCGATCCTCAAAATAGGGGTGCGCCTCTTACACAAGCTTATACGGTATATAAGCTGTTAAAGACATTCTGTTGCCTGAATGTTAAGTTCATCAATGATAATCAATTTAATTAAATAAATAATCTAAATAGAAAAATAATCTTTGAAAATACATTGGTTCTCCATTCCCATTCCTTCTTTAGTTTACTTCTTTAGCTGTTTAATACACTAAATTAACAATTGCTATGATCAACTCATTTGGCCGGATGGTAATCATGTCTACGATAGCATTATAAGTATTCATTCAGGCAAACTAATCATCTTTGTCAATTTAACACATTAATGTACCAAAAAACGAAACAGGAACCAAGAACCACTGCTAGCACACAAACTTGTTTTCATGCCATCCATTTAGAATTAATTAACCCTTTCGAGATGGCGGAGTTTTCGTCTTAGCATGACTGCTATACTGAGCCCCAAGAGACTCTTCTTTCTCGTGGTACGGAGCATTTTTGGAGGGCATTCGTTAAGAAGGGTCTCGCTGAACCTTTTTCGACCCCTCCACGCAGGGACTTCGCATTATCTCGGACTCCGAGAGTAGTTGTGCTCCCTCCTTTCCGGGTTTACGACCATACCTGCGGTATTGGTTCGCGGTCAACTTATGTACTGCTTATATGTATTTAGCAAATGGATAATTGTTGCTTGCACGTAAATTACAGACTTTGAATTGAATTCCTCATTTTAATCTGAGTATTGTCAAATTTTAAACGAAGTTCTAAGGCCATTATTAACGCATTTAACGCAGCAACAATTCCCATGTTGATGTTTATACCTAACGCGAGATATAAGTTAATATTTGTCGTAGAATTTCGTTTAAAAATTGTAAACGATGCTCAAAATACAAATAATTCAATTCTTAGTATATATTTCTTGAGAAATGAACAAATATTTATTTCGAAAATTGACTGTATAAACAATTGAATGACCGCTGTCCCGTTCCGCTGAGAGGGGTTCTAAAAGACGAAGGGTCCGGGTACCTGCTCCCGGATTCCGAGGGTTAATCCTAAACTCTGAAGCGCTGGGTCCCGAGACAAAGACGCAGTGGCGGATACAGAAAAAACTCAAGGGGGGGCGCAACATATCTTGAGTTGTCTTTACTTTTATCGTAATAAAAGATGATCAAGTCACAGGCAAAGTATATGAAAATTTTATTTAAAGTGATTATAAACATGTAAAAGACAATGCCATCTTATGATATAAAAAATTTACAATTGTAGTTTTGCAATGTTCGGCAATACGGGCGGACCCGCAAGGGGGGGGCGCGCGCCCCCTGCGCCCCCCATCTGTATCCCCCACTGCAAAGACGTCGTAAACCCACGACCGTCCTAAAAGGGGAGGAGCTAGAAAACGTATATATACAGCTTTCGATCTCCTGGCCGGGTAAATCTCACACGTATATATACGCCCGTCGTCTCCCGGGTCAGGAAACGTCCACACGTATATATACGTGTACAGTAGGGAAAAGGTTAAGGGTTAGCATTTCATCTTATTACTACTTTAAATTTTGCATAGATAATATTCATAAATGATTAACCTTTCAAACAGAATAATTAAGACAAGCAACTTATTGGCTTAAGTAAAAATGTTAAAAATAGAAAATCTGAATGCTAATTAAAGTTGGAAAAAATAATTTTCTCCAAAATCTATCCCTATTCTCCTCCCCCCCCCCACCCATAATTGGTTTCTAAGGCAAATGAAAAACCGTTTTTGGAGATATGTATTTTTTAACATTGATTGGCATTTGATTTTTCTGACTTAAGATATTTTAACTCCTCCGATGCAGGTAATGTATAAACATATGTGTGGATGGGCATCTGTGGAAAGAAAACATACCTATGAGGATTTCCCTCACATCTTAACTGACCTCCCATCCCCCACTCGTCTTTCCTACTCAAACTTTTTCTGGACAATCAGCAACCATATCTTCCTATACTCAAATCACTCCCTCCCTTCCTCTTTATGGGTGGCATTCAATTGCTGTTACCTATGAACCATTCAGTGGCAAAGCCAGGGGGGCATTCAGGGGTCGGGACCCCGCACCCCCTGAAATATAAAAACACAATTATTTTTCTCCATAAAAGATAACAAAATATTGAAAAATCATGAATTTAAAAAATATTTTTTAAACAAATGAAGTTTTTTCGATTATGAAAAGCATTAAAATTAGTTTAAAACCCTCTACTTAGTACCCTGTTTTTAAAAAATTTTCCCCCCTGATTTTGGACCCCCCGAATGAAATTCCTGGCTACGCTACTGGAACCTTTCTTCCTATTTTATTCTTTTCTTCCTTTATAGCTTTTTATGTAGATAGAGTTTATATCTGAGAGAATATTTATAAAAGGCAGTATGTTGTGTACTACTCAAGTATGACAATTGTACGTGTTATATGGGAAGATATTACAAGAGGTTCAATGCAATCAAAATATTTTTTTAAATGAATGAATACAACTTTTATCTGAGAATAAAAAAGAAATTAATCAAACCTTATTGTTCTCATTAATATTTTTCAGGATGTTCATCAATTGCAGGCATAGAAAAGGAAATGGTGGTACCAGCTTCCTTCTACAGCCTCCTCTGATTAAATGCACATGATTGCATGTAGATGAACGTTCTAAAAGCAAAGCAGTGATAATTACAGACAAGAACATGTTTAGACCAAATTTGGAAATAGGGAGAAACGAGAGTTCCAAAGGGTTCAGAATGCTTGAACTTGAAAAGATGATACCTTGGTAAACTTCCCTGAGTAAATAATAACTTCAAGTTTCCGTGATATTCCATGAGCATGAGTAATTTTGAGAAATTAAAGGTGCCTTTTTGTTATACCTTAGTGAAAGTTGCAACTATTCAATCTAAAATCTTGCATAAAATACAATCCATAATGAATATTTATCAATGGTCACACAAGGTAGAAATCAATCAAGAGAAAGCTCTCATGAAAGGGCTTTTCTCACTGACCAGATCCCTTACATTACCCCCAAAAATCAAATTCAAGTAAATGCTAGAAAAATTCTATTTCATAAAAAAACAAACTATTTTCTGAGGAAAAGAGATTTGCTTATAGAGCAGAAAAACTGGTTTAATTGATAAATCTTCCGCTGCTTAGCAGCAATGCATAGAATGTGACTTATCTTGGGCTGATGGATACTCTGTCAGTGGGGAACTTCAGCAGGAGAGGTGGGAATTTAATAAATGTCAGTTTTAGTTATCCATGCACTTATTGAGCACTGCACTCACTGCAGTCATGTGGCCTTGTTTTTGGATGGGCTAAGCCCACCCAGTCATCACAAAAATTGTGGCCACGATGTGGCTATAGTGGGTTGCCATCAGTTGCCATTATGGCCCCATAGTGGTTTTGACCTCCGGCCATAGTGTGGCCAAAGTGTGGCTCGCCATAATGTGGCTAAAGTGTGGATAATTCACTTTCTTTATATCAACTGAATCAATCAACTTCCATTTTAATAACTTACCAACTAACCTGTATCAATCGAAACCGTAATATACTTATGTTTACAAATGTTTGGTTTGCCAATCTGTGGCATTCCTGAGACAGTCCACAGTGTGGCCATAGTTTGGCATAATTGGCAAGCCAAACTATGGCTTGCCGCACGGCAACCACAGTCTGGCCATAATATGGCAAGCTGTGGCTAGCCTTAGCCATAGTTGCCACAGGTAAACCACAATTCGGCCACAGTGTGGCCATAATTGTTGTGTTGACTGGGCAGTGATGGATCAGGTGAGGGTGGAGAGTGGGCGTAGCCTCCCCCAATGATTACTGGAAAAAGTGCCATCTTTGAGATGGCTTTTCAGTTAAAGTTTTTATTTCACTTGCTTGAAAATTAATTTAAAAAAATCGATGAATATCAAAAATTCAGTATAGTCCTAATCCTATTATCGCCAGAGGTACCGCCCCAGGCAGAACCTATAGCCCACGAAATACATGTCACTGGATTCAGGGGCGCAGCTAGGAATTAAGGCTAGGGGGGTTTTAGGCGCAACTAATACTTATGGGTGTGGGGGTATTGCATACCCACCAGGGTAAGCAGGAGTTGCGGGGGCCCTCCTCCAGAAAAAATTGAAGAATAATGGTTCAAAATAGCGAGTTTTACGTCTTTCTGGGGGATATTTGATAAGTTCTAACACTATTCTATGCGTAATACTGATCCAAATAAGTAAAATGGTTTAAACTTAAAAATTTATCTGAGCTCTGGGAGGGGTTTTATCCCCCAAAACCCCCCCTCGCTGCGTCACTGACTGCATTGGCTTGCCAGTAGTATGAGGATGAATTTGGAATAAGTATCCTTGAAGTTCCAGCGTATACTAGCTAGTGAAATATTAGCATATTTATAAGGAGACCGTTTAACATGTTACTGAAAACAGGATAGGGAAATAACATGCTGAGATCTGTGGAATAAAAATGAGTCTTCCCTGTGGATGAAAAATGAGTAACAATAAGAACATCAACCACAAAATGTGTAAAAATTTTTTGTACCTATCGTAACACCCTGGAATGAATGACTGTCGCATTGGTGGCTTATCTTGGTTTAGATGCATTATTCTATAAGGTGCATATCATGTCAGGGAGCTGCAGAAAATAAAAATAAATTACTTTGATACAATATTTTGGGTTTGTATGGATATTGAAAAAAGTTAAGATAATTATCTAATAAAAATGTTTGATGAAATTTTATAAAGTTGAAGAAAATTGTAGTGTGCAAATAAAAAGAAAAAAATAATTTTTTATGCTGAAGCAATTTATTCTTCAACCGGTTCCGAACACTGAAAAAAGTTGTGACTTCGTTAAAGCCCGTAAAAAGTTGTAAAAAAACCCACATAAACACCATATATGTACAATTTATGCATCCTAAAGTAGTGATAATTTCCCTATGTCTATATGCATAGTTCTTTTAGTTACCTTTCAAATAAATTAATATTACTTTTAGGGGTCATATACGTGTAAATAGCATTAAAGATGCTTAGTCCATTCATTTAGGTATTTTTGTGAGTGACCGCGAGAAGTTAAGTTCAAGACGCCTGCTAAATAGTTCGATATGTTAAATCGAAAGTATCGATTTCACTCAATCAAATTCAGTTAAGCAAATAGAAAAATTCACGGAATGTGAATAATTAATAGAATTCATTTAATATTATTTACGGAATCATATATTAATTGTTCTCCCATGGAAGAGAATTCGAACCGACAGCGTGTTAGAGTTCAATACAAACGATATATCGATTTCACTCAAATGAGAGCGAAATTGCAACAAAGATGAATTTCGAAGTTCTTGAAACAGGTTAATGTATGGGTATAATGTTAACAGTGGCCAATATTTTAATCGTGCAGTTAATAAATAAATATTATAAAAGTTCCTGGTGTTATAGCGAAAGATTGCTGAAATCATGTTTGGCGGTGAAGGTGCGTAAGAAGATAATCAGAAAACTGTTGAAGCTCAATCTTCTATTTCGATGGATACCAGGTAAATCATACTATTGCTCTATCTTTTTAATTTAGAATTGATGTAAGTGGAACTCGCGTAAAGAGGCAGAGCAATACAATCTGTTAATCTCGAGTGTCCTCAAGAAATTTTTTTTTTACTGCTTTTTTGTTTTATTTACTGCTGAGCTATAAACTGACTATATATATAAATGTTCCAACAGATGTAAATCTGAGAACAATAAATTATATTATATATATATTAGTCGCACTGAAATTGATAGTTTTGTTTGGACAACAGAGCTCCTCAAGCTTAGGTGTCAAGCTCTATTTTACAGACAGTTGCACATACCCTACTTTTTCACAGTATGTATTTTTATGCAATCTGTCGATAAAAGTGATGAGCAGTTTCAATTTTAGGTCTAGAAATGATTCACGCAATTAACACAGAAATGTCTTTATATCCGTTACACTTTATCATTGCAGCTAAGGGGGGTAAGGGGGGGGCAGCTGGAGTAGGGGAGCTCGGACACTGTCGGTGGGCTTTGCTGATGGGGTAGGGAGGGTACCAAGACAGATCCAGACATACATAAACACCCTTATTTTCCAAAGAAAATATGTTCTTCATGGGTGGCCACAGGTATTTTGAGCTCGGTGATGAGACACTGTACCTACTTATGGGGAATGAGGATTAACCCTTTGCACCCAGGAAATGGCTAGCTATTATGTTGAATCTGTTACTATTGGTGAAAGGTATTTTTCTCATCAGACCGTTTTGCATATGTGATTGGAAAAGAAGACTGAGGAATGGAGGTAATAATTTGGGTTTGAATGGAAGAAGTGAAGAGCACCAAGAGAGAGTGTAAGGTTTGGTATTAGTCATGAACCCAGAAACTTTCCCTCTGGTCTCCCCCACTTGCTTCAAAGCAATGGCTGAAACTGCTCGGCCACAAAGATTGTCTAACAAGTTATAAGTGAAACAATGGCTAAGCTTAATTAATTTAAGGAGCAGAATTCAAGTTATCCCTGGACTAGTGTATAAAAATGGCCATTTGGATGAAGCTCATTACAAATATAGAAAGCAATGATAGAGAGCTACTTGCTAAAACAAAAAGCCACAAATACCACCATGGAAATCAATTTATTTTCAGTACATAAACTAAGGTTAGTCGTGAGTCAATATGAAAACATTGTGACATCATTTTCATGATGAAATACGTAAATAATTATCACCTATAATGGTAAATAAGACACCTTTTTTCCTGATAACAGGTATAAAATCACACTGTGGGTCACGAAGGTAAAATATTCCCCAGGGATTAAGTATTGGGCCGATGATTACCAATGAAACTATAACGACTGCGGTAAACTCGCAAAATAAACATTGGCTGTAGTATATGGGTGATCATGTGTCCAAAAAACATATACATAATACATTTTCATCGTTGTGGACTGTGTGGTTGGACAATTTAAGGATCGAATTCGGAGTTGATAAAATTTTCAATTCGATGTATGCGATTGAAAAAACATCTTGGTTAATAAATGTATAATTACAATTGAATGGGTATTTAATTATTTTTTCCTTTTTCAAATCTTTGAGAGGTGCGGCATCCGATAGTCCTTATGGGCAAGTCGCCACTGCCAATGGCATTATTTTATTTTGCATAACTTAAAATAAAAATTTAAGGAAGGACGATTTAGTGATGGATAAATGACAACTAGAAGATGGATAAGAAATACCAAGATGGTGGCGGTGTGGTGGGTGGTAGACAGCTTATACCCTTTAAGGATTTTCATTTTGGGTGGCCTGGGCCCCCCATGTACACACCCTTGCTATGAAACCCCTCGCGTTGTACCCCTCCACTCTAAATCTTCCCTGAATATATGTGAATCAGGTCTCTGTTACCTCTCATGAATTACATTACTCTATTTTACTTACTGCAAAGATACCTTTTTTTAGGTAGTCCCTTCAAAAGAGTAAAATGGAGGTTTCACTGTACTCTTATTAACAGCAAAGATTTCATGCAATAATGAATTCAAGACCAAAACAGATAAAGGTCACGATACTTGTAATTTGAATGGTGGAATGAGTGATCCCTATCATTGATACTATCCCTGAACTTGTAGGGGGAAAATAATGGTGTGATTTTGACATTGTGGCCTTGGATGGAATTGGAAGGGCAGTGCTGGGCCGCCGGGACGTATCCCGGTGAGCCCTCCAGCCTGGAAATCTTTGGTGCCCTCCTGTTCCGAAACTTACCAATTTTACCATTCGAGTAACAACATTGAGCAGTCACCTTGGTTTCATTAATGTCTCATTTAAAAGCATAATTAACACCATCTTGAATAAAAATATGCAATTATACTTTAAATTAACATATTTCAATCTGGTAAGATTCAATTCAACCTCAAAGATGGTAAAAATTAAAATTTCAAAATTTATTTCTCATATTCCACACCCTCCCAGTAGTCCTCCCGCTGCAAAGTGCTGGCACCCATGGGCGCAGCCAAAAATTAAGGCTAGGGGGGGGTTTTAGGAGCCACTAATACTTTAGGGTGTTGGGGTACTGCATACCCGCCAGGGTAAGTAGGAGTTCTGGGGGCCTTCCTCCAGAAATTTTTTAAGATTCATGGTTCCAAATGGCGAGTTTTACGGCTTTCTGAGAGATATTTGATTAATCCTAAGACTTTTACATAAGTAATACTAATCCATTAAGTAAAATGGATTAAATTTAAAAATTTCTCTGAGCTCTGGGGGGGGGTGTGTTTATCCCCAAAACCCCCCCCCTCTCGGTGTACCACTGCTGGCACCCTCTGGCCATGGCCGTCCACCGCCCTAAAAAGGGGTCCAGCACAGACCTGGGAATTGGGTAATCCACTGCTCCATAATATGTAGTTAACTTATGATTTCTTCATAGGTAACCTGTAGTTCTTTAGGAAGTTTTAAAAAGGATTACTGATAAAGTCCTCACTGTAATTGCTTCTTTCCAACCCCATTTCGTTGCGTGGGCTCATGTACATGAGTAAAGACAAATTAGTGCTGGCTACATGAACCAAGTTTCTCTGTACATATTTGAAACTTAGGTTAAAATTATCTTTGAAGTTTGTTTCTGTCTAGTGTTAAATGCATAGAATTCTTTTAGAGTGATATTTTGCAGTGAAGATCATATATTTTTATGTTCCTCTGTCCTTTGGAAAAATATTATTAATGTGAACTTGAAAAGTTTCATACTTTGGGAAGGCAATAATTATCAATTTACAAATAATTGATGATTATTGTCTTCCCAAAACTTCTAAAATATGCTGTCTACCTTGCATACTTACTTTTTTTCTCAAAACTATGAAACAGGATTCTCTATTCTCTGCTTTTTTCAGCTTACAATGGTTAATGACTTTTTTATTAAGGGTCAACTGCTGTCACTTGGATGTGTAAAAAATATTAGATATCTGAAATAATTTTGAGGAATTTTAATAGATTCACTAATATTTTTTCGAAAGGGTAGTTTCACGTTTCATTTTAAATAAAAAAAAAATGCTTGCATGTAAATGTGTATTTGATTGCATTAAAGTAATTTCACTCTGTATTTCTTCACCATGTGAAATAACCAAGTGAAACATGAACATTCAACTATATATTTGTAATTAGAACATTCTTAAATAGTTGGTTCTGGCACCTCAATGGCTGACATTTTACTTACAACCAGAATAGTATTGTCGGGACAGTCATTCATTCATCAGTCACTCATCATTATTTAATAATTTATAAAAATCTAATTAGGCAACAGAAGGCAACATGAGTCAGCAATTCCACCATTATCCATCTTCATATTTCCTATGGCAATACACTAACTATTGATGCATCCCAAAATCCTGTAAGAGTCCATGCATACAATCACAAAAACTTTTGCTTTCCCCGTGAGAATCTGTCATCTAGCAGCTGAGCTTTCTTCAAAATGGCTGCCTTCTGGGCTTCATCAAAACGATTTGCTTGGAGGTCCACATCTCGATCAAATGGCCTCCTCTCCACCTTCTCACTCCGACCACTTTCCTGTAGTCAAAAGCAATGAGAAAGTCATAACTAGGTCAAAACTGCCAACTTCATTTTGTGAGCTCTTCAACATTTCAGATGCACCTCAAATGCATTTTATTTGGCTAATTTCAATAACTTTTAAGATTGCCTGACTCTTGATCCGTAGTTTTCTATCATTTCTATCACCACACATTATTCTTAATCGAGCTACCTTATCACAATTCAGTGTTAATGTTCATAATTTTCATATAATGTGTCATAAGTTTCATGTCGGTGTTAATGCTAATCAGCAGATAACTAGTGAGCATTACAAAAAAAAAGAAATATGTCTGTTTACACTGAAAGCATATCTTTAGCTGCTATGCGTTAAAACTGAAATTATGTAGACCATGAGTTTAAAACAGGACAAAAATCAATGTCTGAGTTTTATACTATGAATATAATAGTATATGTACTTGCATTATGTAGTATAACTATACTATGTACATATTTGATAATGTTTTGATGTATTATGTCTGTGAGCTTCAATTCAAATTTCATCACAGATATGTATTTCTTTAAAAATTTAAGTTAAAAAGGAAGGCTGCTATGTATTAATTTCAAAATAGTCTAAAAATAAAATTATGCTAAATTGTCTAAAAATATCAGCTTGATATATTGTACTTACATCTTTTAATGGAAATTTATCTATTAATTCTTCTAATACGGCAATTTATGAAATGCATATGCCTTAGAAGTAAGGAAAAGTGCCTTTTCCAAGACAAAAGAGGAAATATCTAAATATGTGTACATAAAATCATTTTTTAAATCTGCTATAGTTGGCCAAAATATGATAGCAGCAGGGAACATGAAGTTCATACAAAGATATTGAGCAAAAATTTTTTTTTAATACTTGATGAGTTTTTTACTTTGCATGCACCACACATTAGAGAGGCAGGCATGTAGTGACCATTGGCAATACTAATTGAAATTATACTTCAGAGGAGTAAACAACTTTGAAATAATGCTGACAGGGTTAATATACTCAATAACTTTTTAAATAAGGATAGAGGTCTTTGAAATGTGGTGCTACAGAAGAATGATGAAAATCAAATGGATCGACCGAGTTAGTAACGAGGAAGTCCTAAGAAGGGTAGGAGAGAAGAGAAGCCTCATGAAAACCTTAATAAGAAGACGGAACAACCTTATAGGCCACATCTTGAGACATGATGGCCTGATGAAGACAATCGCCGAAGGACAGGTGGAAGGCAAGAATGGAAAAGGAAGACCTCGAACAAAATATATGGAACAAGTAAAGAGAGATGTGAAAGAGAAAAAATACGTAGGAGTGAAAAGATTAGCTGATAGGAGAACTGAGTGGAGAGCTGCGTCAAACCAATCCTAGGATTGTTGACCAGTGATGATGATTATTTATCCATAGTAATTCTTAATTAAAATCAGGCTTGGAAAGTTAAAAGTAGCAAATTTGTAGATCACTCTTTCAGGTCTGCAACTTACATATATTTTTTCGGCACAACCCATGATGGTGAAACCACACCACCTCCATGAATTTGAATGCAAAAGGTCCAACCAATATTTTCCAATGAAATTTGAGAACTTGAGCAGAGAGAATGTGAGACCAATAATTCCAATTTTGATGAGCTACCTGATGCCTATTCACCAAGGCCTCTCATTCAGCTCTCAACTACAAATCCTGTGGTTCTTGATTTTTTCTCCAAATGGATGAGCAACCAGAAAATTGAAGCGTTGAAGGAATTTCAAGATGAGCCAAACACACGGGTAATTAGGGAAAGGGTTTATAGAGAATAGGTGATTTCAAACACCTTAAGACGTAGTGCACTTACAAACGAGAATGGACTATAAAAATTTCATTCAATTCATAAAAACATGAGTTTACATGCATGATCATGATCTTCCACCAAACTAGATTTTGGCTTATTCCTATCAGGGGCCGTATTCTGTAACTCCAAACCGATCGGTGCGGCACCGATTCGTCGGGTGCGACGTCACACCGACTCCCGGTAAGAAGTCGTGCGATTCTGTACGAACCCGATCGGTGCGGCACCGACGAGAGGGCGAGAGATCGTCGGTAGCCTTGCCGACAGCAAAAAGGTGTCGGTACGGCCACCGACTAGTGGGTTTCATCAACTCCCCGGTGTGCATTGTACGTTTTATTTTGTTTTTATCTCATCACCGAGTAAATAATGAGGTTTGCTGCAATGTTATCTTTTTCTGCCCCTTCGAATAGGCCACTATTATTCACTGTGTCATCATCTATATTGATTACCTTTACATAAATATAAGATATTGGTTAATAAACATGAGGTTTGCCACTATATAATGACTTTCTCTCATTTATGTTACCACTTTCACTCGCTTGTAATAGGATTTCTTTCACTCTATCATCATTTATTTGCTCCTTTGACATAAAAAAGATATTTTTGATTAAATATGAGTTTTGCCGCAATGTTATCACTTTATCTCACTCTGAATAGGCAAATATTATTTCAATCGATCATCATTTGGCGTTTCTCTCAGCATAGAAATAAGATCTTTTTATTTAAGTATGAAGTTTGCCACAACGGTATCAGTTTCTTTCATTTGTAACAGGCAACTATATTTCATTTTATCGTCAGCCATTGATTCCCTTGACGATAAAAGAAGATATTTGTTAATAAGTATGAGGTTTACCGCAATATTATCATTTTCTCTCACTTGGAATGCGCAACTTATACATATGTATTTCACCCAATCACAATTTATTTACTTCCTCGTCATTACACTTCTTTTAATTACACCCAGCTCCATATTTTTATAACAATTTCCTAACTTGTTCCTCTAATATGACATTTATATTTGCATTTGAATCCTACGTTCACGTTCCATGGTATGTTATTTTCGTCTGCTACGGTGCCAATGGCATAACCTTCCGTTGATAACAGTTAGACGGAACTTACTTAATGACAACTATATTACCAAATCATGAATAAATAGCATTATACGGAACCAATATTTAAAAAAAGAAACTACGATCTCAAGGATAGTTTCAATAATTCATTCCAGCAACAACAATCTCCATCACATACAAACTTTATTGTTATGTTGTAATATTGTTTCCTTCGATTCTGTAGGTACAGCATTACTACCACACATTATATAAGCATTGCTAACAACTTATCCAATATCAATTATCATAATCTAGCAATAAGTCGTAATTTCCGCAAATAAAAAGATTGAGAATGACGACAACAAACTGTGCCAATGAGTCTTTACTTGTTTTTACCCTTCTTTCATCGGTGGAGACACGTTTAACTTCGGATATATTCGGATTTTCCCTGTTTGGGAAGGAGAGGGAACCGGACCGACTGGTTTGATACCGACGACCATACTGAATCGCTGAATTTGCCGTCGTCGGTATGGAAACCGTCGTCGGTACGGAATGATGTGCTGTCGGTGGGCTGGGAAGGGAAACCGACCGGTGCGGTACCGACGAAATACAGAATACGGCCCCAGGCTGAAAGGCATACAAATCCCTTCCTTAAATATACAAATCTGTATATACATATAAGGAGAGAATTTTTTGCAAAAAAAATACAAACAATCATACAACCAAAAGTAAAATCTGAAAAATTTAAAGGAAAGAAATTGCGTCATCCCATTCCTCAGTATGTATTTGTAGATACATATGGTTTGAAGTATGAAAATAAATACCTGAGCTCACTAGTTACCTTGTCTTCCAATAAAGTGGCCATGTAAAGAAAATAAAATAATGAAGTTTGAGGATGGAGAACTGACCTTTCTCTTCTTCTTTTCCTTTTTCTTCTTCTTCTTGGCCTCCTTCTTCTGCTTCTTCAAGTGCATGTCCAGCAGGGACTCCTTCCTTTTGAGGCTATTGTGCTCCTCAGTGATCTTCTCCATCGTCATGTCCCTCTGCATCAATGCCTCCTTCTCCAAATAGTCATCATCATCATCGTCTTCCTCTTCTTCCCCCTCAACTCCACCTTTCTATGTAAATATGTAACATGAAATGAGCATATAATATAAAAAACAGAACTTCCTTTCTACATTCAGTTCAAATCGTACAAGGACATATTAACTCCTCTCAGCCAGTCATATTTCACCTTTCATATTCTATAAGCTTAAATTATCATATTGAAATTCTCACGGTGTAAATAGTAGATTTTTTAACTTTTGCCCGTATCTCAAAAGCAAAAATTTACAACAATAACAACGAAAAAGCTTCAAATCTAAGATACAAGTCAAAGTTGACTGGGGTCAACTTTATGAACTCAGAAAATTTTAAGGCAATAAAATACATTTTAAACTAGTAATGGATCACCAGAAAAGACCTGACAAGCAGAAGGGATGTATTCTCTTATGGTCAAAAACCATCTGTGGGCAAAAACCCTTTTTTGGCAAGGCCACTATCATGGGTTTATCTCTTTCATGTCCTATGAACCCATTGAAGTAGAAGGTTTGCTTTACCCTCCAAGTTTCTTCCCCCAACCTCACCTTACCTTCCACTCACAGAATAAAATGGATGGTTCGAGGCGTGACTTTACATTGTGTGCGTCCCATTTTGTTACAATGTTTTCTTCCCATTTGTTATCATTGTGTCTCTTCCATTTTGTATCATGGTGAGCCCTCTATTTTTTTATTTTTTAACTTGTGTGCCTCCCATTTGACAACTTTGTATGGCTTAAGTACAGCAGACTTTATCCGGCTGCGGTTTATCCGGGTTGTGTATTATCCGTGCATGATTTTCACCCTCGCTCAATTTTTTCCACGATCCTTATAAAAGAAATAAATAAAATCGGACGCAAAATCATCAGAATTACTGCATCAATGCTAGGATACACTGGGCTTATTATAGTTGAGGACCTCAAATACGGAATCCAGAAAACCAGGAATCTAGAATGGCTCATGGCTTACTTTGCTACATAAGCATCTATGTAGAGGTGTCATAGGTGACCACATGTAGTACACCCTTCACTATGTAAAAATATGAATGATGAAACAAGTCATCAGCTTCACTCTCCTTGATTATATGACTTAGAGAAATGGAGAATTCACCTGTCCTACTCTAAATCAAAGAGGAGTTATTAAAAATGGGAAATATCTTTGGGAAGGCCCTCAAGACCAGAAATCCAGAAAAACCAGTAATCCAGAAACCCTTTGGTCCCAAGCTTTCCGGATTTGAGGTCCTCAACTGTATTTCCGTTAGAATCCCATTTGTAAAACGTTAGCAATTGCGCGCTAGCTGCATTCACGGGAGCACCGTGTTCCTGTTTTTCAAGCCTTACCGTGCACGACCTCGCTCCGTGATCACGGATACACATCCCACAGCAGTTGCAACCCGGGCAACTTGTGCGAGACGAGACTACGTGGCGTGGTGCCTGACGGTGTAGTTTCTGACGTCGAGCAGTGGTTTTGAAGCATTTGTGCAAACCACTTTTCTGTATCCGTGATCACACAGCCACGGATGTGTGGTTTTCAAAACGAATTACATGGAGCATTAATGATACGAATACAACCATATTATCGCCGCAAAAAATATCGCGAACAGGTGAAGTAAGCTCTCAATGAGTCTGGGAAGCACTCTAAAATAACAGAATAACTGCATAAACAATAATATATTGTTTGTATTACGTAAATTATGAACATTACAAGGCATTAAAGGGAAAGTTTGGGTTAACCGTGTTTTCCCATTATTATCATTAGTCTCTCCCCATCATTAGCGATTAGGATAATCGTGAGTGTACTGTACTACCATACCGTCCTTCCTAGCTCCCTCACCTTGGCCAGCCTTCTACCCCTACTGACTCAATGAATATAAGGTCATACTCTCCCTGTATCCTGTATTTGAACCTGATGATGTCGCACAGTGACGAAACTGGTTGTTACTAAAATCAAATGTGAAATTTACAGTTTTTTTATATTTAACATTCCACTCACAGGCCATTCTGTGCATTTATGGGCCATGAGTCGGTGAATGACCTCAACATTATTCTACTTCTAAAATATATAAACAGGCTTCCTACTCAAATTGCAATCAGAAACAAATTCCCTGGTCCAAGAATTAAACCATGCACCTTTGTAGAATTGAAGTTTCTACAGACGTAAGACCAGCGGAAATAGTTCTCAGGTTTCCCACTGATATTGTTTTGGGTACATGGTCCCAACATGTCAAAAGGAAAAAATCAAAAAAGTTCTACCCCTGAAGATGATGGCAGACTAAGTCATTGAAAAGTTTGGGACCATACACCCAAAACAATGCCCACAGGGAAACCCATGAACTATTCCTGCATGCACCTTTGGTTTTCTCAGTCAATGTGCAGGCACTTAAATCGTCCGTACATACTTTTTGCCTGTTAAAGTTAATTTCACCTTTATTCATAAGGCATATAACAAATAGCTACAGGCGCTGTGATAATGAACACTGAGCAAACCTTTTGTAGGACCAATTTTGGCACCTGCTTCATACAAGAGATGCATTCTATATATAGGTGATGTTAGAGACTTAAGTATGAGTTAAGAAAAGGTTTTAGGTCTGGCAACAAACTTAAATATTAAATGTTTGCCCTTTATTACATCTATTAAGGCTTGATTGTAGCAACTACAGCAAGAAATTACCAAAAAAGTTGTAATCACACAGAATAATTTTTTGTGACTTTTCAGAACCATGGACAGGAAAGAGTCACAAGACATCAATGTTAAACTAAATTCGAAATCAAGGAATTCCAGCAAAATATACACCTGAAGGCAATTACAAAGCCAATTCTATATTAAATAGAATTCTACACACGGATCAATAGTTAGCAAAATTTTGAAACTATAGAAAGAAATTATTTTGGAGGAGTTATGTACTGTAAACATAAAAATGGGGCAAAGAGGAAACACTTCTGACAATAAAGCAAGGTGCTTTCATGTTATTTATCCAAATTAAAATAGTTATTTCAGGAAAAACCAATGTGATTTTAATAGAATAATATCCCTTGAGGATCTATTACAAAATAAACCATTAGTATACTCACGGCCGCTAGCTTCTTCTCCTTGTCAGCTGGTGTGTCAGTCCAAGCACTTCTTCCAGCAGCATCCAGCTTGGGTGCTGGTCGAGCTTGGAATGTTCGTGGGGCGAGGTTCATTCCGAGCATGGCCTGACGTGTCCTCCCCTCAGGCAGCTCCAGCATCCACTCCTCTCTCTTCTTTGGTGCATCTTTCCCATTCTGAACGAGAAGAACCCACAAATTAACAGAAACTCTGCAAAATTCCAATAGGGTGGTTACGTATTATTTTTTTATTGCCTAAATCGAAAGATTATTACTCCTGGAGTACGCATTTCACACTTTTAGATTTTTAAATGATGATATCCATTTTTCGCGATTAAATGAAAAGTGAAAATTTTCAAGCACGCGAAAACATGACGGCTAGGTATGAATGCTAGGAAAAGCCCGTGTGATGTCATTCTGGTTCCCGCTGCTGCAAAGTGAGGCGACCTTGGGGCTAGGATATGTGTGCCTCTGCGATGCAGGCTGCTAGCAGGTAGCGCTTGGCTTAAATTAGGATTATTAATACCTTATCAAACAAAGGAAACTTTCTGACCATAGGCAGTTTTAATAGGTGATTATTAAGAGATGCTTCACTGAGCTCTGTGCCTCATGCATGCATTGGTAATCTAAGACAATGTAAAACACCTATCTACTTGTGTAGAGACTGGGTCCCTGTGACGTCACGTTGAGTGGCATCGCACGGGCGCCAATCTGGCCTTTTTCAAATGAGGATAAAATTGACTATTACCAATCATCTAAACTGGGATTTCTAAAAACCAAATAATTTGTATATAATGAACACACTAATGGTGGGTAACGAATGGCAATCAATGCCTTTCATTTTCTTTGATGAAGGAAACTACCCTATTCCCTCAACAATGGCATGGAATGTATTTTCATCAGTTTTACAACAGGGAATAACTTAAGAGGTAAAAATATTTCTTCATAAATTTTACTGAATTGTTACTGAAATATAACAGTTAAATTTTGCAGAAATTTCAATGAATCAAAAAGAAAATTTCACAAAAAAAGTGAGAATTAGTTCCTCATGGTCATAATGCACACCACTTACTTTCCCCATTAGTTTTTGATGCATCCTATGAGACCGTTCTTCAATCAACCTAGCTGTATAACTACTTTCACCCTCCTCTGGCATTGGCATTGGTCCAACCACATCATCGTCTTCTGACCCACTGCCCTCATTTTCAGCCGGTTCATCCGCATCATGCGTTGAAAGCCTCTCCCGCAGGCCAGGTGGCAATGCTGGTCCTATTGTTGAACTCTTCTGCAAGCCTGGAGGCAATGCTGGGCCATAAAGGTCATCATCCCCGCTCTTATCTGAAGTAGCTTCTGGTGAATTTAACTGCTTTGAGTCATTGGTATCAGCTAAATCCTTGTGATCACTCTCGTCACTATTCTTCAGTAGATGTGGTGGTAATGCTGGTCCAATGAAGGACATCTGAAAGAAAAGTACTTAGCATTTAACAACGAATAAAAAAATTCATTAAAAGGGTTAACATAGCCATAAAGCCTTGGTATGATTGGCTACTTTACTCACTCCCCCAATCTTTGGTAGTGATAGTCAAACTCTATTTTTGGTCTTGTTTTGTACACAAATCATTCCAGGGAATGGTGAGTTTTGGTGACCATCAAACATTTTCTCTCTTGATAATAGGAGCTATAATGTCTAGCTTTTATCTTCTACCCATTGCATGCTCAATTAACACTCAATCATTTTTTATCAATCTTGTCATCCTGAGTTGAGTTTCTGTTATGGCTCCTGCTGTTCCACTCCCCTATTGTGTAGTATCCAGAACTTTAATGCTTCAAGCTCACCCCAAGCTATTATTCTTCCTCTTTAAATGCTTCTTTAATGTCATATTTACTTTGATTCTATGCCCTTGTCTTCAAGGTTTTGTCATATCCATGATTTATGCTGTTATTATTGGGAAGTTTTTTTTTGCCATCGGTATGATTACACATGCGTATATTCGTGAAAAATTGACATTTTTCAACGACTTGCTAATGTTTTGCAATTTTAAAATAATTTCCTGGGGTGATGGTGCGAACAACTTTTTTTTTGTTGCTAGAATACTGAAATGATTCTTTTCAAAAAGATAATAACGTTTTCATTAGCCTGCATTGAAACTAGTTCGTACAATGCTATTAATTATGAGAGGGTTCACTGATGTGACCAGTATGAGCTGGGTGGCCAAGTGTAGTTCATAATCAGCAATATGGAATGAGCTATTCCTTATGTTCTTTCCAAAAGGTGCGATATAGTTCAGGCAGAGCCAGACTGAAGAGAGTAGTATTGCTCAATTATTTCTCAAAAGTTTGCATCTCAGATTCAAACATTCCATCAAGGGCTTCTGCATGACCGTGCTTCAATTCTTTGGTGCTGCTATAATATACTTTAACCCATAGCCATCAATCAAGGGATAGGAAATGAGAGCACCAATGCAGCAACACTATCGATTATAAGGAGACAACACTACTGAAATTATTTGGCAAAGGTTCGTGAAAAAGTAATGCCATTCATGTAATTCGTATAGGACAATGGTTGATGACAACTGAACCATGGCAGTTAGAACTTAAACCTAATTCTGGTACAGATTTTCTTTATCTCAATGGAGTTCTTTGTTTACTCAAATTCTGAAGCTAGAATTTACCGATCACGACTACTATCTGGAGTCATAATTGAGATGAATTAAAACCAAATAAATTATGTATTATATGAGTCATAGAATTCTTAAATGATACTTCATAATTGCATGTCTCGGGTGGCTAGGAAGGAAAGTGAGATA
Organism: Ischnura elegans; assembly: GCF_921293095.1. Lineage (NCBI taxonomy): Eukaryota > Metazoa > Arthropoda > Insecta > Odonata > Coenagrionidae > Ischnura > Ischnura elegans. The sequence goes on along the minus strand of NC_060251.1, from coordinate 20,867,688 downwards.
TCTGAATGACAATATGATGGAATGGATTTTGGTACCTGGAGTAGAGGAATTACTAGCAAAACATGAAGTTTCAATTTACAGCATTAAAACCAGCAACCATTTAAAGTGTAAACGGAGATATTTGAATCTAACTAGTATGGCAGAGAATTTGGGAAAAATTTCAAAATACCAATTTTATTCTCCACAGTTTATTAAAAAGTTACTTCAACTCGAGACTAGAGGTATTCATTGTGATAATGAATTACTGACACACAGCACACAAGCCTTAAACTAAAAACTAAGGCAGCAGTAGGGTTCACTTAACAAAAAATATGTAAGGCTGGTAAAGTATGTATCAATGAAAGCGACCATTATAAAGTGGCTCAAGAGCTGAAATCATGGACAACAGTTTCATTAACACTCTCAACAGGTAAAATTTTAAACATTTACAAAACAATGAATAAACAGAAAATAAACTTATACAGAAACCTTTCTCTTCACCACCAAGTTGATAATTGTCAATCAGGTAACCTGACTTCACAATTTTCATGCGATCCTTGGGGAAAATGTAAAAATTAAAAACAACCATGATTAATTTAGGCATTAAACATGCAAGGATCTTTGAAAATCACATTGAGCGAATCATTTTGACGATTTTTTTCGCACTGTATCGGAGCGATTTCATAAGGCCAGCAGTTAATATTCCTTTGAGGCTTTGAGTTATACTGGAGCGTCGCACTATATCCCTCAGCACTGACTGTACCATCACTCCACTGTCTGGATCGAATGACATTGCCCTTAATGCATCTTCGGCGTCGTATCTTCTCCTTACACCCCTCCTACTCATTAGCAATACCTCGCTGAAATACCCTTTGATTGCTCCCCCTCGTATTCCTCTATTCCAATCGCGAACAAGCCGCATTTGAGGCACACGAGGCAGCTGCATTAAATGGTATAAACGAGCTTCTGGTGAAACATCTTGTTCAATATTAACTCCACAGCCATCACTTTCGCCATCAGGCCACACATGCAAATAGTTTCGCATGGATCGCATTGAATTGGCATACAAGTCCCTTAAGGCACCCAGTTGTGCCCCGACGATATTATCCACTTTGTTTTTGTCTTCGCCGAAAGTTGTACGGAAATCTCCCCCATAGGATAACCCAGCAAGAGCTGTGTATAGATCTTTTTCTGTAAATGTCTCGGGAAGACACAGAAGAGCAGCATGCACAGCACCGTAGAGATTTAGCTGCAATGCGGTTCGTAACTTCGTATCCGATGGCTTTTTTATTATCATCACCGGCTTGTGTAAACGACCAGCGAGGTAAAGCTGATCCCAGTCCAATAAATCTGTAACTATAGCATTTCGAGACACTAGTCCGTACTTTATTAATCCTCCTTCAAATGGAATGAGCGTGTTAAAATAAACTTTGGCACCCCAATTTTCTTGGAGTTGAGAGACGAACTGTTCACCTAAATATCGCAGGCCAGAATAATGGTGTGGGTGGCGTGACATATTTTCCTTATGCCATTCTTCCGGATCTTCAACCACGAATATCATGTCTATCATTTTTCTTTCCTTTCCTTCATCTCTAAGTTGCTTATAAACCCCCGATCCATAGGCAAAGCAAAAACTCAATCGTTCGGGGAACATAGACAAAATCCGGTTATAAAGATTAGGAATTGCCACCACAGCTTTGCTAGAAGCCATTTCTGGAAGTAAGGGCACAATTTTTCCTAAAAAACTAACTTGAGCAGTAGAACTTTCTGGTGATAATTGCCGCTTTTGAATTCCCTGGTAAGCATAATACGACACACACAAATGTAATGCTTGTGAACTACTATTGGAACACGAGGTTATAGTAACAACAAAGTTTAAAAGTAAATGCTAACCGCTACATTTCAGGAGCACCAGCAGCGTATTAACTTTATACGTTTTTGACTTAAAAGTCATGGGTAGCACCCACGACGAGTATGACTGATTTACAATTGTACGCGATATTTACAAAACCTAAGGAAACAAATGAATATCTTTCAGTCAGCGTGAAAATAGAACATGAAACACATTGTGGCCTAATTTACAGGATACGTATTACAGCAGGCTTCGTATTACACGCCTACATGATTGAATGGCCGTAAATCATTGGCCGTGCGAGATTTTATGTGAAGGTATATTTATTGGGAATATTTTCCAGTCCTAATTTACTATCTCTAAGTTAGGCCTAGGATGAGTTGTTCAGTTTATCGCTATATTCTATCTCGCCTTCATCTGTTTTTAGCGCGCTCGTACGAAGCATTTATCAGTGCAAGCACTACATTATTTATTCATTTATGTAAGTAATACATCCTGAGGATGCGTGTTATAACTTTGATCATCAATATTATTAATTTTATTCAAATTGAGTCCAAGGTGTGTCTATTTTACTTCTGTTATTAATGTATTGCTCTGTTATCTTTCTCTGAATTCAATGGATTTCCCTCAATGAAAACTAATTAGCTGTAGCTGCAACCATTGAAATTATGATAGTGATTGATCATTGCATAATTAGAGTAATTCAGCCTTGGCGCTTGTTCAAAATAAATTAGCAATTGGCGGAGTTAAAGCAGTCATGATCGTTATTGAAAATGCCTCTATTGATCAATCTTATTCAAATGGGATGGGATAGCCTCGATATCCATTTGAGTAAACTAATTGCACCGTTCTGTATCTTTGTGAACACAAAGTTTTGGGAATTTCCTACCAGCTGTTGAGATGTTTCAGTTTTCAAAACATGAAGGGGAGAATGAATAGCTGTGACAAGTAGAGTTTTTGAGGGTCTGTAGTTACTATAAATGTATAGACAATGAGGTATCCATAGACCCTCCCAAAGAAAATCCTTGCAATGCTGACATGGTTTTGGGCAAGGATGCCTGCTTCCTACCCATCAGGTAGGTTGCCAGAGAAAGGCCCCAGGGAATTCAGCCCACTCACAATTTATTCAGCGACCCTAAATATATTTTTTGCGACTTTACAGGAAGTGATCACAAAATTCATATTCAAGTGATGGCGGAGGATTTGTACTTAGTAAGTTCGGGAATAATGTCCCAAGGCCCTTGAAATTAAGATTTACCTTTAATGCATCATTGGAGAATCCAAAGTTGAGGATTTCTTAACAAAATGGGAAAATCCTTACATGCAGGCCAACCATTTCATTCCTCCATTTGCTTACATTGAACCAGCCAAAAAATAGTTCATACACCAATTGGATTTGCTTACTTTGGCTGAGATAGGGAGGGCCACATTTGTTACCTCTTGCATTTGATATAAGTATACTTAGCCTATTAGCATCACCAGCTGTGACTAATTTCTGCCTTCATGCTTGCTACATTGAGTATGTTCTATTCAGATACTCAATGTAGCTAGCATTGCAAGAAAGCACCTGTGGCTCAGTCTATGTGGTGATTTAATCTTACCTATCATAAAACCAAACTTATCTTTAGGTTGAAGGACTGAGAGGACTAATAAGATTGTAGGCTTTCATATTAGAAGAAATTATTCTTGGGTGGTCTTCTTGTTTCAGTTATCCATGGCTAACATTTTGATGGGTGTCTGAGACATTGGCAGATACGTTTCCAGCTGAGCTTTCAAATTACCACTCTTGTCTGAAGGTCAGGTAACATGTGATTGGTGGAAAAGCCTCTTGGCAGCCAATCAAGTTTTAAGAGTGCTCAGTTTCTTTTCCATCATGGGTTTTGTGGAATTGTTCATGGAGAAGCATGTGGCCCGCTTGAAATTTATTTTATCCAATCAGATTTATATGGCCATATATAATGTGACCCGGTGGAAAATTCAAGAATGAAATTCCGTTGGGTGAGCCTGGTTCCCATGAGGGCTCTAGGGTATGAGGGGCCCTTGATTGCCTAAATGTTCTTCTGTACGACCCGTACACCTTAATTTTGAAAAATTAATTGTTGTATGATTCTTATTTTTCACTTCCTAAAGCATTCTCATCATGGTACAATGCCCTTACTGCCCACATAGCACAAAATATCTACTAGATGTCTATATCTTCGGGGTTTTATTATGGAGTTTCCAAATGCTTCTGCCAGATTTAAGGTAGTTGATCAGTAGTCAAATGCTACCCATTAGACCTCCACATTTCACTTCTATTGCATTTTTATGGTAACGTAGAGTTGTGATTGAGATTGCAATAGTATTTTATTATCCCTCTGTTTTGAACTGGTTTCTGTAATAATATCTACAACACATTCATCTGAGGGATTTATAAAATGGTGTACATGTCTGCATCACTACTTTTTTATTTTTTATTTAAATCAGTGGAAAAAAAGAACTTTGCTAAAATTTTATTGCAACAAATTTGATACCCTTATCTGAAAATTCCAAAACCAAGTCAAGCTCGTCAACTTCAGCCTGGCATTCTTCTATCATGAATTTGAATGTGCTTATCTTCTAAAATACATTTCATTGCGCAGGTGTGCAGAAATTGTGTGGAACATTTTACAAATAACCTCAGCCTGAGCCTCTTCCCATATGGATGTCCTTCTTTATTATTGCACAAGCCCAGTGAGAAATGGGTGGTGGAATCCACGTGGAAATTATGGTGGAAATTAGGTGGAAATGTAACGTGGATACCACGTGTTTTTGGTCGTGGAATCAACGTGGAACCCACATGGAACTTTGGTGGAAAAATTAAAACAGCAGTAGGTGCTGTCCTGAAACCATTAAAACCTTGACCACTCTATATCTAAATCGAATACCCAGCAGCTAATGTCCTTCCTTATAGAATTCCAAACAAAATATGCCACCACTGAATAAGCAGTAAATTTAAATTCTTCCCTAACCATGTGCAGATAGTTCTTCATGATGAAAGAAAATGTGCATTGCAATGCTTTGGTTCATCTCATAAATTTTTAAATTAACAATATTTCATAGATGAGATAAAGGATCATCATAGCATAAAATATCCATAAAATATTTTGTAATAGCTTCCAGACATTTTGTAGGCTTCTGAATGTTCCCTTTTCTGATATCTACAAGATGTCTTGAGAAGATATTTTCTAGATAATCATATTCAAACTGGACCCACAGGGAAAATTCAGGATAAATGACATGAATGTAATATTTCTGTATTAGATATGTTTATTTTTCAACTGATAGCCTGATGGTGGAGCAGAAAATGATGGTATCCCCTATGAAAAAATTGTATAAACCTGTTTCAAATTTTTATACATTCTTATGCATTGCCATGGTAATGTATAAGAATGTTTCAGGGCAGCACCTACTGCTGTTTTAATTTTTGCACCAAATTTCCACGTGGGTTCCACGTTGATTCCACGACCAAAAACACGTGGTATCCACGTTACATTTCCACCTAATTTCCACGTGGATTCCACCACCCATTTCTCACTGGGAGGGTGTTCATTCTTCATTTTATCCATAAACCCATATCTCTTCCTCCATCTCAGTTGCTTGACCACCATCCTGTCATTTTTCAGCATCTCTTCACCTTTAATAGTGGCGGGTCCAGGATAGGGACAAGAGGGGAGAGGGGTGAAGAGGGAGGCCTGGGGGTTTTTGGGGCTCTTCTATCCTGTGCATATACAAAAACTGAAAAAAATTACCATTTTATCTTTTGTAAATTGGATACCTCAGGAGGGCCTATAGCCTCCCTTACTGGATCTGCCATTTTTTTTTTTTTTTTTTAAAGTCACCGTAAGCATTTGCATTATGCATGGCTTTGTCAAGGATGTTACATATATTACACAATATGAATGGAAAAACAATGCTCAAATAACAAAACAATATAAAAAAAATATAAATACATACAGTTTACATTGACCTCTATGTACATGCTTCATCCATAGTCTCTGCCTCCTTCTTTATGCCTTGTTAAAGTTTTCTCTCATCACCCACCATCTCTACTACCTCCTTATTTCTTCATCTCGCTGTGCATTTATGCTTTTCATTTCTTCTCCATTCCCTCATATGAAACACAAACACTTGCAGTATCTTCTCATTCTCCTTCCATAGGTTCTATGCTTCTACCCCTTAGAGCCGTATTCTCCATGTCAGACTCTTTACTAGCCTTTAGTTTGCTCTTTTAGGAGAGTCATATGATCAGAATTAGAACCCTGATAACTCGAATCTCAATATCTCGTCACTCCGGGGAAAATCGGCAAGCCTGACACATTTTTTCCTCACACCCATAATGAATTTCTGAGGGGGCTTGGGCCCCCTCTAGCCCCATGGAGTCGGCGCCCCTGTATGAAAGTTATAATAATGCTCAGAAGTTTCCTTTGAGACATTTGAAAGTCAGAGCCCTGGGGAAACTCTCTCTCTCTTGGCTGGCATTATTTTAAAAGAACTGTCTTTTACTGGGTAGATTATTTTCCTTATGCTTGTTGAGCTGTTTTAAATGTAAAATTTGTTTTTTTTGGTACAGCCAAAGTGTACTGTTAGGAAGTTTGTTAGGAAACATAGGTTGGTAAATATGTATTTAGTTTTTTCCTCTTGATGATGTGAAACAGATTCCAACCTCAAAAGTCCATTTGAGTTCCTTTTGTCACAGAAAAATTCATCATATGCTGTCTGTATGGGTATAATATGTCACCAGTTTTTTTACTACTCTCAATCCAATGCATCCATCCTCTCCCACAATCCCAAAATTGTTTCCGTTGTGGCAACTTTCCCCACCATACCTGGGGAGACCACTGGCTCAGAGATAACTATTCTCTGAAAATTCATTTTCGTTATAGGTGCAGTTCATAGTGTATGCCAAAAACCAGCAATGAAGTTAACTTTCAGCATTATGAAAACAAAATACATATATAGTTGAATTAATGAAATGTATGGTTTTGCAATGCATGCCAATTGAAACAAATATCAGTATAGGCAACCTTGATATCACCCAAGTATGCTCCCGAAGCATGTTTCTAGCTATATGCCTGTCAGGGATACTAAAAAAATAGAGTATGCTGTCATATGGTTTTTTGCCTTTTCCAAATAATATTCTCACCTTTGGTTCATGGTCCAAATGATTACTGGCCTCACCCTGTCTCCCTCTCGGTGGCCATATTTTTTTCCCTGACGGCCCTTTTCCTTGGCCTTGATTCTCAGTTCTGCTTCTTGAATCCTTTCTGGTCACATGAGTGAATTTGGTGTGTGTCTTCCTTCTATCTCACCTTTATTAATGCGGACAAGTTTCCTTAAGGCACTCTAGAAGTGAGCACGAATTGCCCCCTCCCACTGGGCTGCTGTCATTGATTATGATACATGTATCTTTTACATAGTATGTTGTTAGGTTTCATATTACTCTAGTGGTGTTTATGTAATTTAATTTTGGGTGTTATTTCAGTCTAGTGTATTGGACTTCATTCTTAATTGTAGGTTGGGTAATAGTTGCTGGGACATAGCCAGGGATGCAGGGGTAGATTTTGGTCATTGGCATTTTGTTCATTATTTTCCTTGGTACCTTGTCAATATGCAACACCTGTCAGCAAATATGGCTTTTGACATCCATCAATAATTTTTAAATATTGCTTATTATGCTGGTAAAATAAAAAAAATCATTGGAGAACTACCTTTGAGATTACCATTTAAAATTTTCTCCTTGTTTCAACAATTTTACGTTAATTCATTGATAAAGTGGTCTATTTAAAGAGGAGAGGTTTGACTTAGACCATCCCCCTGTGCCTCCCAAAATACATTTGTGTCTAAGTGCCTGTGTAGTAGTGTTATTACACTTGATAATAGGCTGCAGAATCTCATATCAAAGGCCCGAGTTCATATTCCTGCATTTGCGGAAAGTTTCTATAGGAGGTTCTTGTGTATGCATTGCATCATCAGTGCTAGTACTGCACTCTGTCTGTTGTATGAACCACTCATGAATTTACCCTTTGTCACCATTCTCTCGCACAAGGGTGTACCCAGGATCAAAGCTAGAGGGGGGTAAGCCGTTGTCGTTCTAGTTGTAACACAGAAAAGATTATGAGACTGAAATTTCAAGAAAATTATGACTGCGCTTTATTGATTTTTAAAATTATTTGCTCGGAAAAAATATTACTTTTATTTTTAATATCATGTTTTATACTAACATCACTTTTCTTGGATTTGAAGAAAATTTTTTCAAAATTTTCGTTTTGAAATAAATTTACTTTTCCTTCTAGGGGGCAGCTTCCCCCTCCTGCCCCCCGCTGGGTACGCCCATGCTCTCGGAGTTGACCACTATGCCATCACATGTTTCTCTCACCCCTCTTTTTCTCATATAATGCTGTCATCAAGGATCCATGCTGCAAGTGATCTCTCGTTGTGTTAGTTTTTTTTTTACTTCAGGAGGGAGATAGGATGACTGGCGGGTTGCCTATACAAATATTTTGTTGTAAATTCGCACACATTGAAAATCACCCAATTAGTTATATCCGCAACATATTGGCAGACGCCATGGATTGTAACTATAGTATGGAAAAATGAAGTGTTAGAGGGTGGGTGCCCCTTGGGCTAGCTGTCTGTCCTCAGCAGGTGTATGGTGGGTAGTCGCAGGGGCGCAGCTAGGAATCAAGGCTGGGGGGGGGGGTTTAGGCACAACTAATACTTACGGGTGTGGGGGTATTGCATACCCACCAGGGTAAGTGGGAATTATGGGGGCCCTCCAGAAAATTTTAAGATTAATGGTTCAAAATGACTAGTTTTACCGCTTCATGAGAGATATTTGATTAATCGTAATACTATTCCATATATAATACTAATCCATTAAGTAAAATGGAATAAACTTAAAAATTTCTCTGAGCTCTGGGGGGAGTGTTTTATCCCCCAAAACCCCCTCCCTCGCTGCGCCACTGGGTAGTCGAACCCCAGAAATTATTTACGTCAAGGAAAATGATTTCTGGGGGGATGCATAAGCCTCCAAGTCCCCCTTTTCTACGTGCCTGCTTGTGTGGGTACCCAACTTTTCAATTCGTCCTCGCTTGCGGCCCTGTTCCTTGGCCTTGATGATTGGTGGATGGCCTCTCGGACCCTCCCTGGCCACATATGTGGACGCGGTACCTATATCCATCCATCCCCCCTTCCCTTTCGGTTGGTTCTTCTTCGCAGGAGCAGGAAGCCAAGGCCTCGCCCACAACATATCGATGAGCTTCGAGCTCTCGCCGCCGCCGCATCTCGTCCCCTCTTCCCTCCCCTCCGCTAGTTCCCCGCCCCTCCGGCTGAGGGCGCCAGAGTCAGTTGCCAGGGGCTACAGACCGGTCCCCCTCCCCTCCTTCCCTCCCGTTTCCTCGGCAACCCATCCTCCCTTTTGAGTTCCCGCTCTCTCTCTCTCTCCATTTCTTCCCTTTTCTCTCCCTCTCCCTCCCTCCCCTCTTCCTCATCTCGCAGCGCCGCCGAAAGGGTGGGGCGGTCGGAGGGGCAAGAGCGAGGGAACGGCTGTGTTTCGCCCGCGTGCGTGCGTATGTGTGTGTGCTATGTGTCGGCCTCTCTCTCTCCCCGCTCGCGGATCCTGCCCGCTCCGAGCAGCAAGCAGTCAGTGGTGGTGATCGCTTGCGTGCGGCGGCAGTGAACTCGGTCGTCGTCGCCGGGGAACTGTCGTGCCATCTTCATTTCCCCTCCCTTCGAAACGAAGCACGTGCGTGCCGTGTTCTCACGTCTGCTCGTGTAGTGTACTACAACCCGTGGTGACGACGTCGCCGCAGTCTTACAAGTGAGAGAGAGGCACCTTTTTTTTGAGGAAGGGAGCCCGCGGATCCGCTGTTGTGGAAACCCTATGCTCTCACGTCGAGGAGGTCCTTACCGTGCGACTCGCGATCTTGGCGTTCCAGCGGTGGTGGCCGTTTTACGTTGGCGGTGGGCGGTACCCCCGCTCTTGCACAACAGATGCACAAGTAGTGCGCCCAAGTCCACTGTAAAGGAGGACTGTTGAGCTCCTTTGTGTGCCTGTGTATTGGTTTCTCCATTAAACCCGCATTGTGTGAATTGCTCTCTTCCCCATCGATTCGTGGCCGACCTGGGCGCTGTGATGGAGTGGAAATCGGCGACAATACTGGAACGGTCAGGGGTCGTCGGATTATTGTAAAAGCGTTCCATTCTCGTTCTTTTGTGTGGAGTCGACATCATTTTCGGGTGCGTCCATACCGGTCGCCCAACTGCACGGAGAGGAAACAAGATTATAATAATAAGCTTTCTTTCTCGGGAATCCTCACGTTTTCCGAATGTTGCGTACAACACGCCAGTGACCATCTGAAAATCTGCAGCACATCTGGGTGTTCTTTTGGTATTTGGGGAACCCTTTCGCATTTTCGGGCGCGGCCTCGCTATTCGCCCTACTGCACTGATTTTGTGAAAAGAGTTCCTGCCGAGTAAATTCTTTCCTCGGAAATCTTAACACTTTTGTCTTACGAGTCGCCCACAGGATACTGAAATAGGAGGAGCACGCTGGGTTTGTGCGTGTGGTATTGTAGCTACGAGGTTTAGCGTGTGTGCTGAGGGAGGAAGAAGGCGATTTCGAGTTGTGTCGAGCCGCCGCTTGAGAGGAGAAGAGAAGGAGAGGGGGGGGGGGAGAGTTTGAGTGAGAGTGTGGGGGAATGTTGGGCGCCGGAATGTTTTCGTGTGGGAAGTGAGGGCCGCAGAAGACACTGGCGAGGAGACGTCTCGTGGGGCCCGAGACGAGACGGGGCCCACCGCACTTCTCCATCACGCACGGCGGAGGAGGGCCCATGATCCACCACTCCTCCCTCGGGTGGACCGTGAATTAAGGTAGGTCAGACGCTTCCTCCTCCAAAATCGTGAGACAACCTCCATTGCGACCCGTCCGTCAACAACAGTCCAGGGAGGATCGAGGAAGGGGGTGGGGCCCGACATTTACATAAACCCTTGTAGCACCAAAAGGATTATATCTGTATATATTTAAGACTTCGTAATACATCGGTACACAGGTTTGCAAATCTGTATAATATACATGAATTATACATGTCTGATGATCCGTGGTCCTTGATGTATACCATAATCTTTAAAATACACAAATAATATCCTTACGGCTTAACCAGGTATCATCAGGCATGTATAAGATATGTATAATATACAGACTTACGACGAGTTATACATATTTAATCTATATAAAATCCATATTATGGCAGCAGATATAATACGTATAATATCTAGATGTTACCTGCATGATAGAGGATATTTGCTTGTATTTTATACAGATATAATATGTATACAGAGTATACCACGATACGTATTAAATCTAGATATAATCATTTTGGTGCTACTAGGGAACATCCAATATTGCACGGTTTTTTCTTGGCAGAAGAAAAATCCGGAATTAATTGACCTTTCGAGCTTCAAGACATAAATTGAGGGCTCCGTTTATAAAAGTTAAAGGGACGTGGTTGCCATTTAAAAATATTCAAATTGGGAAATGCCCGAGCGACACTTAAAGAGGCAGAATACATTGACCTATAGCAGACCCCGAGAAATTAATTGAGGTGTCAATGAAAGCATTTGTTCCAGGAGAGTTTGATTCCCCCTATTCTTATGTTTTGAGTTTCCCTAACCACAGGGAAGATGCAGAATATTACATTGGCTTATTAAAGATTCAAGAATTTCATAACGTTGAATGTTATTGAACGTTGACCAAAAAATGCGGTGCATAAATGTTTCTATCGCGATTAGTTTTATCAGTCATAAAATATTGATAATTCTAGTCCCTGCATTTGCGAAGCAATAATCCTGATATTGATTTGACGCAAGTCTCCTCTCGTTCAGCTTATCTTTTATGTTGCGTATGCGTATTTATTCTTTACTTCCTTCATCGTTTAATGAATAATATAACTGATTCCATGTCTTCCCTTTTTTGTTCTTTCTATCCAAAAGTCAGTCTATGATTGTTTTTCGTCGGCAGATTATAAAATACGCACCTGGATATACTCTGTGGATCAGTAGTTCCCACTCTTGAGCCATGATTAGAAGATTTAGTTGTCCCTTCTTATGAATAAGGATGTCAGAAGACTTTCATGGGCGTACCCAGCGAGAGGCAAGGAAGGGGGCAACTGCCCCCCCAGAAGCAAAAATCGCAAAGGTCTTTAAGTAAAATAAGTACTTAATTGAAACGAAAGTATTCAACACATTTTCTTTAAACCCACGAAAAATGATGTGCATTAGTATATGTAACTAAAATAAAACTATATTTTCAAGGAAATAATCAAATAAACTATTAAAGCGCTATTTTAATTTTCCTAAAATGTTGGTTTCATTCACCTTTTCCATGCTAAAATGTCACAACCTTGCTTGCCCCCTCCCCCCAGTTATGAGCCTTGGTACGCCCTTGAAGACTTTACTTATCTACACTCTTGTAGACACACCATTTGATATGTGTCATTCTCCAGAATAATTCCATTTGGGATTCTTTCACCCTTGACCTCTCTGCAGCAGTCATGAAGAAAAACACTCCAGATGTAATATCCTATTGTTTTGTTATACTTCTGCACTTGTATTCTCAGCTGTAATTAGCATCTGAGTCTTCTAAGGAGTATTTTGTATTGGATACATTTTTCTCCATGGTTCGACAACAAAAGCTATTCGATGAACGCGCGAACGGAGGAAGAAAAAAAAGGCTCCCATATGGGAAGGTAACTTGACCTATAAGTTGGTTGCTTTGACGATGGAGTGGCCGTGAATCGACTGACTAGTGTAGTGGTGACCGTGTGTGTGATGAGTTCAGCGCTGGAATCCATTCATGCATCAACTCTGCTCCATCCTGCGCTTCACCTCTTCTCCATAAAGGCATGTACTTGCTCAGAGCCATTCGCGAACGCAGTTATTCAAGCAGTCGCATATCATGAACTACCCTCTAACTTAGTGAATCGTTTCAGGCTTCTTCCCTGGTGCACTAGTGGCAGGTTTCTCGGGTTTCTTGCCTGGTTATCGGCTCAATGACCACTGACGTTTCGACAACCAACTCCGTTATCGTCCTTAGTGCGTAGATCTTCATCTTAAGGTACCCCGGGGACAACAATGGATTCAATATTTTCGAAAATTCGATAACTGGTTGTTAATTGACTTTATTGTTTTCATCGTGATATAATGAACATATAAATGACGCACCTTACACACCCTGGGGAAGTTCACGGAGTCAATCGATGAAACCTGGGTAATGACGTCAAGATGTTTTCATTCAGCTCCTCTAATTTACGCTAATATTCGAGCCCGTGGCTACATTTGAACAATAATTCTATGTAGCTACCGTTCGTTTTATTGAGTTGGCTTCATTTAATGACCGTGTTCTAATAGTAAATCTTAATGCAGGCAACCACGAATTTGAGTTCATCTCCTCGCATGTGTGTGTGAACAAATCTACCTGGGTAGGATTTGCATCGTGTAGGTGAACAGGACATTTCAGCTGGTAGCTGGTATTGATCAAGGTCTTACTAAGCGGCGGCAGTTCTTTGGTGCGAATTCGGCATAGGGTCGTGAACTCAAGAATGTTCGTCTAACTAAATTCTTCCTCTTATGTTAGTGAGCAGTGCCTGCGACAATACAAGGGCGTTATGAGCTTCCGACACTCGCCAGATTACATACGTATTATCGCAACTGATGCACGTGGACTATGAGCGCGAAGCTGTGCTCAGCAGATTCCCGGAACAGCCATGAAGGGAATGTTGGCCGTGTTATATTTCTTTCGCACGCCCACGCGCGAGTAAACACTTGAGACAGAAACGGGGGCTGGGGCTATTTGGAGGGGAGTTTCCCCGTGCCCCGCCCCTTTTCGATACTTTGGGGCACAAGGGGAGCGAATGCTCCGTGGGGATGAAGGCTCTTGTCAATCCCGATGTGGAAAGTACACGTATTTATGGCCGTCTGCCTCGCAAATATCAGAGGTACGACTAAAATTATTTTGATGAATAAGTTTGAAATATCCATTAAATTTCTTCTCGAAATTGCCACGACAGTCGCACGCACATTGCGGCAACTTCCTCGGCGCATATGCTTAGAATCCCTGTTCGAGTCCAATTGAAGGGGAATTAATGTTTCTTCGAGGATTTTTTTTAACTTCGTGTGCACTCGTGGGTGACGTAGGGTCTACCGCTGGCTAGTACGCAGTTAGTTCCTAAAAATACTTATTTGTCACTGGGGTGGTGACTTTGGCTTTATTTTTTATCACCCTCTCATTTTCGCGAGTGTTGAGGAACTTCGAAATGAGTTCTTGGTACATATTTTAATATTTTTTTATCTGTTGGAATTTTGGATTATGCATAACTTTTTATTGAACGGAGAAACTGATGGAATTGTGAGTAAAACATGCTTGGTGGAAGATGTTGAAAGATGAATGGTTTGAAAGAAAGCGCTGACTGAGGAGGAAACGAATCTTTAACAATCGGTGAGTGAAATGCGTGCAGAACGTTAGTTCATTTATTATTAAATCCTCTGCGACTTGTTTCTCCAAGTTGTCGCGCGGAGAATTTCCAATGAGAAAGTTCTACGAGCGTATGGGGTCGGACTGGAAACTGAATCTAAACCCTTACTCAATGTAAGTTCGACACGCCACTGTAATTGGATGCATTCTGGAGCACAGCATCCTGCAGAAAACAATGATGAGGGAGGAGTTTATGGCGTAAATATCCGAGGGTGAAGTACGTGCTGCAATTATGAGCGACAGCGTAAAGACTGGATTATGGAGGAATGTCGTGGCCAAGCGAGGGGAAACAGCAAACCTGTCCTCGGGTTGATGGCTGCAGCTATGCTGGTTGGTGACCTTTTTGCCCATCGCTTGTTAGCATTCCGTAGGTTGATTCCTCCATCGATTGCGGCGTTAGATGGGATTTACTCGGAAATACGGCGGTTCCCAGTTGAACCGTAATAAGTGCCAATTGGATTTATTGAACTCCACTGACAAGCCCTTTCGTTTGGTTCGGTGACGTTATTGAAAGAGAAATGTTGAAGAAGATAGGCCCATTTTGTTATTCCAGTTGCGGAAGTCACTGAATTTAAGAGTAGTCAGGGATATACAAACGATTAATATGTCGTAATCGGGAGGGGAAGGGATAATTGCATCATTCCCTCTTTGTTTTAAAAATTCCATCAATTTAGGGCGATGGTGCCTTCACTCGAAGGTACTAATGGTTGTCATATGTGGCAGAATAATTGGTCTACGAAGAATTATGAACTAAGTTCTGGAAGCTGGAATAGAATTCTGGGCAGAGACAAGTAATTCCTTCGGTAAACCGTTGATGTTCACTTTAACTAAGATATCAAATTGATGTCAATTCTTAAGTGCAGACCTGCATAGGTGTGTAAATGAACCTAGATGCGGATGGAGTAATTCTGTTTTAGGGCGAGAAATTAGGCTATGATAATATTATATACGAGAGTAGGTAGATATAATGTTTGCGTACTTACCGTCTCACATTAGAATCTGAATTTGGAGAAAACGGAATTCAGTCTGCCTTTCACGGGCATTCTTTTCATTTAAGGATTGAGCCAAAATGTGCTTTGCTTTGGTTACGTCGCACAGTGGGCTAGAATCGAAAAAAGCTGGCCAAAACCTCAAAATCGATTTTTTTGAGCTAGGAAGTTGAAACTTCGCATACACATTCTCAAATAAATTGTTCATAACTACCCAGATTATTTTGGTCCTGTGTTTTCACTTTAACAATATATGTGAGGTCAAAGTTGAGCAAATTTAGCGAAAAACGACCACCCTCGATTTTTTCTGAAAATTGCCGACTTTATCCTCGTGCAGTGGTTTTATAAATAGTTTTATCGACAAAACTGTTATACCACCTTAATTGACACTTCTTATTCTTTCATTTGAAAGGTTTTTAAAGATTTTGTTTCATCAATAACCATAGATACATAACAAAATGGCGGAGCCTGTTTTCAACCCATTTTTTTACATAAACGTAGAAAAAAAGTAGACATTGTCACCGGCTTACACTAAGTAACTTATATCATGTCGTTCTTTGAAGCTTCTACATTGTGAATCTAAAGTCAAACCTTGCACCAATTTGCAACCCCGAATTTTAAATCGTTTTTTCGAACGCACGGACGACTCCGGTTCTGGCCGGCGGCGGCGGAGAGTACGGCGACGCGGCAAGCGGGTGGATGCAATATGGTCTCATTCACTTTTATGTGTGGATAACAGATATATTAGTGACAGAAAATAATCACCAGAAAGTAAAATTTATAAATATTGCTACGAATGACTATCATTATGCAATCGCTGGGCACTGCAAGAGGTGCACTGAAAGGTTTCTTTCTTTGAGTGCATTCCATGGATGACATCACGTATGCGCTGTACGTGGGATTTAGAGGTCATGGGCTGGATGAGAAATGGGTTTTTGGATCGCATGTGAAGCAGGATTAGTGGTAAGTGTTGCATGAAGAGTTGTTCAAAACACTTTGAAAATAAATTCTATCCTAAATGAGTTATAAATCGGCGTAGAATTTGCTCAGAAAACATAAACTAAGCATTAATTTTGGGATTAATGGATGAAAATCCTATAAGATAGCTGCACGAGATATGATAGCCCCGCGTGTTTACACTGGAGTTAAGTGGAACTCGATCTTCCTCTAATTTTATATTTTCGCAATTGAATATTTACCAAGCATATCTACCCAGGATCTGAGATAAATTTTCTCCATTTACCAAATTTTCCCGCTTCTATTAGACCAATTTGTTTTTTATACCGTTGTTGACTATTGATTCATCTTCTTGCAACTAGTCTACGAATTTTCTTAAACTTTTTGTTTTTTATGTGATAAATTCTGAAATTAGTGTAAACATTTGGACCTTATTTTAAATTATATGTATTTTTTCGTTCTCGGAAATCTGCCCATTGGGCTGAGAATGTTTCTTATCGTTTCGCTCATCGGCGAATAGTTCTCTCCGTCTAAATCTCCAAAACATTGCACCCTCAAACGACTCGGAAAGTGTGCGTAAGTTGAATATTCGTTTTGGATAAGTAGTATCGTGACCAATTCAATTTTTCACTTTACTAGATGAAACAAAAGGTGAAGTGAAATATGATATATTTCATTTATCGCGTGAAATAGAAAACACGTGCTGGTAGAGGGCATAATGGATTGTTTTATCGCTGGTATAATTCATATCGCTACTATTTGCAAATTCGACACCAAGCTACCTGTTGGACCTAATGTCCATTAAATTTTTATCTCAACTTTCACGTACACATCGCCATCTTCTCTCAACTTATTCATCTTCATGCGTACAACTATAGCTGAATCTAAAGATGGCCTTTTTCCGGTAAATTTAATAATATGTTATAAGCTCGCAGCATTAAATATCATCAGCAATATCCCGCGGTATTGTATTTACGGTGTTTATTTTTCATTATAGTTTATATACTGACACTATCTTCGCGATTACTCCTTATTATTAACGAAGATTTGCATGCTATTTCTTGCGAGGATAGGAAAAAATTCAGTGAGCGAGTGTATTTTGATTAGTATTCAGGGAAGGGTGGATGCTTAAGTTTGTAATTGCGGGGTGGCAGTTGTTTTGTGGTCGATCTTGCTTGAGGCAATATTACCGGTCGCAGAGGAAAAATAGACAAAATTTAATTATGAACAGTGTTTGTTGAACTTTCGATTGCTTCTACAACATCGATATTGCGTTTAGTGTCCCCCGTATCTATTACAATATGGAAACATGTCCTACGATAGCCTTACAGAGGCAGATAGACGCAAACCTTCAAAAGATATACATTCCGTTACAACGTAAACAAGCATGGAATCATATGTGAAAGCGCTAGTCATTTTTCATAACATAGGTTTTTGTTGTGCGGCGAGTAGCATCTTAGAATTGCAGTTTTCTGCATTGTTGAACCGAGGTCGATTTTCAGTGGCTGAATTTGTGTCTTTTAAAATGTCGTGCCATTTTAACTAGATGACTTTCGCTCTAAGGTTATTATCATAAACAGCTGGCACTGTCATCGAGTTCGAATTCTCGCTCGTATCCTATTCTCGTGTTGGGACTGTTGTGTTCCATTCATCCCTGAAAGGTCGTTGTGAAGGCCGCTCTCTTCCTGCGCTGTTATACCGCCTTGCTGCCACCTGCGCCCCATCCCATCAGTTTGCCTCCCCATCCCCGTGCTGGACCCCACTCTCCCCCTCGCCCTTTAAAACAGCTCTTGGGAGAAGCACACCACTTTTCGAGACCGCCACCCTCTCCATCCTCCCTCCCTCCCACGCCCACCGCATACCAAAGTCCCTCATCCCATGTCCATCCCCCATGCATTCTGCTGCCACAGGTTGGGGGCTGCATCGTGCCCTTGCGGATGAAGATTGTGAAGTGTTGGTGGGCGTATGTTGTACGTATTGGTGTTCACCTCTGCTTGGAATGCGCTGCTCCGTGATCGTTTGTCAGGTGGTGGCCATTTCGATTCAGTGCGTGAACATGCGTTCGCCCTTACGTATCCTCGACTGCGGTGGCCTCCGGCCCAATATAAGCTCGGACATCATTCGGTTGTTCTGTGCGCTCTCTTGAAATTTTATGTCACTCGCCATCTTCTAGAATCACTACTTGTTTTAATTCGGAATCTAGTTAGAACATTCCATTATTTCCCATACTCAATACCATAATATTAATTATTTCTTGGATGCCTATGAAAAGCTCTTTGGACGTCTCTTTATGCTTTAAGGAAAACCCACATGACGATCTTCCCTGCCTTCTCGACAAATTTGTCGTCCAAGAGAAATCGAGGGTGAATGGATTGCATAAAATTAGAGTTCGCGGGTTTGCGCAGTGAAATCAACATGTTGTCCGGATGTAAGTGAGCTTAGCTCGTGGGATATTGTCATAAATATACCGACTTAAAAGTAAAGTACGTCCGATGTTTCTCTTCCAGTCTTCAGTGAGTGCATTATTCATTCAGTGTTATTCAATGCCATAAATAAATATCTCCAGATAAAATTAGAAGCGTAAAGCATAAATTAGTATAATGGTATTGGTATCGATTGAACAGCCTCTAGTATAGTCAGCCTTGCTCCTAGATAGATTCATTCACTATAATATGTGTGTATCTTACGGAAGTTGCATTCGTCGTTCTCTTTTGAAATTTGAATTTACGTGAATATTGTCTTCGCCTGAGGTGTCTACCATGTCTGCTGCAAGCCGTTATTTCACTGCTTTCTCGGAAGTCGATTCTGAGGGTGTAGGAATGAGCGATGCTTGATTTATGAATTAGCGACCGATTTGGACATGTCGGCTTGTCTCCGCGCGAAATGGAGTTGGCTCTTATTTACAAAACCTCTTAATGCCATGGGGGGACGGTTAGCGTGGGAAGATGATCCATCGCTTGGCGAAGTATCAGTGGATTAAACTTTAATCTTTTCTTGTCGGCAAAGTCATTGAAATCTTATCAGATAATGAAATGCAACTAGGTTATTCACTTTCCTCGTAAACCGGCAGGAGTGTATGTTTGACGCCTGTGGCTTAGACCGGAGCGATCTCCACTCTCACTTCTAACCAACCTTCAGGATATTCCACTGATTGTGAATCAGTAGTTAAGATATTGAGCACTCATGTTTACTTGCATGGTGTAGAATTTGAATCTCTTGATGGAAATAAAATAGATTTTTCTAAATATGAGCCGCGTAACAGGACCACTAAAGTAAACAGTATATTTATGCATCGGAAAGAGTACCCCGACTTATGGTTGGGAGCAGTGGCGCAGCGAGGGGGGGTTTTAGGGGATAACCCCCCCCCCCCCCAGAGCTCAGAGAAATTTTAAAGTTTAATCCATTTTACTTATTTGGATCAGCATTACTTATAGAATAGTGTTATGATTTATCAAATATCCCTCAGAAATCCGTAAAACTCGCCATTTTGAACCATTATTCTTAATTTTTTTCTGGAGGAGGGCCCCCTCAACTCCTGCTTACCCTGTTGGGTATGCAATACCCCCCACACCCGTAAGTATTAGTTACCCTAAAACCCCCCCTAGCCTTAATTCCTAGCTGCGCCCCTGGTTGGGAGGATAGGAATTATGCTGTGGATATCTAGTTTTCGTTGGGCTATGGAAGAAGTACTGAAGGATTGCGCATCTCTGGCGGTCGATATCGCTGCTTGGCTTGCTTATCTAAAATCGCCAAAATCTAAAAAAAAGCCAAAATATGTTTTAGGTATGTTATACCTCGATGTGCATCCTGTTCTTCACAGTGCTGCCAACAATAGTTGCGAATAGGAGCTATATCACGGCACCCTGAACTTATTCTAGATTTGTTATTTTGAGTTAGAAATTAATCCGGAAAAAACTGGAGCTGAAAATTTTGTGGGTTTACATTGCTAGATGTTGTTTGTCACCAACTCTGTTCAATATGTATGTTGAAGACATGATAAGTGTGACATTGGATGAAAGAGAAGAGGGAATAAGTATTGGTGGAGTAAAAATAAGATGCATTAGATTTTCTGGTGATATGGTGGTTTTAGCCGAGGACACAGAGTCATTGCAGATATTGGTAACAGCGTTGGAGGAAGGAATGGAAACATATGGAATGAAAATAAACGTTAAGAAGACTAAAGTGATAAAAGTGAGAAATGTAGATGGTATGAGGGCGAAGACAAAAGAAAGAAGGATAGGAATGGCGAAAGAAGTTTTCAAGAAGAAGAAAAGAGCCTTGTGTAACAAGTCACTGGAATCAAAATTGAGGAAGAGATTGGTGCAATGCTGTGTGTGGAGTGTGTTTATGTATGGATGTGAGACTTGGACGATGGGGAAGAGAGACAGGGACAGGATTGGGGCGTTTGAGATGTGGGTTTGGAGGAAGATGGAGGGAATACGGTGGACGGATCGAGTTAGGAATGAGAAGGTGTTAAATAGGATAGATGAGAAAAGAACGTTGATGGACAAAATAAATCAAAGGAAGGTAACTGGCTGGGGCATTTGATGAGAGGGAATGGAATTTTGAAAGTAGCTTTGGAGGGAACGGTGGAAGGGGTCAGAAGAAGGGGAAGGAGAATGCTGAAGTTCATTGACAACATAAAAATTGGAAGATATGGAGACTTCGAGGAGATGGCCGGAGACAGGACGGAATGGAGACAGCATTGGCGCGGGGGACCTGCCGGCGGGCAGAACACCACAAGATGATGATATTTCTAGACTTTTCAAAATATCTCTCGGAGAAAATATCCAATCTAAGTCGCTACCTAACTGTTGCAGAACCAAAATTATCGGTACACAGCGTCTCCTGTGGGTTGCCATCATGTTTCTCGAACCTGGTCACTGCTGAGCGTATTTGGCTTTCATGGATGCATTGATGCCGTACGTGGCGGAAGTGAATTGGCCTGGAGGGCGCACTCTCAATGCGTCCTTTGCATCACAGCGGGACATGTAGTGTGCAAGCCATGGAATTCCTCCTGTTCAGTTCTCGTCGCTCTGTCAATTACATCCTTGCTTACCAGATGCGGGTTTGGAAGATGGTGGAGGAATTGAGTGCAGTGTTAGCGGAGGTCGAGAAAAAGTGACGCGTGCTCGTATGTTATGCCGCGAGAATGGAATGAATTAGTGGAGGAGTGGGTGGGGGTCGCATTTAAGGGTGAACTTGATGGCGACGGCTGTCGGAGATGGATAGGAAGAGTTGGGAGGAATGGGGATCGCATTTGGAGGACATGTGAAGGGCAGTGTGGAAGTGCTGAAGGGATCTGGAGAGGGAAATGATGCAGTATCTTGACGGGTGAAATGTTTGGGATTAAAAAAATATTTAATAGTCTTGCTTGTAAGTCTTTGTTTATTATATTTGGCTCTTATTAAATTGGAATGACTGATTGTTTTTGTTAAAGGATGATTTCGCCCTGGTACATCTATGTTCATCTATCTTAATCGCCCTGGTACATCTATCTTAATGCATCTATGTTGCGTATCGGAGTAATGAGTGCCTTAAAATATTTATTCAGTAGTGTTGTCTGAAAGTATTGTTTTTTATGATTGATACAGCTACAATTGGAATGACCAACCGAGTATTTTTAACATGTTAATCATACCATGTCGGTAGAGTAATGCCGCTATTTAATTTACCCTGAGGCTAGTCTCGTTCAATGTTCGCCAAAGACTACGCGAAACTTCCAAAATTATTTTTTGACTTCGATTGTGACAATGAGAACTATTTCAGGGTAATTATGTTCGTGTTTTCATCCTGGCAATCATAAATTATGCAAATGTCTCTGTTTAGGTGAGTTGTACAAACCCGGGCCTTCGATAAAAGATAACGAGAGAGATAAATATAATTGATCATTTCCAAACCGTCATGGCCTATTAAAATGCATTCGTTTTCTTTTAAATAATTCAGTTTGCATACTTTGCAAATCCCCTTGCTCTTGCTTTCTCAGTGCTTCAGCTGGAAGGCTGTTTTCTGTAGTTGAAAGTGATTTTCACTCCGAACTTAGCAATTATCTTTACTTAAACATTACACACTATCGGCAGATGTATTTATTTTCACTGGCCCACTAACGAAACTATTGAAATCAGATATTAGAACACAGAGGCTTAAGATCTCCAGCAGCTTAAGTTTTGTTGCTCTTCGAATTGGTAGTCTTCTTATTTAATTCACATATTTCGTGAATTATTTCTGATGAACAAAATACTACACAAATGACCATTTGAGAGGGAAAATTATTTCTTGAATTATAAATTACCTTATCTTTGAAAAGTGCAGCTTAAATTATGCCAGGCTTTATGCGGAAAAATGAAATTATAATTCGGTGCGGTATTAAAGGACGCATCATGGGTTTATTCCTCTTTCCTCTAACGTATCAATTGTTTAAGCTTCCGCCATCATATTGAAAATTTCGTGGTTTATTGAATAACCCTTATCATCATTTGCCTCTATCTCAAATTTATTGCCTTTGTATTAAATTTGCCCGTATTTAACAGAGGTGAAATTATTTGTAGACAAAGGTGATTATGAACACGGATCTGTTCTAATTTGTATCCTGGTAGGTTCTAGATAAGTTTCAAACTAGTAAAACGACAGAGAAAACGCTTCCTGTCGGGGCTCTTAATCTTCAGATTTTGCTATGGTTATGTTGTTAAGTGGGCAATGTAAATTTCTTGTCATTTTTTTATGCCTCTTGTTATGCGATTCGGGTGGATGACTCAGTAGGCGCATTGTTTGTGGCCTTTGCTCTCGCATTTCCTCGAGGACGCGCTATAACTCTGTATCCCCATAGCACTCTGGAGTGTGGGTTGGGACAGTTGCAGCAGACAGTGCGTGCGTGGGATGGCGGAGAGTGTACGCACGCACGAGCGCTATTGCGGATCAACCCCTCCCCCCAGCTGCAGGACTGCGTATTTTCCCTCGAGGCGCGCCCATCGAATTTCTTTTGTTTTACACGAATTGCAATGATTTGAAATTGTGTTCAATTCCGTCTCGCCATTCGATTTAATTTCGTTCGAGTATTTTTTAAAAATCAAATTTAATTTTTTTCATAATGGAGAACTTGCAAGGATTTTGTACAGCCAATTTAACTCATGCATCGTATAGAAAATCAAAAATCTTTAATATGTATACTTTTCTTTAACCTGAGTGACGCATATTAATTGAACAGTAGCGCTCTGAAAATAATGATATCGTTTTACGGCCTTTATGACGCGTGACGTCATATATGCCGTTCCGTGGCATGGTAACCAGGCATAACAAAGTGTTTATCAGTTCGAGACGCTTGAAAGTGGATTTACCTTGAGATATACAACTCCTGCGCTATAGTGCATGTTTAAAGAAGTACGCTAGCTGTTTTTTATTTTAAACTCAAGAGAATTATCGGCATGGAAGCTGGATATATTCGTGCGGAGCCCGGAAATCTGCCCGAAGTGGACTCTCTCATAATGATGGAGTACTTAATGAGCTGTGACAAGTACACATCAGCATGTGGAATCTGCAGGTGTTGCTTTGGAGTCGGATAAATTTTAGTAAACTTGTATTGCCGATCTTACCATTAATCTTGTGCCGGACGATGACAGAATTTCAGTGATTGAATGCGTAAAAAATGATCTTTTGACCGTTGACTCAAGCCCAGTATTAAAATCCATCTTGTATATTAGGTTTTTCCGCAATAGTTGCAGGCTAATTTTTTGTCACGATGGAACGATAAAAATGCTATCTCCCGTGGGACCTCGATTTAACATAGTAAACCGTTTCGATCCGGACCGATAGTACAGCGGATTCGATCGTATGTTGAGTCGGAATTATGTGCGGAAGAGTTAAAAGATGTGACGTAAACAGTTCTTGGGTTTTCCATCTGGGTGAGATCCTACTTCCCCATCATTGACTATGTTTCGATTAATGACTTATTTATATATTCATCAAGGACTGATGAATGAAAGTTGAATATTTCATACGAGTTCAAAGAGCATCAGCGTATGCATTATTTTCCGTGTTAAAAATGCGTTTAGTTAAAAAAATTAAGGCGTGTAAATTCACAATTGATGACACAGTGTCGAGTGGAAACAAAATCGTCGAAATTTTATATTTCGAAATGCGCGCGCAGAATCAGATGAAATAGAGATATCTTAAGTCGAACCTATCGTAAAGCGATAGCCTAGTATATTAACCTTTGGATTGGAAACTTTAGGAAAGGGGAGATCAGAGCATGCTTTAGTGAGTATACGGAAGTAAGATAAATGGATGAAGATTTTGAAGGTGCGATGGACGGAAAGAAATACGTGAGAATAGGTGCTCGAATTAGCATTGAAAGATAGGGAACAGTTGTTTGGGTAATTAGGAGGCGTAATATGTGGCTATAATGTAGTTTTTTTTGCGATGAGGATCTTGAAATCTGTATCAGGGGAATTATACTGGGTTAAATGGGAAGGGAAAGGAAGGAAAGAATGTATGAATTAGACGGTGACAAAGTGTATGACTTGCCAAACAAAGATCTTTTGCATCAAGTGTCGTCCTTCAGTAGGTGATATCTAATATCATCAAATCAAATTTATTAAATGATAGTAAGTAATCAGTTTAGGTAATTGTAATTCAGGTGACAATATCTGTATTTGCCTTAATTCACCACTCGCTAGCTGTGTTCGTGTGGTAATTGACTGATAAGGTCCTGTAGCGACGTTGCCAGGCAGGATACAGAGATGGAGATTGGAGAGAAAAAAATTCCCCATTCCCCAAAATATTTTCATCCTTTTCAAAATATGTATTACTAAAGTATGTCAAGGCATTTTGTACTCCTAATTCAATTAAAATTTGTATTGAGTTAACCCTTGTTCAATTAATCACTGTCGTGATAATTGTAAATAGATTCATATTTTTATGGAATGTGCCCTATTCACCCGTCCTAATTTAGCGACTACCTTTTTCTGGCTCAGTCTATCGCTGATTTCTATTATTCCGACGTTACGAAATATTTCTAATATTTCCGACGAAATATTTCCCATCCTCCCCCAGTTTTGTTTGGCCTCCTCTCTTTTGCTGCGTACTAATACGAATTTAAAAATGAAGGATGACACTCTGCATTGCAGGAAAGATAGAAGGGTAGGGAAAGAAAGGATAGAATACCGAGTGGAGTTTTGGTATCATGTAACGTCGTGTCCATGAGGTTCGGCGTGATTGATTATGCATTGATGTTTGAATTGTATTTTTATTTGTATGCGTATTTGTGTTTATATTGGTGTTTTGGAGTTGAGGGTGCTATGGTGATGGGAGAGTAAACAGCGAATTGTTAGTGAAAGAGCCATTTTGGATGGAGGAGAGGAAATAAAGCTCTAAAGATTATAACAGATTAGTATTGTCTGAGAAGAAAAAAAGGTTGCGACATCACAATCACCCGTCATATTCTCCTTTCCTATTTTTCCACCTTACCAAGCAGTATCGGCAGCCGCGCTACCAGATCGATCGAATCAATGCTCTATGCCTGTCTCAGCTTCCTTCAGTCTTTCGAGACGCCCTTTCGAGAGGCACCCACTGCAACATCCTGTCTCACCATTGCATTCATCTATTTATTCATTTTCTGTCTCGCCGGTCTTCCAGACGCTTTACCTCTTCGCCCCTCTCGCCTATGCTCGGAGGCTTCCTGAATACGCGACCCTTATCGTTTTAGATCGTCGCCGGATCATGGTGAGCCAATTTCGTCAATCCTGTCCTTTGTTTTTGGCCCGTTACGCCAGAGGGTTGCCTACGGTATAGGAGTCATTTGAGCCGCTTGAATGGAGATTAAGGATTGTAGAACCTTTCAGAGAGTAGGAAACATGGAATTATTGTGTGTGATATTTTGTGCCCTATTAAAGAAACTTCTCCTAAAATTCTTGTTTGAGAATTTGGCATTTCTAAGTTTATTATACAGGGTGTCCCATTTATCTTGACCACCCGAAATAACTTTTTGTCCAGATGGAAATTCAAAAATGTGTCAAGCAAATGTTCATTAGCCGTCAGGGTGACATTAATCAGCATGATTGCATTCCTTGTAGCTTTGTTATTTACAAAGATATGAACAGCGGTATGTCTTTTTTAAATGGCACTCTATATTTCTTATTCGGCAATTCATTTCTTCTCCTAAAGACTTATTCAAAAATGTTGCACAGTCGACCATTAGCATAAACACAACGTTATGAAAACATAAGAAACTCATCCACAATAAGTGTACGAGTTTCTTATGACTGGTGTGCATTTTACTATGTTTTCATTTGTTCACCGTCAACGTCAGCAAGTGGAGTAGTTCAAATACCCGCGTACCTGCACTAGGCGCTAGAGAGTCGGTCATTTTTCATAACACTGTGTTTATGTTAATGGTCCACTGTTCTACATTTTTGAATAAGTCTTTAGGAGAGGAAATGAATTGCCGAATAAGAAATATGGAGTGCTATTTATAAAAGACATACCGCTGTTCATATCTTTGTAAATAACAAAGCTACCAGGAAGGCATTCATGCTGATTAATGTACCCCTGACGGCTAATGAACATTTGCTTGACACATTTTTGAATTTCCATCTGGACAAAAAGTTATTTCGGGTGGTCAAGATAAATAGGACATCCAAATAGTATAGTAATAAATAGTATATCATCCAAATACTATGTCACTGAGTACCAAAGGAGAAACTTAACTCCCCTACTCAGCCCAAAGTTTAGATAATGGCCTCTCTTATTTTTATCTTGCTTTCACGTCTACCACCGTTTATGGTGCACGTGGCTGGTTGTTCGAATCTGTCTTAACGATTTATATTGCTGGGTCATTCGTTGTTCGCGTATGACTCCTAAATTGTTTGTCTAAAATGTTCTCATTTGCGTCACTTATGAAGTTGAATGTAAACATGTCAACGGAATTTCCTGCCTTCTCTTCCATCAAAGCGCAATTTGAATAATGTGGGCGTGAGGTAGAAAGTGGACGATCACGTTCGAGGCAATTTTTTTTATGGTGTGTCATTGTTCGAGGCAAATATGCACCAAATTTAGTTGGTACAAATTGGTGTTATGTTGCGTATTTCTTAGGAAATTTTATATTATGAAAATATGTGGACCATAGCTAGGCTTGGCTGATCACCATTATTGTTCTTGCATGCATGAAAGGCGTAATTAATTAGCTTATTACTATGCTTGCATGAGACGCGTTTTCGGTTATGAGAGTTGGTACATCATCTACACCTACATAATACCCTGCGAGCCACCTCTTGGGTGTTTGGCAGGGGGTGACAAATCACCAACATGCAGCATGCAAGACGACCACCACATGCACACCGCACGGTCATAGAAATATCACGCACACTAGCAAAATATACATGCTTATTCATCAAAAAACTTGCTAATGGTTAGTAGTTCCTAGAGAAAATACATGCAAGGTTAGAACTTTGAAAAAAAACATGCAATGAGTGATCCTAGCGAGCGACGCCATTAATCCTATCAATTGAGACAACGTTGCTATCCTTAATAGTGCGAGGGAAGGCTGACATTTTAAATCTGTTTTGCAGTCTATTTCTTTTATTTTATTCTCATGATCACGTCTACTGTAGTACGATGGTAAACGAAGGATATGATTCACGTCGTCTGAGAAAATATCTTCTTCGAATTTCCTAAGTAAGTTAAGCCTGAACTTCGATCTACGCTCCTGTAAAGATTCCCATCCTAACTCGTGTAACATACTGGAAACGCTGCACCTTTTGTCGTAACAAGTCATCACAAATCTGGCCGTCCCCTTTGACAGAAATGAGAACCCAGAATCATACGGAATGACTCAGTTGACTGGTTTTCTCATTCGTAGCCCCATTTTGATTTCGTTATAGCCTGTGCTCGTGCGGTCAAAATTTCAGCCAAATAATAATGAACAATAGCGTTTAGTCAACTTTACGTCACCGCTTTCTTCTAAGTGACTCGGGTGCGTCATATCCTATCCGCGATACAGGTCCCATCCTCTCTTATGTCCTTGATCTTGCTCTTTACTATCAACTTCCTGTAAATTCGAAACCGGTCCCTGAGAATGGGAAGCCAGTCGTGTAGCGAGCGACCCAGCCCGGTCTTAAGTCGTCGTCAACTGCCTCAATTACCACCTCTTGTCTCCATGGTGCATCTTGAATTCGAAATCACCAAGGTCTCCTGCACTCATCTCCACAATGAGCGTTTTAAATTCATCGCGCGTGTTTTGTTTTAACGAACAACATGATTCGCGCTTAGGCCCTTTCAGTTGTTACATGCTGCTGGGTTGTTGGGCGTCGCATGATACGCGGTGCCGCTGTTGAGTGGCGTGTATGGCAAGAAAAGTACTCGGCCAGCTGGTCGTATTTTGTCCGCGAATTTGACTTAGAAAGGTACCTCAGTACTAAATAGTACTGTCGTTTTCAAAAGTATGTAGACACCCAGGAGTCCCACTTAACTGATGGGACTGGGTCGTGAAAACTTGTGAGGTTGGCACATAAAGCGTCCCTCCTGCCTCCTGCATCCCTCACTCGTATGCCACCAAGAGCCGACGAGGACGGAGGTGGACGCGACCTAGCTACCGAAGCCGGAGTCAAACTGCAGGAGCATGAGCCCAATCAGAATTAAGATTAGAGGATGGAATGTACTCGGGTAACCCTCATCCACAATCACGTTGAGCCGTCGGAGTGTTTTCTTTGGGGCTCCGTGGCAGGCTTTTCCTGTCTTTAGATTCATATTTGGACTCACCGTTTATCTGTTACCAATGCGTCGCTCCGTGGCCGAGTAGGTCTATACTGTGCGCGGTAGTAGGGGTAAAGTTATAGGGGGGTTCGAATCCGAAAATATAATAGTTTTTTTTTACTTTTTAAGGAAGACATACTGGAAATGAACATTATCTGTAATAACTGATTGGGTTCATGCTATTGCAGTTTGACTCCGGCTTCGGTGGCTAGGTCGCGTCCACCTCCGTCCTCGTCGGCTCTTGGTGGCACACAAGTGAGGGATACAGGTCGCTTTATGTGCCAACCTCATAAGTTTTCACTACCCGGCCCCATCAGTTAAGTGGGACTCCTAGGTGTCTACATAATTTTGAAAACGATAGTACCTTACCATCAAAATCGAGTCTATTTTGGAGGGAAAGAGTCTTCGCCAACTTTCTCATTTCTGTTCGCTCTTTTTTATGATATGGCGCCCCCTTATGAGGGGTTTTGAGAAAAGACACTGGTAATTTTACAATATAGATGTGGAGAAGGTCCTTATCTTTAAAAAATTCGTTCATTTCTGAGCTAAAAAACGTGGGCTCAACCATTATTAAAATGGGTGTGCTTAGTGCCATGTAATATTATGCTAACCGAAGGAATACCTGTAATTTAATTTTAACTATGTTCGTACGTCACGTTTTCTTAATTTAATGCGATAGACTTATTCTTTCGCCATAGAGAATGGGAAATGGCCAGTAGACCTGGCACTTGACACCTTATCTATAGCTTAGATAAATATTAATTATCGCAACTCGTGACTGGAAAGACGTCTTGTTAGGCATGTTGTCTTGTCGGGTATCGTCGTCATTCGTCCAGGAAGCACTCACAATCAGGCGAATTGAACGAGTGACAGTTGCAATGAAGGGGCCACGGGGGCGTGTGTTTGTTATTACGGGGAGAGAGATCGGCATAGTCTTTTGATTGGCCGATTGGGGCGACGCCCTGCGTGGCACTTCTGTCGGCCCTGCGTCGAGTCGACCTTGGCGCAGCCTGCGACCTTCGGGAGCCAACCCTATTGTCCCATCTCTTGAGGCATCTTTCGCGTAACGCAATCCTGCGCCGGAGGGGAGGAGTGAAGTATTGGCTCACCGAAGCGCATCTATGAGTTTGGTGAGGGAAAGTAATAAAAATATCTTCACGTGAGCTTTAACCGTGACACGAACAAGACGAAACGTAGACAGATCCCATTTGAAAAAAAAATTCCCAAGTCTCACCTTTCTGTGGTCATCCTAAAAGTTTTGGCGTATTCTGTGACACCTATAGACAGAGGCGTAGCCAGGGAGGGTTCAGGGGGTCCGAACCCCCCCCCGAAATATACAAGCAATTATTTTCCTTCATAAAAGGAAACAAAATATTGAAAAATCAGGAATTTACTAAATATTTATTTAACAAACAAAGTTTTTTCGATTATGAAAAGTGTTAAAATTAGTTGAAAAGCCATTACTTAGTACTCTGTTTTTCAAAAAAATTCCCCCCTGCTTTTGAACCCCCCCCCCCCAAACGAAATTCCTGGCTACGCTACTGCCTCTAGATAATAATGTGGTGTAGTCTTTACCAATTGTCTTCCACATCGCGGTTCCACAGCCGTTTAAGTGCATTTTACCAGGCATGTAGTGAAATGAGTGTCGGTCTCCTCTCACAGGAAGAAGAGCCCATTTCCTATTCTCCGGGTGATTGGAAGCGTACTGTATGTCGGTGACTTCTCGACGCAAAGCCACGGCCTCTCCACAGCTTACCTTATCATTGGAATGGCCTTGCTTACCGAGGGATGGAGTACCATCTGGGGATATCGTCAATTTTAGTCAACATCTGCTAAATAAGAAGTGCGTATTCGACCAGCAAACTCTCCTTTCTCGCTGCTAACCTCTATGTAGAGGTCGACCCCTCATTACAACGGGATGTTATGGTTCATTTCAAACGACTAAGCGACAGAGAATAGGGCAGTTTCCTTCATCTAAGAGAACGGAAGACATTGATTGCGATTCGTTGCCCACTATTAGTGTATTCGTAATGTACAAATTATTTGGTTTTAGAATTCCCAGTTTAGGCGAATGGCAATGGTTAATTTTAACCTCATTTGAAAAAGGCCAGATTGGCGCCCATGCGATGCCACTCCACGTGACGTCATAGGGACCTAGTTTCTATACGAGTAGATTGGAGTTTTACATCGTCTGAGATTACCAATGCTTGCATGAGGCACAGAGCTCAGGGAAACATGTCTTAATAATCACCTATTAAAACTGCCTATGGTCGGAAAGTTTCCTTCGTTTGATAGGGGAATAATAATCCTTATTTAAGCCAAGCGCTACCAGCTAGCAGGGTACTCTGCTACCTACTAGCAGCCAGCATCGCATCGGCGCACAATATCCTCGCCCCAAGGTCACCTTACACGGCGGAAGCGGGAACCAGAACGACGTCACACGGAGTTTTCCCAGCGTTCATACTTAGCCGTCGCGTTTTCGCGCGCTTGAAAATTTTCACTTTCCAAATCAATCGCGAAAAATAGATATCGTCATTTGTCAAAAATCTAAAAGATTGAAATTCGTACTCCAGGAGTAATAATATTTCGATTTAGGCAATAAAAATATAATAGGAAACCACCCTATTAGGTCTCTTACGTCCGCTGCGATCGAGCCTTTTGCAGAAGCGAAAACGTGAGGAGCTGGATTTGTAAGAAATATGGTAATTATCACAGTTCCGTTCAAATTTCCTCTGCTGCGCAAGGGTCAATGAGTGCTTCGTCAAAGATCGAATTTGCAGTCGCCAAGTGATTTGAATTGATCTATATAGGCCAACCACATCTTATAGACATTCAAGTTATTTGCTAATTTACGATAAGTTAGTTTCGAAGATATGGGCCAATTAGGCCAATTATTCTTTTTAATATTGATGAAATTTTCAGCCATTCGATTCACCAAGGAACCAGGTAGAACCATCCTTATTAAAAAAGGATACTAAGCAAAATCCTGCTAATTTAGTTGTGAGTTCATTTTATATCGAATGGTTTATCCTCAATGGAATTTTCACGGTTTTATGCACTTAGTTAGCGGACAAATCGGTATTTGAGCTTTGTGGTTATTAGAGACTGAATACATTGTGAATGTCATAATTTTTGGAAAAATTGAATGACAGGTTTGAATTTTTAAAAACTAGAATCTATTTATTCCATGATAATAAGGGTGTGACTAACAGGTGTCTACCCATAAGGAAAAAAAACGGTGTAGTAGCTGATGTTGTCGATTTTAAATATTCTTATACATACTTTCAAAGCCAAATTTATTCATTCTGCTTTATTTTATATTATAGATATTTTCTGTTTTTAGACAATGCTAAGTTTGGGACGACTTATTTGTTACAATAATTTTCCCACTTCGGAAGTGTGTGAAAAAACGTTTGTTGCACTACGAATACGGAATGAATGGTACAAAATGTTAAATGACTAACACATTAGCGTCTGCACGTGGAATTTGGCTCAATGTGCGTTCGAGGAATACTGTGAATCGGTCGTGACCTTGTAGGGACATTTAACAGGCATTACGAACTCTTACCGGCTGGCTGGGGAGATTTGAATAGATGAAAGTCGCATTAGGTGGTAGTCGCCTTCATGCTCGATCGTATCGATCAGTGGCAGAATTCTGTTTCTTGCTAGGGCCGTGGAAGGAGTTGGATTATCTATCCATGATTTATTGCCGTTAATTATATGCTTCATATCAATTCAGGGAATCTGTCATTACGTATCATATTCCAATCGCATAAGATTATGTTGTAATACGCATTTTACTCATTTTGTGATCGCTGTTGTTTGCATACCGCACCACACTCGCGATCTTAGGAATTTTGGCTGGGAACAACTGTTATTATCAGTATAATTTACGCAGCATATTGGATTTCTGGATAATATGCTACACGAGCACAGTTTATTTGTTTGGTGTTAGCCCCCATGGAGCCAGCACCCGTTAGAATCCGTTGGAAAAAGTTTATTTTTGAGATCTTAATTATAGCGTAGCCATGGTTAAAAATAACAGCTATAGAACCAGATTATATTTTTTTAAGTCTTGCCATTTTTTGGAATTAGATACTGTAAAAAGTGTGGTATCTATGTAATAATGCATTATTATAAAATCTATTATATAATAATAAATAAGACATAAAATGTATGAGATAACTTTGAAAAATAGTTGTAGCACTGTTATGCTCATAATGATCTCGTATTACATTTTTTTAGGGCATTAGAGAGGAAATAGGGTAGAAAGCTTTCTTTGAGGTGAACGTGATTCTTGTAGTTGCTCGAACACAGTCCGTAACTCCGTTGAATATGTGTGCGAATATTTATGAAATCAACCTCCTCCCATCTTGTCTCGCGTATATTTTCCGGTATCACTAAAACTTGTCTGCGCAACATTTTTGGGCGATCTTTGGGGCCTTGTGTTAACGAAGTACTGGACTACAATTATTGCAGCAAATTCAAGCAGTATTGATGGAATAGCTTAGTTAAAAAAATACGATGGTAATGCATGACATTAATCCAATCTCCTTGCAAGGGTTAAAAAGAGCATGGGCGGGTGAAATGTTTTCGACGCCCCGCGTGGGGGTTGATTAATATCTTTTCCTTCGCTTAAATTAATGTGCAGCTACTCACGAAAGTGTTGCACAGCGTTTCGCGTTCATTTTCCGCTAGCGATCTTTTAGGCGACCCTCGCACTTTTGACTCCAAAATGCCAGTTGATTATGCGGCATAAAGGTCACGACGAAAGGGGTCGTGAGAGAATATCATCGTTCTACTCCGTCGTGACGCACGTGACTATATTTTTAGCTCACTTTCTTCCGCGCCGATGATAACCCATCAATGGTTTCGAAGCAGTGGACGCATTCTTTAAATTTATGGCTGTTTATGTATCGCATTGATGGCAATGTATTTGTTTTCGATACTTGATTGTGATTGTTGAGATAATACTTTGGAGAGATGATGCATAGCCGTAGCCCAAATTGAGTTTCTTATAATTTTCTCGCTTCTGGTTTTAAATCATTCCCGGATGCATATATTACTTAAGCAAAATATTAGTCCTGACCTAACACCATAATGAGCTTTGCCGAAAAATCGCTGTGAAATCCGTATTCATAAGCATTTCATAGGCTTTACGCACCACAACATTACGTACAAATATATTAAAGAGACGTTGATTAATTTGGAATCATGATATGTGTAAATATTTTTGGATTATCTTCACCTCTAAACTGTGATGAAAATTAAAACTTACTATTTAAATCTATGGTATGTTGGGCGCAAAGAAAGTACACTAATGCACAAGGTAATAGGTAATCACTCTTAGGCGTACAAGGAAATATTTCGAGATGTGGTTGAACATTATATAAATATCCTCGGCGTCATAAGCTTCCGATGATTTAATAAGTATAATTCAATAGTCAATTTATGTGACGGTCGCGTCATCACACCTACAGATTTAATGCTTTCGACAGATACGTTATTGACCCACTATGGTATCGTTAATTTTAATGCATACGTTCATACATAATACTTATTATAAGCAAAGCAGCCAAGGTGGCGGCGTAATAGCCGAAGGCTGAGGCCAGCATTGAAACTCCTTTCATCGGTATTGAAAATTAATATTTAAGTCTTGAAAATGTAATTTATTCGAATCCTGCCACCTCTTCTTAATTGTGAATGTTATATTATAAGGAAAATTTTCTCAGGCAATAAAAAACATGAAACTAACTTCCACATACCAGCCAAAAAGTGCTATGGATGTAATCAGCCAATCTGTAATCTTGACAGACTCACAAGGTGGGAGGGGAGAGGGATGGAGAATCACATGATATAGGCGTCTTCCGTGTCAATCCTTTTCTTATGCGATCAGGCCGAATACTCTTTCGTATCCTGCCCTTCAGGTTGAGACCACCGGCAACTGAGGTGAATGGTTTGTCTTGGCATGTATGTGGGAAGATTCATTTATTACGTGTTGCTAAAAGTAGGCTATTGCCTGGTGGCGGCGTAAGATTTATATAAATGATTGAAAGTCTACCCATCTAAGAACAAAGTAAATAAACAGAAAATACACATATAGTTTAAAAAATACATTAATTATAATATATTGTAACTAACAAATAAAGAAATATGAGTAAAATTGAACATAGCAATATTCCCACTGACTGTGAGATTTATTTTGACACTGCGCGTTTCGTTGCTACAAACAACATTAACAAGTGTTGTCTGTAGCAACGAAACTCGTAGCGTCAAAATAAATCTCTCAGTGGAAATGTGCAATGTCCAATTTTACTTATATTAAGAACTTCCACCACATCGTGCCTAACATCATACGAGATATAAATAAAGAAATGTTACTTGTACGGTCGAAGCCACTGTTGGAATGGAGAAAACTAGAGTAATGCCTTCACCGATTGATATTTCTATGCCCATGCAAGGTTCTAGACCTGCATCAACGCTCCTAATGCGCCCATTTCCTGTTGTCATTCAAAGCGTTTTTTGTTCGCCCACGAGTACCGACCGACCGTTATTTTCGCGTGCCTGCACGTTCTCGTTGTCCTGAATGCCGTCTCGGAAAGACTCGCCCAAGTAATGATGCGCACTCCGAAGACTTTCGGCAGACCAGTGATAGGTTCTGTGTTGTTAGCAAAGCGAAAATGTAATAGTGAAATGGTGACAATCCGTCAAAGGGCTATAATTGGGCTATTTCGGTGGTAATGGAAGGGTATCACCTGCCCAACCCTAAATCCCTAGTGAAAATTTCACAAAATTTCTACCTTGTTGGTGGTCTAAGGCTCTGATAGTGGTATAGCACGTTTACTTTAGCGTAAGTATAAAAGAGCGCTGATGCATACAAACAAGAGAGCTTGGTAGTAATGAGAAGCTTAGGCAGCATTGGAATCGCTCGATTACGGAATAATTCATTTTGTACTTTATGAAAACTGGTAAGGTCTCTTATATATTTTAAATAAAATTTAGGACTAATTAAAATTGTTATGTGATACTTCTTCTGCACTATGCGTTTTAAATTTTATGGGAATCAAATTTTCAACCGAAAACCCCATTACCATTAAACAATGCTGTCGTCGGAATCAGGCAATCAGTGGTATTTCTTGTCCCGAAAAGCACTGAGTCGATAGTAAGTCACCTGGTACCGTATTTTCATGGTCGCTTAAGTAAGAGCTAGTGATCGTTTTTTCCTATACGTTTTAGGGTTCAAGCTAATGGAAGTCTAATCGTATGAAAGAATGGAAAAAAAGAAAACACGTCGTTTCCACCCTTACTTTTATTAGCTACGGTCATGTCACCAGAACATGTCGCCCCACGATGTAACCGTTCTGTTAATTGCGAATAAATCTTACGAAAAGCTAATTACAGTTTTTGTCTTTCTCTAACACTCCTTATGAAGGAATCGAGGCATCGGAGAGAACCGTATAGATTCTTGGCGGAGAATAAGAAGATCGAAGTACAGGGAAATATCACTCCCCGTTGAGGCCTTATGTTTAGTACTTAACGTCTCCTTAATCAGGGTTTTCAATTATTTTTGTTGAAGTTGTGTTACTGTGGACAAAGAAACTGAAGATTTTGTTGTAAATATGCACATGAGATTAGAAAAGTAGGTGCAGTAAGAAATGTTTATGTGTAATAGAGGTAGAATTTATGGAGTTAATATCCATAAAGAAATCTCCATAAATCTTATAAAAAATATAAGAGGGTTTAATGTAGATTTGTGATTAATGTACCCATTAAATTATCAACGGTGTTAGGCTTGCTATTATTTTTCTGGATAATTTTTGCATTATCCATCCTGTTTCGCTGTTTCGTTGTGTTTTACTTTTTTCATGGATTTGATTGATATTTTTAACTTTTTCATTCAAATTCGTTAGCTTATAGTCTCGTCTCGGAGCCAGGTAAGTACGAAGAGTTGAAGGTTCGAGAGAAAAACGCTGCTTCGCAGACTTTGATCCATGTCAAAAGAATGTTCAATTTCTAAAAACCTCCTTGATATCCTTCAAGTCTTGTGGGGCTCATCTACAGATAAGGAATTCATAATGTTGACTTAACGAATATAAACACCTCAACCATTGTCAAGGATAATGTTAGGGTGAAGGTGATGAGTTGTTGATCAAAATGTCGGCTGCTTTTGCATCACCTACGAGGTAGTTAGCCCGAGAAGACACCACGAAGATTATTCGCCGGGAAAAAGTAAAATCATTCACAATCTCCTTGATTTTTTCTGATGTTTGGAACACTACCCGAGACAATTTAATGTATTTTATTTAAACTGTCTATGCATGAATATTTTGAATTTACGTTGATATTAAGCATTGTTATAAAAATTCAGGGGAGACTGAAATCGTTAGTACTCAGGGGGCGGTTTATCTCACTGTCTACACCGTCTATCATGTCGATTCGGCTGAAAGTCAATACCGTGGGGTTGGACCTCTGTTGAGCGGATTAAATTTTCAGTTCGTTACCTGTGCAAACTTTTTCAGGGTTGAGAGGGAAGGACTCGAAGTTTTGAAGCAAGGGAGGGTTATGACGTCGAAGCATCGGTTATTCACTATGCATTTTTGAGATCGGAGCGACCCGAGGCGCTACGGAGATTGTGACGTCAAAACTCTCTCATCGGTCTGTTTGATGAGGCGCAGTACCATTACTGAGGTCTATGTAGGGAGAATTTTGATTGAAAATTGAAGGCCACATGAATCCGTGACCACCTCGCATGTACTTGGCCTCATTTCCCTTCAAGTGGCAATGCCGAATTTTTTTAGCATGAAATTATGAGATATGAAGTGGAACACTTTGCACTTTCCACATAAAAATTTATTAAACTACAGTCGACATGTTTCGCTGCACTGCAGCATTATCAAGACTAAACCAAGAAATTAACCATACCGATATACATAAAAAAATGCACACTCGCATACATTTGAGAAATTGGGGGTGGAAGGTGGGGTCAGTTTAAAATTTCCCAACCCTCCTTTCCACCCCAACTTCCACCCTCATTTTCTCAAATGTTTGCGAGTGTGCATTTTTGTATAAATATTGGTATGGTTAATTTCTTGGTTTAGTCTTGATAATGCTGCAGTGCAGCAAAACATGTCGACTGCAGTTTAATAAATTTTTATGTGGAAAGTGCAAAGTGTTTCACTTCATATCTCATAGTGGATCTCCACAAAGTATCTGCCTCATCCATCCAATTCATCTGAAATTATGAATCAGTTCCTTCGGCATAAAAAAAATATTTGATGCGCCATTTTGTTTTGTTGAAAAAGTTTCTTTCATTTTGATTTTTTCCCTTTTTTTGCCTTTAAATGAAATTCTTCATTTGGCTCAGTATGCCTTTCTTTATCTCCTGCGTTCTTGAGGGATTAACCATTTAGTCTCGGGTTCATAGCTCAAAATTGTGCACTTCTTAGCAGTATCGGTCTGGTTTCAACACTTGCCAAGATTTCACCTGGTCAATGATAAATTATCGATGATTTAAATATTCTTAATATGATGTTTCTCGCACTGCGGAATGAGTTACGAACCAGTTTGGGCGGTTAATGTTTTTTAATCAACTGTAACAGCAAGGATCATGAGCCTGTGGATCATACACGCGTTGATTCTGTCCTTCGCGTTTTTGTTTATATTTTCTCGCCTTGCATAAATAAAGACTTCAAATCAATGAATCTTTGCTCCTCGAATCGATTTTTTCGCATTTTAAGGTGATCATGTGAAAATCATTGGAAATCCATATCGTGAAAAACGATATCAACCGTAATTCCTCGCCTCGTGGAGTAATTCCTATTTAAATATCCTCTAGTAGGTTGAGAAAAATTCATTGAATCCATTATTGTACTTGATATTGGTACGAATCCGCTGTACCGTTGTCGCCTGGTAGCCACTTCGCAATGGGGTTTGGCAGGGGCAATGAATCCCCCCAGCATACTCTTCGCTGTATGATTTATTGCATCGTATGCTACTGCTTTCCGAGTTGAGAATACGTATGCATGTGAAAGAATTTAGCCCTCGCCGAATATAAGATATTTACTGTGCCAATACAAATTATGGGAATACGAGAGCTACGTAAAGTTAGGAGTTGCTGTTTTCTCTGGGAGGCGATGTGGTGTTCGGTGAGTGTGGGAACGAATTAGAGTGCTATATTCTGACGAATATCCTTCTATATGGGATTAGTTTTTGTGAGTTGGTACTTGCCGTGGAATTAATTCCATCTTAAATCGCGCTTTTGGCTTGTTCATAATTTAATTTAGGGTTTCCTGGCAAATTTACATACTTCTTATTTATGTGATTGTATGTGCGACTTTGTAGCTCTTATTTTTAGTTAGCTGTTAGTGACCACTGAACTATCGACGCGTGATGTTATTGTTTGCTTTGTAGAAGAAATAATTTGATGCATAGACTTTTTCTTAACTTCTGATCACTTCTCAATTCTAATTGATGTACTAATAATAGAAAATTATACCTATTTGACCTCAGCCTTGAACGCAGTCGGTCCTCTTATAATTGGAATCGGAAATGTAGATATTATGATGTCTTTTTCCACCCATCCGCGGCCAAGGATTGATTTTCCAAGGCTTCCGTAATTGTGATGCTATTAAACACGTTCGTAGACGCTCCCTTCCTGTCTTCTCAGAGATGTTCCGTGTGGGTTGAGTCACCGACATTAATAGTTGGCTGATCGGTGACATCGTATAGTAATGGGACGGAAGTGAAATGGAATCGGGAGTCGCCCAACGACTTTCGCCTGTTCTTCTGTTTCGGAAAGATTCCACCGGTGACGGCGTTTTTTTTCGCGCGAAATGTGCGCGAAAAAACCGCAGAATTTAAGAGGGAAGGCGATACTATAAATACTCTACTAGTTCTTAAAAACCACCACTTTTCATGACTTTTTGGAAAAATTTATTTTTTCAACTTTGATTCTCTATTCAATAAAAAGTTTGTATCTGTCGAACGAGCATGGAACACGCACAGGGATGTTGACTTTGGGAATTTTCTAAGCTGTTGGAAGCGAAAACAGAGACATTAGTTCCGCTCACACTTTCACGGTAGGGAAAAAACAATACTTTGATGAAAAATCCATTAATACTGTACAAAGAATTTTCCCACCTTAAGCACACAAAAAATAAATATTAAAGCTGTCAAATAATACTCCCGTATAATTTAGTAAGTGCGGTAAGAAATTCCCCTTTCATCTCAACCCTGCTAATTTCCGTTCCATGATATATATTTAACTAAACTAGTAAAGTATTTAAAGGGTACGAATTGTGCGCGAAACTTGCGCAAGGGGAAAAGGGGGGCCCCAGTCCGCCCCAGAGAAGCTTGATATTTTTGTCATTCACAGCGCATTTCAATTAGTATTCAAAACTGTCCGCAGAGTGTCTACTAGTGCAGAGCGATCTATTTATTCTCAATATTGGCAGTGGGGTATTTGTTTTTGTGAGTGATGGCCTCGAAAAATTATGAATTTGATTTATTATCTAGAATATGTATTTCGTTTAACAGACCCAATTATAGCTTGTTTCATAGTAAAATTCTGATCGTTGTACCGATATTGAAGCGGGTGGCGAGTTTGGAACTACATTTTTAGTGGTGACTATGCATATTACGGTGGTAGTGGCCGACAGGAGAATACTGCATTGTGATATTCTTGGATGAGGGTAGCTACTAGTAGTTCGGTGTTTGGTGATGGGTAGGGAGGTCGTGTTAATTGCACGGCACTGATAGCATCAGGACCTTCAGAAAATTTATCTACCTTTTCTCAGGGAGAAATAGTTAGGTCGTTCTTGTTTTTTTTAAATTGACTTTCTTAAGTTATATGGTATTGGATGTGAGATCTCTCTGGCTTCCCACCGGGTTATTGGTTCTTAATGTGCTATAAATCGGTGTTATCCGTTGGAAATGAATAAAAAAATAAAAACACGTTGAATCCGTCGCATGTATTGGGAAACTAAAGATAACTTTCTTCATGGAATGCTCACATAAATGCTCCAATATTTTATCTACCTGTCAATATAGATTGTGATAGTAGAAGGAAGGGTGTGAAACCAATAAGAGAGTATGTCGTCAAATATAGTAGTAGTATGGTAAACTAGTATAGTATTTATATATTATTAGTATAGTAAATGTCGTCAAATTTTTACCTGGGATAGAAGCTAGGTAATCCACGTTTTCGTGTCGCGTCGAATTAATGATGCTACTGAGGTGTCTTTCTTCCCTGTGGAAATTGTTACTAGCTTTCAGCGGAGATCTACATCCTAGTGTATTTTAAAGATAGTGATTATTATGTTTCTCGCCACCCGTTTCAATATCGGTACAACGATCAGAATTTCACTTAGAAACAAGTTATAATTAGGATTTTCGTGCATTAATTTAATTGCGGATGACTTCATGAAGGTTCATCGCTGATTGTCCGCAGTATTCTCTTAAAATAATAGAATCGGGTAAGTGTTTGTATTCTCAGGTATTTTTTACTGTTTTATGCCCCACCTTAGCGCAAGTGTTATGCCTCTCATCATCCTGTCCAACCCATCCCGCTTCCCCAGCATTTTATCTCTTTTAAAATCCTTCCCAGAATTTCCTTGTATCACAAGGTTACCCCTCGCTCTGTTCTCATATTTTCCAACCGTTTTATCCATTCGCCAACCAAATTCTGCGCTTCCTTGTTTGTTTGACGGCTTGCCTTATCTCTTTACTAAAATTTCAAGAAGAGGAAGATACAACTCGCCAATTGTTGACTCTCCATTAATCTTTATCGGTTTTCCTTCTGAGAAACCAGTTGCTGGTCCGCTTATCGTCTCGCTCAACGAAGGCAAGAATCAGTGACTTTTTCTAGGTGGTGAACTTTCACTTTTTGACATTGTTACTTCTGAGGCGAACGCAATAAAATGACATAGGTTGAATGAATGGCGATGTGTATGATATGAGGTTGCTTTCCGTCGTCATCTTGACAAACGCAATTGCCTTTGTGCGACTATGCTTACTGCTCGCTAAAACCCTATTCTCAAAGTATGGTCCTTTGGGTTGAGATCTCGGACTTAGAATAATGGAACGGAAATTAGCAGGGTTGAGATGAAAGGGGAATTTCTTACCGCACTTCTTAAATTATATAGGAGTATTATTTGACAGCTTTAATATTTATTTTTTGCGTGTTTAAGGTGGTAAAATTCTTTGTACACTATTAATGGATTTTTCATCAAAGTATTGTTTTTTCCCTACCGTCGACGTGTGAGCAGAACTAATGTCTCTGTCCAAAGTGAACAACCCTGTGCGTATTCCATCAAAGTTTAAAAAATAATTTTTTTCAAAAAGTCCTCCTTAAATGCATCTGAAAAATGAGTTAATGGTTAGCAATTGAAATAGCTTATTCTTAGCATAAAAATCATTAAATGGATTGAGGTGGTTTTTAAGAAGGCGGAAATATTCCGAAGAAATTAGAACATAAGTTCTTTCTGTCCAACTTATAGGGTGCTATTTATTCGTCGGATGTATGTTATCAAACATCAGAGTGTCGACAAAATCATTGGATAATCTGCCACTTCGCCGTTGAAGAAGCTCGCTCGCTTACTGTTTTATCATTTCGCGTAGTTTTTCTGCCAGCATGTAATTCATTTGTTGGCTTCATTGAGAATCAACTGGAAAATTCGCTCACTGTGAAAATAATTTCCTCAGAAAATCTGGGGTTCTTCATTCGTTTTGCCGTGAAATGGTGAAAGATCAATAGGTCGCTAGGGTTACTGCTATTCGCGATGGAAAAGAACTGGGAAGGGTTCTGCGGCCACTGTCTTTGTTAAGACCTCCCCCTCTTCTGCCTCCCTCGGCGATGTCACTCAGAATATTCCGCGAGCCTTCCCAATTCGTTCCGGCTGCCATTTTCGTTGCGTCGGA
Organism: Ischnura elegans; assembly: GCF_921293095.1. Taxonomy (NCBI): domain Eukaryota; kingdom Metazoa; phylum Arthropoda; class Insecta; order Odonata; family Coenagrionidae; genus Ischnura; species Ischnura elegans. The sequence goes on along the minus strand of NC_060251.1, from coordinate 20,824,700 downwards.
AGATTCTTGGGAACGTCGGCTGTTTATGCTATTTATCTCGACAAATGGTCTATTGTATTTCATTCAATTTTCATTATCAATCAGCAAAGGTATTCTATGATAATTATATGAAAAAAGATATTATTATTTTTAATTAAAAAATATTTTTGACGTAAAACCATTTAGGAGCACCGAATACTTTTGGGATGAGAATAAAAAAATATTGAGTTCGGGATACACAAAAAAATAGTGACGCTGTACTTGAATGCTCATCATTAAATAACAGACGATTTATTTGAAATAATAATAATGTGAAGCTTGGGCCGTCATCTAGCAACGCTACCGAAAAAATTCCAGTCGTTCGCTTTTGCCATCCATGTGCAAAATAATATTACCTAGCATGGAATATTGCCTATCTAAAATAGGTGACGGGCAAAACGTTTTCTAATTCGTCTCATGTATATGTATGTCCGGAAAAGAAGCTGGTCTTGAATGGTTCATAGAAAAGACGTGCAGGAAGCATTTATGGCTTGTCCTCATCAGGATACGAGTGGATGGGAACAATCAAATCCCTTCTTGCGAATTTGGACTATCGGCAATGGAAGCAGTGATTTCAGTGGCCTTATCTCCGTTTGGGCTAAGGGAGGAAGGGATAGCATCGTGACAGCGGATTTATGGGTCGATTATCGTCTCGATCGTTTTGGAATAAATGACCAGATGTCTCTCGACGCCGTGCGCGTGGGAAGTCGATTCTCGGTTATGGTATTCTATTATAACCGCGAAATTGCTCCTTTTATGTAGGATGTAATAAGTGAGCGAGTGAAGAATATTGGCGGTGATTTTATGGCGATGGAAGAGGATATTTTGATGCGGGATTTCGAAAGAAACTGAGTCGTTTGAAGGGCACTTTTATGATGAAGGGGATACTGCGCATTCAAGAGACTTTTCGGTTTAATAACTGAGATTAAGGAAAGGGGATGCATTGTTTTGGAGATGGGGGCGAAGTAGAGTTATGTTTGCCTCTAGTGGGAGATCCGGTTGTCAGCGGACGCGGAAAATCGGAATCAGTGGTGAATTATCGTGCCCGGGAAATAATCTCGGATTAAAAAAATCCAATTTCTGGTGGTTTGAATCGATAATTTCAACGTCATGTATTCACGACAAAAATCCTCATTTTCTTAATGGGAATGAACGATGAAATGGAATTGTCGTAGTCATGGATACAGAAAGAAATAAATGAATAAATAAAACGAAAATGAAAACTTTATTTGGCCCAAAGGATCTTTTGCAATGTTCATATCGGAGAGGTAATGGAGAAATTTCAATATTTTAGCCTAGGATTTTTTTTTACCTCAGAGACCTAAATTTAGACATGAATTTGAAACTTTGGCTTCTGCATACTCCTAAGAAAGGTCGTGCTGCGATATTGTAGGGCTCGGGAAACTGTGACACAGATGATCTCCTTGAAGGTGTTTGCTTTAAATTAAGGTTTTCAAGTCTTAATTGTTATCAGTAGGTATCAATCATGTTTACGAATGTCTACTTTAAGTTTCGCGCAAATTACTGTTTGATACTGACCTAGGTTAACATAAGTCATTTTATTACCATGGTACATAGACCGTAGTCAACGGACAGCGTAATTGAATAATTTATCGCCAAAGTGGTCGGTATGTCAATGTCTGCGTAGGTTTTAACGAGTGGATATTCAATACATTTATTTTATTAGGGTTGTACGATATAATACCACTTGAAGCACCATGTATTCGTTCTCTTATGGTTCGATCATTTATTTAAGAATATGGACTACCTTCATTACTCGCTTGTCTGACACCTTTTCTCCACCACTTCTACTTCCCCTCCTTTTATCTTACAAACTCCCTCTACCTCGTTATCTTTTCCATAAATCTTTTCTTATGTCTTCATAGAACGCCCTGCAGCTTATAAGCTTTCCCCTATGTCTCTTCCTTTGTACGAAAACGCCGGAAGCTTTTCTCGTCCTCCTTACTTAAGAGTCATATGAACCTATCAGGAAAGTACTCACCTCTTTCTGAAGATCTTACTAAGTCCCTTTCCTTTCACTAAAAAGCACGAAATTATCTCTTTCCGTTTTTTCAGAGCGCTTCTCATTAAAATAAAAACGAAATGCGATGTTTCGCTTGGAGGCTGACGCTAAAATTTCGCGAGTCTTGTCGAATCTTCTGTTACTTGAAACGTGCGTCTTGTTGTTTGCGATGTCATAATGTGATGTAAATTTGCGTTCCAACATTTTAATGGAGGTAAGGTCATTGATCCATCGCGAGTCCCGCTGACGGCAAACATACCGCAGTGATCTTGCGGAAAATCATAAATGTTTTGTAAATAAAGTAACTCCCTTTGTTTGACACGCGCTTGTCGGTGAGCCGCCAATCGGCGTTGTAAAAGATGCTTGGTCATGCATGGTGAACATGAAATAGCGGGGCACAATGCAAGCTGATATTTTTTTTACAGTGGATAAGATTTTACGACTAAGTGTCATTTACTAGGCAGCCAGTAACGTGTCACCTAGATTTATGCAAAGATTTTTTTCATATTAATACTCCCATAAATTATTCTCATGACAAATTACGTATTTCACGTAATATTATAACTTTGGCCACTTCGGCGTATTTCTCATCTTCATCCTTATTTTGAATGGATAGTCATAGTGAAAGCAAATGTCGATACTTCTTCCTTAATAGCTTCGGTGGCGGTGGGCATTAATTGTTGGAATACCATGTTTCCTTATGTTGCTTAGAAGCGTCGTAAAGTTTCTCTACCGTAGTAGCCGGCGTCATCAGGTCGAATCTTTGTCGCTCGATTATCTGTTGTCGTTTCCGAACGAATTACGCGACGTTATCTCGCAGGAAAATTATTTTTTTAAATGCTGCTTAAGCATTATGACAGTCGCGAAATCCTACGCACCTTTCCACCATACAAGCAATCGGTTAAATGTATTAATACTTGAATGAAATGGTGCTGCATATTTTACTCATAATGAAGCGAGAATTAATTTTCGGAGGGAGATTCCGCCACAATCACACGATTCAAAACAAAGACGAAATTAATTGCTGTAAATTATTGATAATTAAGTATTCTACCGATTACGTTAGGTAAATATGAAGCATTTTGCTATTCAACCATCCTTGCCACTCTTGGTACGTTGAACTTACCTTATTAATTCGCTCTGAAGCCATTTTAATTTCCTTCTATCTATAATTAACATGGTCATCCTACTCCTTCAGTTACGTCCTTCATCGCCATCCTGCCCTGTAACTGGGTATTTAACATTCTCTCCCCGCTTAGTCCGTTAAACTCTATCTCCCCCTCAACTTCTAGAATTTTCCTCTCCTCTTTCTCCATGTCATACTCTTCCTCTTTCATTCTCTCCTCCCATATTACATCCATTATTCTCCTCCCCCCATCTCAAACGCCCACGTTCATATCTCATCATCTTTCCTCAGCGTCCACGTTTCCGCGCCGTAAAATGCATCACTCCGTATTAGACTCTTCACTAGCCTTTTCTTAGCGCAAACTCTTTTTATTACAAAAAATTTCTTTTGCAGTTTCATCGATACTCTTTATAGATCAAAATAAGTCCATTTAGCGTGCAGAGTATCTTGTCCAGGTGAATGTATTTTACAAAGAGCACCTGTACCAACTTTTTGGGTCAAATATTGCACCATTTTTGTTCAATAAGCTAATGTGGTTTTGGCTTAATTTTCTGTGTAAATTAGCTGCAAACTCAGAATCCAGTGTAGTGTTTTCATTTTTATCGTTGCGTTTTCACTTCAATGCGCATCAATTCAGTTTCTTGTCAAAAGCACATTTATTATGTGGTTGTAATTTACGTTTTTCTTGCATACACAAGTCGCCCACAGAAATCAGTGGATTGCACTTTTGATGTAATTGTATTGCATGTATTGTATTTATATGTACTCTGTGTTCAATTTTTTTCATTTTCTCTGATTTTCTATCCTTTGTTCCTACCAATTGCGTCTGTCGTGCATTGGTTCTTCGTAGCTAAAACTATATCTAATAGGTTTTATTCTATGTATATTAAGTTTGTTGCATGTCAGCCTGGCTGCATTTTGCGCATTCACACTTTCAGGCTTCGGTATCTCAGTCGTACCTAGTGCTACAGGGATCGGGTTTGGTCACGATCACCGAGAGAGAATCACCACCACCACCGAATCTCTCGGTGGTTGTGGTTTGGTGCTTTCGACGTAGAATCTCTTCACGCACATTTTAGACTTGGTCCCAGCACTGTAGCTCGACGTTGCGTAAAGTTGCGGGCTAAAAAACGTGCAAACAAAACACTACACCCACAACATAAACAAACGCGCAAAAAAATCGTGCAAATGTTATCTGGCTGGTTAGGGTGAACTGGTTTCACCGGGACAGCCTGCCCACAGAACGTGTGACAAACGGTGGCAAGCCACAATTAATTCCTGTCACCCCACTGCAGTGGTTCTCCTTTGCATTTGTCTAGCAACCAGCGGCAGGTTCAATACTATGACAGACAACAGCGCCACAACGATGGGCGACAAGGCAACGACCGGTAGCGCAGCAGAGTCAACCTGGCTGTGAAACAGGCAGGTTGGCAGTGCTAGTCGTAATTGTTGAAGTTGAAACGCAAAGTTGCCGTGCCGAGCTATGATTCGCATAGCATGAAATGAATGAAGGTGAGAGCCGCCCGACATGTGTTTGACCGCTATCGCTGTTGTTTCGTTGAACGGCTGTGGCGGGAGTCAACGGGGCATCGGTGACGTCTCCGTCCTGCCCTCCGATCCGGGCGGGAGGGTTTAGGAAGTGGCTGTTGATAAAAAAAAGGGGGTCGACCTCCCCCTCCCACTTCGAAAGGGCAATGGAAGGCAACAGCGGACCCCTCCCCCTCCACCCCCCTTGTGGCACGGACCGCACCGTTGACTTCCGCGGTTCGCACGCCAAGGCCACCATCCGCCCCCCTCCCCTCCGCCCGCCCCCGCCCCTCCTAAGCGCCCTCCTTTGCATCGTAGCGACAACCGAGAAGCGCTTGCATATTTGCAGCGGTTCGACCAGAAACATGTGGGTGTTTAGTCGCGTGCTTGCAGAGGTTGGCAGCCCTTGACTTTTATATAGCCACAGATTTACTATGGTGTGTTGATATGATAGGTAGTGAGATTTTTTATTGATAAATTTTTGTAATTTATTGTTATTTTACTACTTAAACGATTAGGTTGGGCTAATACGAAGCATTTTACGAGTCACTCTTCCCCGCCCCATTCGCATACGGAACTTCCCTTTTTAATTCGCTTTAAAGCCTTTACTTGCATTATATTTATAATTAAAGTAGTCCAGCGTGATTATTAAAGGCGTTCTGCTGAATCTTCATATTTGAGAGACAATCACAACCTGATAAGGGTCTGTTCTTATTGTTTAAAGTTTTCTAACGGCTAAGGTAGATTTACGTACACTATTTTTTAAACCGCTGTGATCTAATCCACCTCCCATCTTTAGCCTACCTCCATAGATCACTAACCTTCTCCATTTTCCTCCGTTCCTACATCTGAAATGCCTGCCTTTCATCGTCTTGTTTCCTCAACGCCCATGTTTCCACTCCGTAAGCGCAACACACTATATCAGTTTCTTTAGTCTCTTAAGAGTCTTTAGTTTTACTAGTCTTTTGTTCACAATCTTACATATCGATTCTCTCATCAGCTCTTCACTCTTCGCATAGGACTTCTTTGCTAAATCTCCTCTCTTCCGGGTATCCATGCAGCTGTGACCGTTTCCCTATAATGTGCTGCCTAAATAACTCGACCACCTGCTAAAGCTGTTGCCTATCTATTTTGATAATAAGCCTCACATCCCTTAACTATGATGGTTTATTAAATTCTTCTTCGATAACTTACCAAGTATTATTCTTATTAAATTGTCTTGATAATTACCTAAATTGACTGTCTTCTTGCCTAATTCCTCGAGAGAATGCTTCTGTTCTCCTTAAAATTTCTATCCAAGTAGTAAAGTTTTAGCTAACTACTAGAGGTAGTTATGTCTGTTAGTTGCCTCAACGATTTTCACTTATTGGGTCGATATGATATCCATCAGTGACTTCAAGAATAACCTGGTCGTTAGCGAATGCTACTCACTTCGTCATTTGTCCACCCACTTGACTCCTACATCTATATTTGCCAGTGACACGAAGACCTTGTAGCCATCAAGGGTAAACCTGTTTAAAATCAGAGGTGACAATGGATAGCCTCATCTCGCCTCACGACCTGTTACTACTTGTTCATAATCTCTGTGTATCGCTTTCACTTTGAAATGCTATTAAAAGAGCAGCTTGCGAATGTCTTTTGACCCTTGAAGTAACTCCTGTGGCATTCCGTTGTGTTTTCTGTTTGGTGTCATTTTGCCTTTTATTCCTTGCCCTTGTTCCCTGGGGCTAGTGAAGGGGCAAGCAGGGAGTACCACCGCTCCATCTCCATCGTTCCTGTGAAATTAAAAAAAATGGTAATTTGAGACGCTCCACTCGAATACTGAAAATAATTAAGCAATCTTAATATTTGATATATTCGTAAAGAAATGATGCTTTAATGTGCAAAATTATTCCACGAAGTATGTCCAAAGTATTTCTTTTTTTATGTAAGATGCAAACAATGAAAAGCTAGGTATTCTGACGACCATTATTTAAATATTTTTACGTTGTTTTTATTGCTAAAATTGCTAATCCCATGGGTAGAGGAATATTTCCGTGAGAATGCATATAGAAATTTGCAGGTTTTGAAATGCAAAGCTCATTTATTGTTGTACACATAGGAGGTATTTCATCTGCCTTGGATGAAATTTACCGTGAAATATCATCTTATCTCATTCAAATTCTCCCAATGTAATGCCGATTCGGCATGGCAATTAAATTACCTTGCTATCTTGATCCAAAGTTAATTACATGGTTACTAAAAGACTTTTTCAAGTTGAATATCATCCAGAGTATTATATATCATAACGATCGCCGTCCTGTATTTCCACCTGAAGATGTCGCACAGCGACGAAACTGGTCGATATTCAAATCATTTGTATGAAATCTACGAGGTTTTTTGATTCGTCATCCATAGTGGAAATGCATTTTCACCGGTGCTCGTGACTGCTTACAAAGTTAAAGCGAAACTTAAATCGAAAAGCACGTACTTGGTGGAAGGGCTCCATATTAATAATGAAAGACACTGTATTTCTTCCACAAGTTTATAAACATTTTTACTCTATTACCGGTTTCGTCTGTATTTGATCATGGTTTAAGAGCCGAAACCGGTAATGAAATAGAAATTTTTATAAAATTGTGGAAGAAACAAAATGTCTTTCATTATTAAGCTTACAAAGTTGCTTTTAATATGCAGCATTGCAGCATTTTATAGGATTATAGCTAAGTACGATTAGAAGGACATTTTTATGAAATATGTACAACGGTGATATTCTCGGCGGGACCCAATGAGGTAGCCAGGAATTTCATTCGGGGGGCTAAAACAAGGGGGGGGGGGATTTTTAAAATACAAGGTTCTAAGTAGAGGGTTTAAAACTAATTTTACCACTTTTCATAATCGAAAAACTTCATTTTTCAAAGGAATCTTATGTAAATTCACGGTTTTTTCATTATTTTTTTTTCTTTCATGAAGCCAAGTGATTGTGATTTTATATTTCGGGGAGGCGGGGTCCGCACCCCCCGGATCCTCCCCATCGCTGCGTCACTGGCTGCACCCCCTTAATTTGTCTGGCGTCAAACAAATTCAAGGGACTCTGTCTCGTCAGCACGCTAGTGTCTGTGTCCCTGACTTCGACCTCTGACCTGTTGAACGAGGATCGCCGACCCCGCGGTGCCAGGCACTCGCCCGCGTCGCCGCCTCCGCCGCCGCCTGCAAACCAGTTGCTCGGCAATGGCGTGGGACATGTTCCATTCGCTCGGAAAAAATACTTTCCGTGTCGTCTCTCCGATGATATATATTCGATCCGCAAGCGCGTGGGCCCCGAGGAAATGATCTGGGGGGGAGATTGCGCAGGCGTAAACGTTACGTATTTGATGCGGTCTGCGAAGTCCGGGAAATTTTAAGCGGCGAAAAAATCGAATCAAATTATTCGTCATTAATTGGTGTAACTTTTCTATTGTGAAGAAGGTCATTAAACTTTGTTGTTTTTTCAGATATGTTTGATCGATGGATTTTCCTCATTTATAGGAAAATTCTCCAAAATCGTTGGCATATTAATGGCTTTGCCTGGTTTCGCTAATAGTAGGGCCATCTTCTCTTCTATAGCGTTGAGGTGTCGTTTCCTCGTCCCGTCCCTTTCCTTTCCCAGAGGCGTCGACGGGCTCCTATCGCGGCGGCGCCTCTTTTCCTTTTTCTTTCCTCTCCAGCCCCTCAGCGGGTGATCGGGCGTATAAGCCACGGGCTTGGTTCCCGGCCCCGGTGTGTTGTATCCTCGAAGGGCTTCCCTGAGCCAACCCTGAGCCCTCATGCATTGTTCATATATCCTCCACCGGCTCGGCGAATAATAGTCAGTCTTAGAAGAAGAGTTTATATTTTTTTAATAAATACTTATATAAAAAATAATATTTTAGTGCATAATGATTAGGCTTCAAAGTTAATTAAACTAATGATAATGCCTAGTTAGGTTTTGTACTACAACTTGAATTGGCATATAGTATGAATATAGCATATTGTATGGCATGTAGAATAGTTATGCAGTTAAAAAATCAAAAGAGAATGCTCGCGTAAGTCAGTTTACAAGTAATTAATAGTAGCGGGCGTAACTTGGTGGAAATCCATAATCGTAGGAATAGAATTAATAATAACTGAGCTATTTCCACATGGCATGCAAAGTAATGTGGAAATGTTACGGATGTAAAAATGTGGAAATGTTACGGTAAAGTGGACATGTTACCATGTGGAAATGGCAAAGTTATTATTCCATCTATTCCTCAGTTTACAAGAATTTGAAATTTCGATTTAGAACACTCATTGGTTGGGAAATACTCAAATTTCTCTTTTTTAATGAACCAGCAGTAAGGAGATACTAGTCTATTGAGAGGCCTAAAACTATTTTAAGTCCTCTAATGACGATTAACGATTGATGCACGGTTTGTGCTGTGAAGAAGTACGTCATAATTTGGCGTGTTTCATCAGACATGTGGCGCCAAGTTAAGTGTTGTGAACGGGGCTTTATTCGCTTAAACCGGTTGATGGAAAACAGGGGTTGCTAGGAATTAAGGCTAGGGGGTTTGAGGCGCAACTAGACCTTGGGTGTGTGGTATTCCCCCCCCAGGATAAGCGGGAGGTGCCGGGGCCCTCCCCCAGAAAATTATTAAGATAAATGGTTCAACATGGTGAGTTTTATGGCTTTCTGAGGGATATTTTATTAATCCTTACACTCATCTATAACTACAATTATCAAATCAAGTAAAAGGGATTAAACTTAAAAGTTTCTCTCAGATGTGGGGGAGGGGGGGTTTATCCCCCCCCCTCGCTGCGCCTCTGATGGAAAATAAAGCGTGTGGAAGACTTCGAAATTTCTTTCCATGCTACGGCGAAAGATTGGCCACGCCCGGAGATAATACCAGAGATATGAATTGTGAAAGAGGGAGGGGGGATAGTTCTCCGTGGGGATTCTGGTTTCGAACGGTGTTTCCGATCGCTTAAGTAATCCCTCAGCTGTTTTTCGTTTGCGATCTGTTTTCCCGAAGGATTTTGATACGCCCCTTCAACGGAGAGAGAGCATCTTGGCGTTTTTAAAGGCTATTGACCGTTGCTCTACGTTTTTAATGGCTCAGATACTTTTGAGAGGTATTTGATTGATCGAAAGACATGATAAAATCGGAAACAGATGGCGTAACACTATTCCAGCGAAGCTCTGCATTACCAGCAACCGGTATCCATTCGACCGAAATCGTGTCTCAAGTCTTCTGATTATCCCATCTGAAAGAAAATGATCATAAATACGTGATTTTGGACCGTCCGTCTATCACGCAGAAGAATATAAACTATTCGACTTTATGTGTTGATTTATTGGCATTGGATTCATTTGAGAGTTGTTCAATTGAACCATCTGCTGCGTGCTTATACATGTTTCGTGCAAAAGAATAAAAACTCTTTCAGGTTCTGTCTCCTATTCAAGGCAAGATCTTGTCTGCTATTTTGAGTGATCTCTTGGTTATTTCACTTTTAAGTTGAATCAAAAATACCTACTGCCTTTAAAAGCTTCCTTCATCTTTTGAGATGTATTTGCTTAAGATGACATATCCTTTCGGTTCTACCGGACGTATGTTGTCTCGGTTTCCTGACTTATAATTTGTTTAAAAGGGAAAAGGAAATGTTTATGGTATACACTGTGGACCATTTTCAATGCTTACAATTAGTTTCTCAAAAAATTTTTATCACGATTTTCTCAGAATGATTCCAAATGTTGGCTTCTGCGTATGAAGATTGCCTTCTTTATTGCCCGTAATACTTAAGTTGGCTAACATCCTTTTCTTCACTTCAAAATTCGGTATCCGCTCCATCCCTATTACCTTCTCCGACAAATCACTCAGTCTCTCCCTTTACTTCTTGCTGCATTGCACCCGTCCACCATGCCGAACACTTCATTCATTTTCCTCTCCATTAATTTCACTTTTACTTCTCGGTATCCTTACATGTCGAATTTGTGTTGCCTATCCTCCTCCAATGTTCCTCATTCTCCGAATTTCTGTGACACACAGCAAAATAAATCCATATCCATTTCTTTGAAATTATTTCTTTGCGCTCAAACGCAAGGTCACCACAGTTAGCTCTCACCTCAATCACTCTCATGCACTTAAGTGATTCTACCCTGGATCGGTGAGGGTAGAGCTCATCCCGGACTAAGATATAGGCGTGTCATCTGCATCAGAATGCTTCAATTCCATTTCTTATCGTTCCTTCATGGTGCTTCCCAGATGTATACAATTTACAACATAGTCCTGTATGAACCGGGGTAATTTTATATGTAGTTTCTTTGTTAGAAACCCAACTCTAAATTATTGTAATCATCTTTTCTCCTCCACTATTCTGTTATAGTTTTTTTGCCTTTCCAAGCTTCTGCACATTTCAGCTATCCGTGCGATGAATTATAGACCGACGCGACGGCTAGTCGTTGGAAAACGTAAAATGGCTCTTATCATCCTTCTTCCCACATTAAATCCAACGTTAAACTATCCCAATTAGTCTTCAAAATTGCCTCAGCACCCACGCTGATTAGATGATGCCGCGAATGAAGGCCTTATTTTATTCCGCGGCTTTAAAACTACTCTCTGTGATCTCCTGGCAGAGAATAAATTACAAGTAATAAAAAAAGATGGTGAGGAAATGGTCTATGACTGAATCGAAGAAATTTTCATGGCCTTCATGCTGTGAAAATTTGCGTAAGGGTTGATGTTAATGACGGATAAAGAAGATGCTATCAATATGTGGTTAAACTAGGTGGAAAGGTAGATAAGCCTAAGTACAGTATTTCTTATTCAGTAGAGATATCCTTGATTTTTAAATCTATATGAAGGTTTTAAACAGTCTATATGAGGAAAGAAATCTGGCGTAAAAGATAAAGAGGAAGCAGAGGTTTTAGATAGGGTACGTATATAGATTAGATGCTTAAAACTGAAATGTTGATAGAGTGAAGGAGATTAGGTAGGTGAGAAGGGAAAGAAACGGAATAGGATTCCTGTTTCTAGTGAAAATTATTACGTTGAGCTGTTAAAAAGAAATCTCGGGGTAGGGATAGCGGGGGTGATTAGTAATGTGAATGTGTCGCATGTTCTTCTAATTTAACTGATAGATATGTTTTAAGTAGAATGAGGAAAAGGATAGAATTGGAAAAATGAAGTCTTTTGTTAAAAATCAGGCTCAGAGATTCGTGGCTGAATAAAATTAAAATACTTCTTGGAAAAACGATATTTTCCATAAAAATGTAAAACTTTCACATAGTAATGAAAACGCCTTCTATAGATATTTAGTTAATTAATTAGAACAATGTAGTGTTTATGATCTTGGAGTATAGGTACCTATACTCCAAGATCATAAACACTACATTGTTGTAATAATAAGGAAGGTCAGGAGAAGAAACTGTACTAATTAATTAGGGCACTATGGAAAAATTTTCAAATTCCTGATTATTTAATATTGTTTTGGCATCAGAAGCAACGGAGTGGGCAAAATTTCAAGCCGATCCGAAGATTGGAAGAGGGTTGAAATCAATTGCTAGATTCCATCGCTTAAGGGGGCGCCCTAGCGTTTGAATTTCCCGATTTAACGGCTCACGAAGGCCTCTAGCCGTAGCGCCGGAATATGGAGACCGAAGCCGAAGCGCCTCGAGGGAGAGAAAGGGTGGGGGGGGGGGAAGGCAACTCCCCTCCCAACTTCACCCGCGACGACTCCGAGGAGAAATTTGATACTCAGGATAAACTTGATACGGGTCGTTGGAACAGGGTTCGCAGTCGGAATTGATATGTGACACCTAAGTGGCGGCGAGCCAATTAAAAATATTAGAAGCCAATTTCTGGTTTCTCTCTCATGCGCTGAAAAAATAGGCCTGTGAATGCGAAGGTCCTTTTGAGGTAACACCTTTTACGAAATTGTTGGCGATGATATCTTCATTACGTAAACTGGCATGTCGTCAACATAACACCGCCGACCTCGGTGACGGCAGGAAAATGTCCTCGCCTGCCAAACAAGAAATCGCGGGTTCGAGTCCCGCCTGGGTAGGATTCCCCTATCCAGGGCTTGGTTGTTCGTGTAAATAATTGTTGAACTTTTTGAACACTCAATACAAAATGGCTCAATTTGAGGTGTATTCGGTGGTTTTGGAATAAAACAAAATAAAAAAAATTTCAGCATTGAATTGTGGTTTATGATGTTATTTTAACGGAATGTAGAGTCATTTTACGTAATGAAGACATCATCACTCGCAGTTTTCGAAGCGGAAGGGTAAAACGGGTGGCAAACGAAAAGTGGAGAGGTTTCTCATTTGATATATACTTACGTGAAATATATTCAACTAACATAATTAATTATTAATAAAATGTAACAATATATGCCAGCTAGCTTGCTTGAAAATCACACTTGGATGCGAAAAGCAATGGTTACTTGAGTTAGAGCTAGAAATATTTGTTTATTAACACCGATGAAAAGAAGCAATAAAACAGAACATGAAGGAAAAAAATCCGTAGGAGAGCCGAAACCTGCATTTCAAGACAAAAGTAGTACTTAATTAATAGTAGAACTTTGTGTCATCATTTTTTCTGATATAGCACTGATCAGAAATCACCTCGCAAACATTTTATATTTTGAAAATGCAATGGAAAGCATGAAATTATATATGAACCATTATAAATTAACAAAAGTATTTAAATCATAAGAAAAAATCAAGAAAAAGTTCACCAGCTCCACAACTAGTTTTCATTTGCATTCAAGGGAAAAGTTGACCCCTTATCATCACTTAATCTTGGCAATGTTGCTATGATGCGCGAGGCTGTGTGGTTCAGAAGCCTTTGAAGGTCCACTTTAAATTTTTTTCTTCCACTGATGTCCCCTCTGTGTATGAAGATTTTTTTTCGTCTAGCCCTTTCATAACTAGGATAAAGCTGATACTCACGGATCTTGGCAGTCTTATGAATAATTTTGGATAGAAATTTTGTTAAATTGCCGTCAATAATCAGCGATATTGCTTCTTCATGGCGTCAGTTCATTTTGAATTGTAGGTATTTTCCTCCATTTCTGTAATATCCGTTTCCCTCGGGTGGGGGTGGTCGTGGTCATTTCCGTGATTATCTTCGCTGCCGCATCATTCCCTTGCGAGCGCAGTGTCACAGTTGTGGCTAGCGATAGCTCAGCTGCTGTTGCTTTCTCGAACCAGTCACTTTTCTGCTCTTATTGTTAGACCTATCACTAGACCTCTTAAGTCTTTCTTAGGCCTTTCTTTGCTGCTTTACCCAGAAAAACCAGGAATTAGATAGCAATAGTGACATAAAATCGCCTAGGAGGAGAGTAAAGCCAATACGAATACGTTAAACAATAATAGGTTACAAACTGTGCAAGGAGTTTCAAGGAGATTATTATGCATGCCAGGTGGGTATACCTTTCTCTAACCAACATCGACGTTTTATTTCAAACCTGTCGCTGGTTCTCTTGCATTCGTCCAATTTCTGGAAATAATCTTGAAAAAGTATTTGTTCATGACATTCTGCATTACTTCCTTCGTCTTCACTTCCTGCTCCCAGTTAAACTTATTGAGAAGATATCGAACGGCAAATTTACGTTTTGAGGACAACGAATTTCTACTTCCATTAACAATAACGTCATGTATTTCTTTTCGTGTTACTTTCATTCGCTCAATTTTTCTTATCCGAAATATCAACAATCTGAATCATCAAAGATGAAAATCGAAATTAGAATATAATACCCTGCATAATACAACACACGAAATCAGTGAGATATTTATCTTGGAAAACATGGGAACCTTTTTATCGTTGCGAGATATCCTCCAGTAGTGGTAGTTCGTCCTCAATGCTGAAATCTCACGCTCTAGGGAAAATAGACCTTGGTTCCTCGCTTCCGTAGCATAAGCACTGTATCCTTTGACACTTACTAGTAAAAGTTGACTAATTTGCTCGGTAAAATCGTGAAAGGAATGTTTTTCAAACAATTGGGAAGAAGCATTTGCGGAAAACTCCGTGCGAGCCACCTCGTAGAACGTAGAAGCGATCCTCAAAATGGCAAAAACCCTTCATATAACGAGGCAATAAAGCAGTTAGCGGCATTTCTACAAACGGACAGTTATGCTTTTAGTAGAAAACTTTTTAAACGCTGGATAAAAATCGTAAGACTGAGGTAGGGTTTACGGTCACAATAGGGGTTACCGCTGTGGGCCCGCCGCCATTCTTCAGCCCTTTCCAATGTTTGAGCTGATGGGAGCTATGAAAGACATAGGAGAATGTGGTTAGCAAAATGCGGGTGCATTGCGGTGAGATATGGGTTCTCCAAGAATAAGAAACTATTTCCTTTCAGCCGCGCCCTTTCCGAGACAAGCTTCTGACTTGCCGACGCAATCGTCGAGTCCGTAACATATATCTCATGAATAAAATCGTAATTTGTATATTAAAAAATAAAAAAATAACACAAATGGAATTTATAATGTAAGCAGTGTAGAAAACTGTAATGTCGTCTCATCTTTAGCGAAATATCCTCAACTATAACTAATGCTGAACAAATTTCCGCATCTATTCACCTCGTCGGGTGGTTGGACACTCAGGCACATAACTTGATGGGAGAGGTCGGGTGGCAGGTTGGTGCAAGATTTCTCTTTTGAGAATCAAAGTTGATAATTTTTTTGTTTTGCGGTGTAAGATCATATGCCTAGCAATGTGAATTAACATGAAGTTTTTCTCTCACCATGGTATCAAGACGTGAAATATAAAACATTTTCATCGTTTCATAAAAAATAATAGAAACTATAGTAGAGAAAAAGTAGATATTATCATCGACTTCCACTGAGTAACTTATATCATGTCGTTCTTTGAAGCTTCTATATTGTGAATGTAAAGTAAAACCTTGCACCAATTTGCAACCCCGAATTTTAAATCGTTTTTTCAAGCGTGCGGTCGACTCCGATTCTGGCCGGCGGCGGCGGAGAGTACGGCGACGCGACAAGCGTGTGGATGCAATATGGACACATTCACTTTTATATGTGGATAACAGATATAATAGTGATAGAAAATAATCATCAGAAAGTAAAATTAATAAATATTGATACGAATGACTCTTATTATGCAATCGCTGGGCACTGCAAGAGGTGCACTGAAAGGTTTCTTTCTTTTAGTGCTTTCCATGTGCTATTACGGAGAATGGACTTAAATCGTGTGCTTAAAGTAGAAAAACGGACTATTTTATAAACAAACAAACTCTATAAGAATAACAAATAATGTATTCCTTAAACGTGATGGAAAATGGCTCAAGACAGTACTTGATTTTGCGGTCGACAAAACGATTTAAAATTCGGGGTTGCAAATTGGTGCAAGGTTTAACTTTAGATTCATAATATGGAAGCTTCAAAGAACGACATGATATAAGTTACTTAGTGGAAGTCGATGATAATATCTACTTTTTCTCTACGTTTATGTAAAAAAATGGGCTGAAAACAAGCTCCGCCATTTTGTTATAAATCTATGGTTATTGATGAAACAAAATCTTTAAAATCCCTTCAAATGAAAGAAAAGAAGTGTCAATTACGATGGTATAACAGTGTTGTCGATAAAACTATTCATGAAACCACTGTACGAGGATAAATTCGGCAAGTTTCATAAAAAAACGAGGGTGGAAGTTTTTCGCTAAATTTGTTCAACTTTGACCTCACATATATTGTTAACGTGAAAACACAGGAAAAAAATAATCTGGAAAGTTATGCACAACTTATTTGAGAATATGTATGCGAAGTTTCAACTTCCTAGCTTAAAAAAATCGATTTTGAGGTTTTGGCCAGCTTTTTTCGATTCTAGCCCACTGTGCGTCGTTTCCCTTGGGGCTTGCTAGACACTTCCATCGCACCACAAAAAGAAATACGCAAAACGAAAGAACGACGATGCGGCCTCAAAATCAAGCAGCTAAGAAAACTTATGATCGACCGACTGCCGATGTTGCTGTTGAGGGGAGGGCCTGCGCGCCTCGGAAGGGAGGGCCAGGAGGGGAGGCAAAGAAGTGAAGGATGACTCGCGGAAGGAGGAAAGGTTTTTAGGATGACTCAAAACCACTGTGCGTTATCGAAAAACTGGCTGCAAGGTCTCACAATTTCCCAAATTGTAGCTTTGATTTACGACGTGTGGCATACGTGCAGCCTTTGCTTGTAGTTGAAGGATTATATTATGCTTTCGCTGGTTGGATTTTCTTTACGTGATTTTTCGCCGTGGTGATAGTCATTGAAAAAAATCGAAATTCGTGAAATTAAGCGTCAAGTATCTCCTGTAGGAAACCTGGTAAAAGACTCGTCTTTGTCTCAAGGCACAGATTTAAGCTTTAAAATATTCTGAGTCAAGAAACCGCTATGTACCTATAATGAGCGAAGTACAAACTGGTTAATAGAAAGGGTCTGCATCGTCTTCCGCGACCGTGCTAGGGCGCCCCCTTAAACAAACAGGCAGACGAACCAAGTTATGAAAAAGCTTGTAAAAACCAGAAAATATCGGGGAAATCATTAGATAATTTTCATGATTTTCATGTATTGACTTTTTACATGTAGGTTGATAGAATCCCCAAAAAAGATACCTCACCCCGCCACGTTCTAGGAATCACATAGAGGGGGCTCAATCAAGGATTCTTGAATAAATTGAGGGACTAGAAGACTTTTTATTAGGAACGTGCGAATAGTGCTTTTTGATCCCGAGTCGAGTTGAAAACTAATCGCGCGTATCGATTCGAGTCGAGTTTGGTCATTTCTGGATCTGGCAATTTGATGATCATGCTCGAACTTAATCTCATTTTTCCAGTCCTCTTGCAAATTTTCTATTCTGAATGCTTAGGTTGATCTAAAAAGAAAAAGTTAAATAGGAATGTTGTTGGTAATTATTTCAGAATTAGGAGATGATTGATTATTGGTGTGTCTTTAACAGTTTCATTACCACAATTGAAATTAATTAACCTCAAATAATATTTCTTTAATTTAATTAATGTATATGTATCAAAACGGCTGGCCAAAATGATAACATAATTTTTTTTAAATTTTCCGCGGCAAAACAAGATATTTATGATTTGACGTGATTATGATTATGGCTAATATTAATCCTTACAGAGCGACCGTATGATGGCGGCGGTACTCTCTGATACAGGCTAGTGTAGGATCAAAATAGGTGAAGTATACAAACACACTCAAGAAACTCTACTGCTGGGAATCAATGAAGCAAAAATTAAAAATTAGCATAAAGGAAAAGTATTAAATATAAACAAAATATTTTCGCTTCGGTACAGGAAGAAGTTATTTATATCTGAGTACGTAGGGCATAGGGGCTTATCAGTTAACGTACTTAAAAGGGGGTTTTAAACGCGTGCCAACGGACGCATAGGGACCCCCGTAACGGTGACCGCGGGCCCGCCAAAGTAATGGTCCACACCCCTCCGGTGTGGTGACCTCCGCGCGTCGGCCGGCAGCCTGTCCCGCGAGTTCCTGGAAGCGTGGGAAGCGCTGGCCTTCAATCAGGCGCGCCGCAACCGCCCACGCACCCCGCCGGAATACACGCGCGAATAGCTGCGAGATAGGGGGATAATGCAGAGGGGGTGAAGTGTTTGAGCGCCCACTTCGACCGCTCCAAATACGGGCGCCCCGCGAAAGAGCGAGCACGTCTGCAGAGTTCGTTCTCCGGCGGAGGCGTCGGCCGACTCGGCTGATCGCCCATCCGCCGCCAACGCCCCAAGCGGCAGACAACGAGGAAGTCTCCTTCAAGTCCACGGAAATAGAGATCGTGAACGATGTTACGACTTTGGAAAACTGTCCATCACTTCACTCATCATCATCACTAGTCAACAATCCTAAGATTGGTTTGTCGCAAGTATCCATTCCGCTCTCTGCCAGCCTTTTTATAGCCTCTTCAGTGTATCATAAATGATAAATCTTGTTATTTTTACCATTTCCTGATCTCAGAGATTGTCCAAGTGCCGAGCACCAGGGGGCGCAGCTAGTAATTAAGGCTGGGGGGGGGGGGGGGTTGAGGTGCAACTAGTACCGGGGTGTGTGGGGGTATGGAATACCCTCGAGGAAAAGCGGTCGGTGCGAGATTAGTATATTGCGGAATTTTAAGATAAATGGTTCAAAATGGTGAGTGTTATGGCTTTCTGAGGGATATTTTATTAATACTTACACTATTCTATTATTATTATCAATACAGTTAAGTAAAATGGATTAAACTTAAAAATTTCTCCGATCTCTGGAGGGGGGTTTATGCACCAAAACCCCCCTCCCCTCACCGTGACGATAAGCCACTGCCGAGCACCCCTTGTATCTTATTCTATATATCCTGCAAGATGTAACAATTGAGAATAATAACATTTCACCGTTCAATTTCTGTAAAAAAATGAGGCAAACTAAAAATTTCTGCGGAAAATACACTTTCAGGTCTGAAGAGGATAGAGATGTATTTCCTCTTTTTTGTATCCTCTTTAACCTGTCCCACGTAACTCATTCGGGGCCGTCCCTTGCCCTTCTTCCCTCCCACCAGTCCTACGATTGTCTTCCTCAGGCCATCATGTCTCATGATGTGGCAAACTAAGATTTTACAACTAAGGTTTTCGGAAGACCTCTTTTCTACCAATCTTCTCAGCACTTCCTCATTACTTACTCGGCCGATCCATCTTCATCACTCTTCGATAGCACCACATTTCAAATGCTTCCACCCTTGCCTCTCTGCTGCTCTCAACGTCCAAGATTGTTTTGACGCAGCTCTCCACTCAATTCCCTTATCAGCTTATCTTTTCACACCTACGTATTTATTCTCTTTCATATTTTTATTTATTTTTTCCATGTATGTTATTCAAGGTCTTCCTTTTTTCGTTACTTACATCTACTTGTACCTCTACGATTGTCTTCATCAGGCCATCATGTCTCAAAATACGGCAAATAAGGTAGCTCCGTATTCTTATCAGGGTTTACATGATGCTTCTCTTCTCTCCAACTCATCTTAGGACTTCCTCATTACTTACTCGGTCGATCCATTTGATCCTCATCATTATTCTGTGGCACCACATTTCGAAGGCTTCCACCATTTATTTCTTCGAAGCTGCCATTGTCCACGCCTCACTTCCGTAGAGGAGCATACTATAAATATAAATTCTACTAAAATTTTTCCTTGCTCCTATCACAAAAACATTCAAGAAAATTCATCGTTAATTCTATTCCGTCACGAGTCGCAGGCCTATTTTTTTTTTTAAGAATTCTTGATTGTCAACTTGTTTTCTTACCTCTTCGTCTAAAAAATTCTTGTCCAAGGAAATAGAGATCGCTAGTGGTCTTTCGACTTTTATAGGCCATCAAAATTATTCATCACTCACCATAAAATAGATCTTAATAAAGTCGTGGTTCATTGGCGGGGGCGGGGTAAAGTACTCGCCTGCCAAACAGGAGGTCGCGGGTTCGAGTCCCGCCTGGGTAAGTTTCCCTTATCCAGGGCATGGTTGTTCGTGCACGTGCAATTGTTAAAATGTTTATCACACATTTATGATGTAAAAGGCCAATGTGTGCTGTTTTCGGTGGAGTAGAAATAAATAAATAAATGAGGTGCTCAGTTCTTTTACCAAAGTAGACTCACCAGTACAGTGTTAAATGTACGCGCCTTCGGCGCTGCCAATGAGTGACATCTCCTTTACTAAAGACACCTCGCATTGCGAGGATATTTGCTTGTTTCCAATTCTTCATAGGATTTACCTTGGATTTGCACCCGAAACCCTCTGGTTACCCGAACGCTTCAATCGCTTTCCCCTATATATACCCCTCCTCCCTCTATTTTTATTTCTTAGGTATGAAGTTCGTTAATAGGGCGACATGAATAATGTATATGCTCTACACGAAATCTCATGTAGCTCTTTGGAGACGATCATTCTAACTGGTCAGTGTGTCGCGCGGCTTGTCCGAGCAGTGTTTCTCACGAGAAGCTTGTTATTATCGATGTGATGTTGGCTCTATGCCAAGTATTATCACCCATCGCTTGCCTTTGAAACGCATATGCTACTTACATGAACGAAGGTAGATTCCTTTCTCGTCATGCTGTTTTGATTAAGTCGTCAATTCTGGGATACCTTGGCGTCAGCTCTCCAATCTTCCCCTGGAATACCTATAATGGGTTTAGCTGTTACTGTGAAAAATAATGATAAACACCCACTCTCGCGAAAACGAACTCAAACTCAGATCATATGTATTTAAATTTTCCGGACAACGTCGATTTAATGTATTCATTTCTGCCGAGATATATCGTACTTCGTTAACGTGTCAATTTGCGTTACTTGCATGTCTTATTTTTTTTACATACTTGTCTGTCTGTCTCTGTGACCACTCCTCATCTTCTTCGTGGCGTCATCAAATCGATTTTTCTCTCGGTTGTACTCCTTTTTTGAATTGTATCGCTAGATGTACCCGTTGTATCTAATGCCTTTTCTTTGCCTATTACTCACTCTATTTTTTTCATCTTTTCTATGTTGACTTTCCATGATTGATTTATTTCGCACAAATTTGGTTTACGTCAGCATTGTGATAGCAATGGGAGAATTAAAAATAGTGCCCACAATTCAGAAACACAGGTAGGTACTACTTTCGTTATTCTCTTTCCCTGTGTTTGAAAATATTCCAACAGTCTATGCTACTTCAGTGGGTATGAATATGCGTTCGCGAAAGGTAAGATACTCAAGGTTATAAAAGTTTTCTTACATCTTATAAATGTTGTGACTGATACCCACTAAAGGTATAATCAAAAGAATCATCGCTTCATTTAAATCATATCACATTGCTGTATGAGGATACATATTCCTTAAGTGGACTTTATTTTCCGAGTTTCGAATGCTGAACATATGGTGAGCATTTAAGTGAAATCTTGTCAAGGTTAGGCATAGAGGCCTCAGCATTCTAGTGCACTTACTTTCATTATTAATTTGCGGTAATTGAAGATCTGATGTATTGGAATACTTTGCTTGCGTGCGGTGCGTCTTCTTTAATTGCATGTTGGGAACCAGGTGTTTCGATGGCGAAATAGTTTTTCTCGACAGGCCTAGGCGTCTCTAGCGCGGTGTTTGCGCTTCTTGCGAGGCGAAAGGAGTTCCCCGCGACCTGGAAAAAGTAGATTGCTTTGTGGTTGACCCTCGTGGGATAATCGAGGACAGTTTATGTGGGTATCGCTCGTTATGCAACCTTATGTGGGTGATACCGTGGGGTTGGCGGCAGAATGTCTCTGAACGGAAGAGTGCCTAATAAGTTGGCCGCGAGAATTTTGGAAACTGGGTTGAAGTGGAAATATACGGTATGTGGTGGAAGGGCGTGTTATAATGAATAGACTAATAGCCATCCCCTTCCCCATTTATTAATACGTTATTCACCAACCGTTCAACCTACCCCTACCCCTTTCCGTCGTAACTTCGGGACATGCGGAATTCGTAAATACGATAACGTGAATTTTAATGCGAATTCAGGGGTTTACTCGCGAAAACCCGAAGTTCATTTTCATCGCAAATTTGAACAATTGAAACTCGATAATCATCTTCTTTCACTCTTTGCTCATGCTTTTGCCAAGAAAGTTATTTTGAAGTGTATGTAAGCCATGTTGTTCCACTGTCATGAGGATCTGGATAGTTTTAGTTCCATATTTTCAATAATATGTGGCGAAAGAACAAGAATTTTCTATGGAATCCACAATTGCGAGCGATTCTTGACATTTCACCAGCGAGAATTCACCTCGCAGTAGGATTGATTGTCCATATTTTTTTACTTCAATTAACCTCAGGGAATGACTTCACCCTCGTTCCTGAATTTTTCTGGAAAATTATACGACATGCATTCACTCTATAATGCAGTTTTTTCTTAAATTTACCATTGTCAATGTTTTGTGGAACACAGAGCTAACAGGTTGGATTAGTTAAAGTTAATTAATATCCATAATGTTATCGTTATAATAACTACTTTTGGCCATAAAATAATCCCACTTTTTGCATGTCTGTTTTTACAATCATAAGCCTCAACCGATAACTTCACCTTTCAATGAGTGACATTAAACTTCACCTCACTACCTCCGTTCCAAAAAATTCATACTATACCGACTACAAGGTCTGTTTTGTGTGCATTAATCGGTAGTACGATATCAGCTGTCCTGATGATAATGCCAGTGTTGAAAAGCTATTAAATACGTAAGATAGTAGGTAGAATAATAGCCTTGTTAGTTATTTATAGATACAATCAAGCTTGCTACTTGAACGTATAGAATGTCATTCCATCTACCCCACTCTCTGACTTCTATAGTGCTCTTTATCCTTATTTAGTGTGTACATGGTCCCATGAAAACGTTAAAATCTGCGAATCATGATCAAATTTAAAAAATCCGGGAAATATAGCGTTGGAACGCCACCACTTATTTTGCCACCTAGCTCGTCGCTATGTACATACCTTCACCGACTGTCTATTCTTGAGGATTTGAAAGTACCATATACCAAGTTAAAAGTCTATGGTTAGTACACCGAACGTGCAAGAAAAAAGGGAGATTCTTATTGGCGGTCAATGAAAACCTCTGTAATTTTTCGCAGTATCGGCAAATTCTTATTAATCATCTGAGTGTGAAATGTGCATCTGTTTATCGTTTCTTTAAAAGTTATAATTTTATGGTAAAATGTTGAATTCAGTTATTTTTTAGATAAAACTGAGTTTAACATTAGTTAATTTAAATTGTTGACAATAGTTGAAAATTGGTTCGTGAACATAAGGTCGATTTGGTTCAAAATTTGATATATTACAGAAAAAATTCATAGTTAAAGCTAATGTGATACATTTTAGGATACGTCAATTATGTGCCACATCGAACCGTTGGTCACGAGACTTAATAGTTTATATAGAAATGCAAACTAACATATCTTAGGTGACCATCAACTCTAGAATTTGTCGAGTGACATAAAATTTCTCGTAACTCTTTTACTTCGAAGGGTTCAAAGGGTTTTGACGTAACCCGGTTTTCCTTATGTTATGGAAAATATAAATTCTAGCTTTCTTTTTACAATTTTCTTGGCGACGCGAATTTATGAGGCTTAACCTTATTCAACCGCGAACACTGTAGTATTTTTCCGTTGTGCAACGCGCTTTGAGGGCGGGAACCAGCTGTGTCGTGACCTTATGTATTTCCAAGCGATAGACGGTCGTATGCGCGAGTCATGGGGTGAATGTTCTGTGCCGGGTGGCGGCATGCGCTTTTATGCCTTCATATTTCGGTGTAGCCGCCATAAATCCTCGATCCGTTGATTTGACATGTTCGAATGAACCCGGCGAAACTCAAAATTGAATTTAGTCTTAGCGTTAGCTTATCCGACCTATCATTGAAAACTTCAGAGGTCTTTGACGTCATCTTTAGTTTCTTGGGCAGTGAGTTTGAGGCATCTTTCCTGGTTTCGGTGTCGGTCTAAACCACTGTTGCTTTTGTTTTCGCTGAATTCTTCAAAGGGTTCTTAACTCTCTGCTAGTTTTAGGATTCAGCCAGCTGACAAAACTTATTCTCGTTTTGAGTAGTTTGAACCGTTTGAATGTCCAAAAATATTTTGGTGAGTGCTGTGGCGTAACTATGAATGAGGTTTGGGGGGGATGGGATGGTCTGGGGTGGCGATACCCCTCCCCCAGGCGACGGGGAGTCCGGTAAAAAAATGACATGCCTGGAAATAAATTTAACAACATTTTGGCACTAAAAATTTAACTTTAGGCAGAAGCAGTTATTATAAGTCATAACTAGACAATAGTTATAAATATTTAAAAAAATTCTTTTGAGGCTTTGGGGGGATCTATCCCCTCATCCCCCCATATGTTAAGCGAATTAGGCTGGGAGCCGCTGAAGACTCGGAGACTGCGCGCTAGGCTTAGATTGCTTGAACAATTGAGAATGGATATCTTTAAGAGCGACACTGAGAACATACTATTAGAGCCACACTATATTTCCAGGTCCGATAGAAGCGATAAATTAAGAGAGATGTTTTGCCGAACGGATAGATATGGGAATTCGTTTTTCCTCCGAACCATAAAGGACTTTAATAAATGCTAGTCCCAACTTCGTTAGAGCACTTCGTTTTTTTAAGCTGTAAACGGCTGGTGTCCTAACACCCCCTGCCACACGACTTTTAGGCGGCTTGCAGGGTGTTATGTAGATGTAGATATTTACGCCACTGAGCGCGTGAAAAGATTTTTATAACTATTTATTTTACTTCTAAATCCCCTCTGTTATTTTAATTTAAAAACGGAAATTCATCTGAAAGCAATTGAAAGTCTGCCGTTTGGATGATATTTGAACGTAATCGGATGTTATGATTTTGACCTACAGAAAAAATAGTACTTTCGCATGTGCAGCCCAATAACTGCGGCTATTATTAGTCTGCTTTGAATTCAGTCCTCAGATATTTCTTCAATTGTCCTTGATATTTTCTTCTGTCTTGTCTTCCTCAATATTTGTTTTTGTATTTGATTCTCCTAAATCAGCGGAAAATATTTTTTGGCGGCATGAAAATAAGAATCCATGAGAACATATGAGGAGTAAGAGTATTAAGGAGTGGAGTGGCTTCTATGAAGGAGTTGTTTACGACTCCTATTTGTTGTTAGTTCAGACATTTGTCACTTGAATACTTTTTATCTTGTGAAGGACAACCGTGTGGACATTGAGGTGATAAAGGCGACAAAGCAGTTTCCTTTTCTCCGTCTGTCATCCGTCGGTGGGCGCCTCTCAAGTTCAAATAAACAGCGGAGGCGAAGAACTCGTTTTAATCCGCCCACTTCGCTCTTACGTGCCAGACGCACAACTCCCTACCGTTCTTGGCAAAGTTATATTCAAGTACTGAGGTTTTGAGAGGAAGGTTAGATTTTGGCGTAATTGATAGAACATAAGTTGTCAGAGTATTAATTCGGATGTATTGGAAAAAAACAAGTATAAATAGCTCTCTGTTGAGTGATAAAGACTTAAACAACTTGAATATATCGTTGCATTTGAAGCCTAAAAAACACCGTAACTTCTTCACTTACAATTAAAATATTCTAATCTCTTAACCGACCATGGGTTCACAACTTAGTACTTTTATCGAGGTTAATCATCAATTACTCATGACAGATACTATACCCATGGCCGTTTAGGTTACTAATATCAATATATACTTTGCTTGAATAAGTCATCAGTGTTTTCTACTTTTCGGCATGCATATTGATATTGTTACCAAGTTAAATATGATGCAGTTGTAAGCTTTTCGTTGCGTGCGTAAAGACTGAGGAAGACCTTAAGATGAAGGTTGACAGGCTTTCCTTAGAAACAGTTTTTTCTGGTGACATTTGCTGGAACTGCGTTATCGTGAAAGGGAACGAAAAGGAAATTGAGAAGACACTTAACCATGATGTTCATACATTGAAACGTGATTTTCGACGCATTCACTCCATTTTGACTATAGTTTCAATTGAATCTAGGCATATTGTTTTCGAGTATGCATTGGACGATTTTTAAAATCCTGCTCAAAATTTGAGTTCAAATTATGGTCCATCAAAGAGGTGTTTGCCGTATGAGAGATCCCCATGTGGGAGTTGGCATAAACCTGGACCCGTTGGCGACCAACGCTGTTGTTTAACACCAGCTTAGGTATTTTGGTTTCATACTCAAAGGATTAAGTAGGTAATGTATGTATATTTAAATTTGAAAAAATAATAGCATTTATTTTTTCAAGTGAGCCCTAAAAAATGGGGTTTATACAATCGTCATTATTTGTTAAAACATAACAGAAATGAGGACCTTTATTTATTCTCGCATTCTGGTAAATCGAACTAGATCTGATGATGAAGCTAACGCCTTGAAATACGTCTGTAATGATTTGTGGACGGTACAAAATAATTTTTTTCTTTATTCCATGCAAATTTCATATGATTGGTTTTGTTGGCCTCCTGAGCTTCGACAGTTCATTAATACCTATTTATCCTCGTAAATATTTATACATTAATAAATTGTGGACACTCGACTCGGCAATAAAGCAAAAAACTGCAATTCGCATATTTGAATATTTCCAGTAATGAAAAAAAAATTGACGTAATTAACCCGGAGACCGTTTGTTTTGTTTTTCATCTTGATTACGTACGGAGACGTTTTCTGTTTGGGTAAAAATTCGAGACGTGCAGACTTGAAAGCAGCCGAATTAACTGACCTCTTTGGCGAAAGAGCGACTTCTTTGAGTGATTTTTTTTATCATTAGACGTACGGCGGCCGCGGCGGAACATCACAAGGACGTCCACTGCCTTTATAGCGTCTGTATGTTCAACGTGTCTTCGCTAAGGGACGCCTCATTTGCTTACTTGGGTGCGTTAATCGAAGCTTATTCAGGGTCTGAGTATCCCAACGCGGGCTAACGGTTTTCTTTAGCCATCAATGCCACGCAATGTGTGATTGGAGGAATCTCCGCTCGAACTAATTTTGAAGTGGATCACAATCCCATATTTCCCAATGTGTCAAAGGTAGCTGGCTTGTCAACCTTTTGAAGAGCTATCTGTCAGAAGACCTATGAGAAATGTTAAAATGAAGGAACATACGAGGATATGAGAGGATAATGAATGAATGTATCGTATCAAGGATTTATTGGTAGAAATGTATTAATGCTCACAGGCAGCTGAAATGTCTACAGTGAAACTTCTCCAACAGGTGAAGCACAAATGAATCGCTAACTGCAGAAAGGCATCATGTCCAAGTTTGAAGATTTTTTTTAAGTTGTTGCTAGGTGCAGCACGTTTCCTTCTAATAGAAAGCATTGATTCTTACACCCAGTAACAACTTAAAGAAAAATCGTCCTACTTGGACATGATGCCTCTCTGCAGTTAGCGATTCAAATAGAGAAACTCTTTCGAAGAGTGAGTCTCGTAAATTTTCGAACTGTTAGACCAGTTTGAAAGTATATCTCTGAGGAAATATTTTACGATTCTACGGATTTTTCTTAGTAGTGGTCTATCGGTTAAAGAGTTTCATTTGGGAACCAGCTCACCGAATATCCAATCGTATTTCATGAGTCCTTCAAGGATCTAGGCCTTCGTCATCTCGTCCCGTCCACTTGTCCTATGTTTGTATCCTTTAGTGTGCTGAAAATAGACCATCTCTTTTTTGGTCATTGCGGTGTTATTGGAACCTCCGGGTTTATCGAATACATGTTCTCTCTCCCACCTTTTGCTCTCTAGCTGTTTCTCTTTCAGCCTTTTATTCATGCTCTCCCAGTTCGCCTTTCTATTCTTTCATCTCAAACGACATCAGGTTGTTTTCAGACTCCATCCTTAATCTTGTAGGTCCTCGTTTCTTCATCATCACTCCGAATCAGTCTCTCCGTCATTGTTTTCATCACGGTTCAATTATATTAAGTGAGAATTCAAGTGATACACTATCCTATTTGTCGGCGTAAATACTAAACCCTAGTCATATTTGAATTGTTTCCCGGGTGAAGCCTTTATATATTTCCACTCATAAATCCTCTAACTGTGAGGTGTTCCATGTAAAGGAACTGTTACTCTGAGCGTGTGAAATCACACGCCTGTAACTAGAGCTCTACCCATATATATATCCAAAGCAAAAAAAGGTTCGACCTGTGAAGTGATTGAGTGAATTAGATTAAAAAAAAATTATTTAATCCGTTTGTTTTCCATAGCCTTTTCTCAGTCGCATGATTTTTTTTTAAATCGAGAGAGTTTTTTTCGAGTGACCCGACCTTGTTACCGTTTTGGCGAGCGACACGGACAGCTTGCGTGTATGTCACGGCGGGTAAGGTCACGGAATCGACCTGAGAGCATGCATGCTTTTAGTCGTAGTTTGCCGCGCAGTGCATCACGGGATTGTTGCCGATTGAAGTGGCGTCCTCCCGTTCCGGTCGTTGCTCCGCTTCGTCCTTCCATCTTTCGACTACAACGCACGTGCGACCGTGTCAATTTGTGGAATGGTCTCAATCTCGGAATGCAAGACAATATTATTCCTCTGTGGGGAGCGGTTTTTCGTTCATATTTCCATAATAAATCTATTACGATACATTATTGCGATTTGCCGAATACCCTTCCGTTCTCCGAAAGCGAAGATAATCACTACTAATTTATTAGATATTCATTCCATGTCGACGTTTTTTAAATATATTATCAGTTATACCTAAAAGATTTCTGGAAATAAGCAAAAGAAACTGAAAAGCATACGTCGTCAGTAAAGTCGTCATTGTCGTGCTTCAAGATTTAACGGCTATAATTCCAATTAGGTTTCTAAATGATAGTCAGTCATCTTCTAGGTATTCCGCTGCCTCATCTTTAACGCAATTGAAACTTATTTTTATGGCTAATTTTCTTGGTATTATTGGCTTTATTTTTATCTTGCATTAATTGTTATTGTTGCTACGCTCCCACTCATTTCAATTATGTATTTAATTCATTTTTAGTAAATCATAATTTCGGATCTTCAAAGTGCCAATAAGGCTATGAAACTATTTCGCGCGCCCTCTAATTTTTCCCAGGCGCATATTCGTTAGAATTAAATGTGTATTATCTTCCCAACATCATTATTTCCTTAGTTTAGTTCACTTGATTTTTCGTCTTCCTAAAATTTCCGCTCTATTGCAGAGCTACCTATCTTTATCTTGGTGCCTGTAACCATTTTATAGTATAGATAAGCGTGAGATTCTTTTAAAAACTCGATAGGTATCACTAATATCGGATTGGCTAACGTACATTGTAATAAAATTGTCATGGCGGGTGACGGAGGAATATTTGAATTCATGTCGATGGCCCACTCCTTTCCTCGTCTGCTGTTTTGGCCTATTTTTGTTTGGGCGCGCCTTTACGCGGGGTCTTGGGAAATCGTGAGGTTTTGAAAATTTTTGCTGCTTTTCAAAAAATTCGAAAGTCTGTGATTTCGTGGATGATGCTAGACAATGGAGCGCGTGCCCCGCCCGTGCCTCTGCGGGAGATTGCGCGTGGGCCTAGCCAATCAACGGAAAGAGCTGGGGAAGAGGAGAGAGTGTTTCGCAAGAGCAACACGCGGGTCCTTTTGTTCTCCTCCAATGCAATAATCAAAGCCCTCCCCAATGTATCCCGAGAATGGAGTTGTTTTGCATTCTGCGTCCAATTTTCCCATCTCTATCCCTTTTTTTATATGAACCGGGGAATTATTACCTATCACTATCATTACATTGCTTTGTTTGGTTTTGCTAGCTCTCCATTCAAGTAATTCAATGGTACCCATCGTAATTATCGTCAAGGTAGCAATGAATTGGCTCTTTTCATTTCAATCAGAAGGTTGGCAATGATAGGTGAGGTTAGAGCTGACCCCGGGATAAGTTACGGAGGAGTGATTACATACCTTGAAAGTATGGGTGCACGTTGTGTATCCATAGTTATTTTTCTGTTTTTTTAGTCGGGAATCCGTGGACTTCGGAATTGAAGTTCAGTATTCATCAAATGATATCGCTAGGAGTTGATCAAAAGAGAGCGGAGAACTCAGTAACTTTCCACTTATCCAAGTATTTATTCATCACATGTTATGATGTCATTTTCAAGTGCTCCTTTATATGGTGCGGGTGCTGAATCAGGGTAAAGGGTTACATACAAGTGGGGGTGATGAGGAGCGTCGACCCTGGAGGGCCTAGATGGGTGAGGCAGAGGGGGAGGAACCCTAGTTGGGAAAACTATGGGACAAAAGGAGGCAGTCCCAGTTAAAGCATGTTGTCAAGTGGTTGGAGTGCGCGCTGGGGGAAGAAAAAATAAGCAAATGAGTGGTCTCTTTGTTTTGGCGGTTGGTTCGCTCGCCTCGGCCCTCTAAAGTTGTACAGCATCCCCTCGGTATATATGTATCGTCACCCCGCCACAATAGTAAATCTTTAACGGGGTAATGAACAACCTGGAGGGCTGCCGGTGAGGGTCGATCATTGCAAGTGGTGAATCTGGTCCATTTGGGAAAAAAGAGAAAAATAAACCAGCACGTAGTGATCTCCAAAAGGGCATAAATAGATATAGCGGAATCTCCTTATATATTTCTACTGTATAGATACCTTTTTCTCAACTTATACGCAACCAAACTCTACCAATGAGGTACCAAAATGCACAGAATTTATCAGAGAACATGCGACGGCATATCTTACTTCCTAAACATTGCTATTGTTTCCTAAAATTGGTTTTAAAAAATTGCCCTTGATATTTCTCTTAAGGGATGAGGCGATCCGCCATCTTGACGTCACGCACTTACTCCATGGTGCAGAGCAAACCTTTATTTCAGGATATTTAATTGATACCAATTTAGTTTCAGATACATATTATTATATTTTTTGCAATATAACGCGCTTTCAACATACAAGTATTAACAGAGGATAGTGTAATTACTTCCAATGTTGTGTTTAAAGAGGTCCTCTGACCTCAATTTGTACATGAACATTTCAATTAAATTTGTAAATAAGACCCTGCCTTTTTTTCTACATTTTAAATTAGAAACGCGCCTATCCCTCTGTGGACCTGCATTGAAAAGAGTGGGGGAAGCCCGCTGGGAGCGGGCGCATCACGGTCGTATATATATAATAGCGGAATGGCATATTGGTTTGATAACCACGCAAATATGAATTAACAAAATTATGTAGAAATGAAAAAAATTAAGAGCGGGAAAATATTCGGGCGAGGTAAGCTTTAGCGTATGTGCTTCATATTTCAACGAAATAGTAACGTATACCTGAATGTTCAAAGAGAGAAAAAAAGGCTGTATATAAATGTAAGAAAAGGAATAAAATTCTGGAGTATTTCCATAATCTCATGGAAAAATGTTTGTATTTTTTTCCACTGAAGTGTCGATGCAGAAAGTTGTTCATCGTATATACATCCCGTTTGCCGCCTTTTTTGTGGAGGTGTGCCCTGGTTGGTCAGGATCTTTGAAGACCCTTTTCTACGCGCTGGCGAGATTGTAGCCGTCTTCACGGTTGAAGTTCTTTGTTGTTAAGATGAACAACTTTCTGCATCGACTCTTCAGTGGGCCTGAGGAAGCCAACTGGAACGTTGGCGAAATATTGTCCTACAAAATGGATAAACGCGGAAGAATACCCTGAAAAATCACCAGATATCATCATAATCTCCGCGGAAGCCTAATTGGAAACCTTGGCAATGGCTGTTCGACGCACATTTTATGTCGTAGCAGTTATCTTGAAACTTCAGCGACTCTCTCGTGTTTGTTTGGCAGATCCGATGAAGGAAGGAGAGAGTTTATCTCTAAACTAATGTAAATTTACTATGTATTGAAATTCCATATGCTGTTTAGCTTGTTCATGAGGCTTGGACCTGAATGAAATAAGTCATAATTTTTATTTAAACGTGGGATTACATTTCTTACATTCAATGCCCCGAGGAAGAAAATAATTGCTAAACTATTCGCAAAAGTTAAAGAAATAAACTTTTAAAAAATCCAATTTAATAATGAAAAAGGAAGGTCTCGAAACTAATCATGGTTTTACGTGAATTTTAAAATTGATTCATCGAATAAATGCCTTGATATGCGTTCACAAATTTTCCCTCTCTGTCGGCGGGTTTTAGGCCTAGTGGTCTTACCTAACATAACCTAATTGTCGCGGGTTCTAATTCCTTCTAGGTGGGTTTTTCACCATTCATGTCATGGATATTAGTGTCTGTGCCTCTCATCCTTTGTTATATAGGATTTAGTTATTATTAAAAGGTTTTCCACCGATTAAGGTAGGTTTATATGGAGTATTTGAAAAGTATTCTGGCAGTCTCCCCTTCACTTCCCTCTTAAGTACGCTGAAATGCCGACTCTCTTTCAGTCTATCTTAAAATACTATTCTCTTCCTTCCTATCCCTTGTTTACTCAACATTTCCCCTCTATAACACTGTTTTTAACATCCCCTCCCCACTAAGCACTCGCTCCATCCATACCCTCTGCCTAATCCAAATCTCATTTAGAAGCTGCCTCTCTTCATTCTCCATGTTATACAGGAATAAAGGCAATAAATGTACAAAATTAAAAATTTCAAAATAAGTTACAAGAAATTGCATTGAGAAATTGAGGGACCCTTCCGAAAATGGTGGGGTATGTGTGTTTAGTTTTTGAGTGAGATGGGTGGCCCACGTGATGAGAACATTGCCGATACCTATAAAGGAAACGAGACGAGCAGGGCGACGTCAGGCCTGTACTGGGCGGAGGCGCGATGCTCATTTTACGCCCTTGCATTAGTTTATGGCACTCGGATGTGCTGAACGTGACGTCTTGTAGAGGTCAGGGGAAGTTGGGGTTGCGTAGTAAGGGATACGCCTACGACGAAAGAGAATGCACTCGGTGGGTTTTCTGTAGCTGTATTACAAAAAGTGTAAAAGGATGTAGGAACGAGCCACTGGGCTGAGTGTGCCGTGGAGATGCGAAGAAGTGAATTAGCAGAAATTTTTCAGTTTGTGCTCTTCGACTTAACCTATTTGCTACTTACTCAGGTACCCTGAGAAAGAACAGGTCTCCACATAGTCAGTCGGTCTGAAGGAGTGGGTCTTAGAGATGGTGGAGTTCTCAAAGCGGATGATATCTGAGGTATAAATACATTTTTCGTTGAAAAACTGTGAACACGTTATTAGTTGAAATTGCCAATACACTGAGCTAGGTTATAATTTTTGTCATTGTTTTTAAGGAGCTTAATTGATGCGAAATAAAAAGTGTGGGCAACGAAGATGTTTATGTCTATTGTGGTTACGTTAGAACTAAAAGTTTTGAAAATAAGAGGTACCTAAGTGGAAAGATAGATAGGTGCAGGTACGTGATTAGTTATGTAAATGTAAGTGTTCTTGAGGCTCATTCGTCATGATTGGCTTAAATACTCACATGATCAATCATCAGTTGGCTTGATGTCTGCGCGATGATACCAATGTCTTTGACGCCCCTAGATTTAAGAAATCGTCTGTCAGATTTATATGCCCAAATGATTTTGGTCGAGAGTGACAGCAGTTGACAAATCGGCAAACATTTCTCAGGAAGTACTGAATGTTATCTTAGGAAGGAGGCTAATGAAAAACATGAGTGTGGAACGGTATGAATATTAAGTCAAGACATAAATCTTCAACAATATTATCTCTCAGAGGAAGTAAAGTAAATTGTTGTTGATATATAAGTTGACGAAGAAAAAGTTCCCCGAATTCATTCTTGACTGCAAATAATGAAAACCTCGTTTCAAAGTAGTTTATTGCCTCGTCTTCCTGCACGTTTGTTGGTACTAAAATGCAATAGGCATTATAGAGGATAGGATGGGATGAAATAAATATTGATAACGAGCTTAATGAATATTTAAGGATGAAGGTTCGCGGATACGAAAACAACTAACGCGCAACAAACCGCTCGTGCCAGATCATCCTAGAGGAGTAAGTGGAAACAGTCGACAGTGCTGTGAGAAAACATTTAGGAGAACTTCCCATTTAGGTCATCTTCGGCGAAAAAATGACGTTCGAAGAAATCAAAGAGATCGCTGGAGATGGCATGAGTTTTCGGAGGAATTTAGCCCTTAACCGGTGACGTGCGGTCTGAGAGACCGCTGCGTTTCTAAAATTATGAATATTTTCAAAATTAAGATTTCAAAATATCTATAATTCTCGTTGGCTTCATATTTTTGCATAACAAGGACATCCCACTCTTTAAATTTAACGTTCCTTTTATTAATTTCTGTAAATTTGCAATTGAATTCGATTAGCGGTCTGTGAGACCGCACGTCACTTACTAAGAATGCATCAAGAAAAGGAAAAAGCGGGATAAATTTCATGGCTACTTACTACTTAGCTTTCCAACTTTAACATTTAAGGCCTTTTTTGAATCTGGCGAAATATTGATACATAAATATAATAATTATAACTCAAGTGTTTTTGGCACCAGTTTTTTGATCCTGCTTCAAATCACAATTTTTTATGACAAATTGGTTGGTATTGGGAGTTTAAAAATTTTAATTTAAGTTTTAGAACAGTTAAGCATTCAAAGAAAAATTAAACAAAGAAATAAAAATGGCGTAGCAATATTTTATGAATTTTGATTTATTGCGGTCTCCCAGACAGCACGTCACTGGTGTGTAACAAGAATTGCACGTCACTGGTAAAGGGTTAAAAGAAAAAAATTAAAATCCCGTTCCATGAATTTAAAAGTTGAAATATCGTGAGTGATGGTAATGAATTTCATTTTGCATCGGATCAAAATTTGTCACTGTGATTCGGGGTCTTTTAAATCAATGTCTTGGAGAATAGCATTTTGAGTGTACTCTGAGAGAGAAGTAATCATATGTGATGACATTAATTCCCCTCTTCTGATGGCAATGTATAATCAGGAAAAATTTTATCTTTCTCGTTCTGTATAGGATTTCAGGATAATAGGATAGTCTAGTAATTTCCAGGTTTTGGATGTGCTTGACGCATGGGACATGCATAGGAAGCTTCTATGTGCAGCAGTTGAATTTTAAATATATATAGTTGAGAATAACGGGGAACGAGTTTCTTACATTCGAACAAAGAATTGACATCAATATATCAGAAGCGGAACTAGGTACCTTCGATAAACGTTTTTTTTTTTAGAATTTGCCATTCCCAAGAGATATGCTTTAGCAGTTAAATGAACAAATAATTATATGTGTAATTTGAATTTTCCTGTTGCATATGAGAGCGTCCTTACACCTTATAGATACTCATGTGTTGAGTCGTAGTGAACCAGATCACCTAAAACTAGAATAAATATATAGTCTAATGCCTCGTAAATTGGGCAGGTACCTGTTGATTATTTTAAACGCAAGATTGTTTTGAAAAATAATGAAAATTTCCTATTTAAGCTCTGTAGCAATGAGACTCATCCATGAGGAAAATTAGCATACGATTCATTGAGCTTTCGGTGATCACCTAGCAATTTTGCTCGAGCTGAGTGTTTGTTTTTGGATTTTTATAAAATTCAATTCATATGTTTAAAAGTTACTTCTATTCCTTTTTTAATAGTACTAGACTACTACTTAAGCCCTATTGTTCCGAAAATATGTAAAAATAAAAAAATTGAAATCTAAACAGTATGTGGTACATGCAAAGTTATGGATAGGAAATCTGGGTTTTGGTCTTGGAGTGGCAGTTCTGTGAGAGAGACTTCAATCTGAAGATACATTTTCGGGAAACAAAATTTGTGATTTTAGTAAAACATCGCTGGTTAAAATATTCCTTTGAAGCGAGGCGCTTGGTTGGCAAAAACTCGGAAAAGAGAGATTTTTTTACTAGGTTGTGAGCCTGCGTAAGGAACAAGGAAAACACTGTGTGCACAGTAGCGGAAGTACAGAATGTATTCTGCCGGGAGAGAAGTCTGTTTAAAGGCAACTGCATTAGCCTGGAAGTAAACCTTGTAAGTGTCGTTGGGGCATAAATTTCCGACTTGCTCTTGTACGGAAGCGGCTCTCGGCCGTAAAATTCAACGGAACATTGTAGATTTGAAGCGACGAAAATGTACTGCTGCTGAATAATAATGAATATTGACGGTACAAATAGGGAATACGCTATAAAGTCTTATTAAGACTTGGAAAGAGTGTTACAAAGTGAATATTGAACGAGGGAAGTTTACCTAAAACCGCGCCAAGCCCTCGTTCGTGATGTCTTACTTTTGTGACATTTGATAGAATTATAGTATTTTGAACCTCTTCGTTAAATCAGATACTTTTATGCATTCGCGTCTTGTAGCCCTGTTTATATCTAAAATGCTGTAATTTCCGTTTTTGTTATTTTAAGGATGGTGGTCCCAAAATCGCACCAAGGGCATGGCAATAGATAGCCGTTTTTACCTTGAATACGTTTAGCGTAGTACCCCAAAAGTTTAAGCTAAAATGCATCACTCACTCAGTGATTCAACCCGAAGGTTGGTTTGGATCGGCGAGGCCAGAGCTCACCTCGATCTAAGCCACATACGTATTTCAGTATAGGGGTGTGGCAGCTTAGTGGATAGAGCGCTCGGGTTCTGATCGAGGGGTATAGCCTACACATCCTGGGTGAATCCTGCCTCGCCCAAACAAAATCCTCGAAGTGCGAGGTGGATCAGAGAAAGGAATTGGCCCTCTACCCTGAATGTGGGAATTTCACACGCCCGTGGCTTAGTTCGGGATAAGCTCTACCCTCACCAATTAACACCAACCTTCTGCTTGAGGGTAGTCACTGAGTGAGTGACCCCACATAAACCATGTTATGCAATATGACGATACATTTTAGTGCTCATGCGTCAAATAATAAGTTATAACTAAATAACTATGCTTTCAATTGAAATCCGCTTTAGGAATCACCTTAACTATCCAGAATTGACTTCATGGGGTGTTTGTGAAAGTGTTTAAAATAGAGAGCATCTTTTCTTTATCGTACCAATGCTTCCAAATTAACGTCCAAACATTTGAAGAGATTTTTTTCCTCTCATACTTCGGTGGTATCCGCGATTGTTAAGAATCATATATTAACTTCTAACAAGATGAATTGTAAGATGAATTTCTCGAAGATTATGAGGACGCTGTAATAGTGAGTGTGTATTTAGGAGTGACGTCTACCAGTTCTTTTAAAACTGGGAGAGATCTGGAAGCGAATTAGTTGACAAATTAGATGCATTCCAATTTTCACGTTACTATCAACTTGCCAAATCGCATCGTCTGACGGCGTTAAAATTGTCCGTTTTCCTTTGCTCGCGATCATCTCATGTTCGCCTTCGCCGCTACCTTTAACTATAACTAATTTTGTATCTATCTTGTCATTTTCAACGTTCCTCGAAGTTATTATTTAAATGAGACTTCTGCATATATTTATTCCCTTGCCGCAAAGTAGTTGCGTCTCTACTATAGGGTAGAATTCGTTATCCATCTCCAGTGACCTTTAGCACTACCTGCTTCCTTATTTTAGTTATCAACATTTAAATGCAAATGCTAACCATCGTTGGTGGCTGAGCTCACCGTCACCTTTCCACTTACCTTGCGCCTATTCATTCGAATTTCTTTCGTATCTGAACACACCTGGCTGTCGTTCATTACCCTTTTCAATACTAATTTTAAGGGACTCCATAACATTATACTTGTAGTCGTGAGAGGGGAACTAGGATATGGAAAATAGGGCCTCAGGCTTGAAAAAGGGTGAAGTCTTTGAACTTCCCTCTGAAAGTCTTTGCGATGCTGCATCATAATTTAAATTTTTTAATGAAGTCGGAGGTGTTTCGCGGTAATGAGCGGTTCTTTATCATTTGTGAATATATGATACTGGTTTAGTGTAAGATTAGATTTTTTCACGACCATGGAGTAAACGCTGTGAGATAAGTATGTAATGTATCATGAAACCAAATTTATCGATCGAAGTTACTGCGTTTTTCTTTCTCGCAATTATGCGAAACTTTTACCAGTTTCCAAACTTTTTTGAAGTGTACTAACTTTGAAAGTACAGATGCTTTGATAGTAGTCTCTCATCTGGAATGACTTTGAAGCTCTTGCATTACAGTAGATAAAATAATATCGGGTTCTCCACCGGGTGAGAATGTCCATTTTAACTGATATTTCAACGCTTGACTCATTTATCGAGACTTCGGCTTGAATAATCTCCCCCGTTTGATAATCCTGGTAAATTTCTACCAGTTATTTAACTTAGATATTTTTATACTTCCTCTTCATACTGTCGTGAGAGCTAGTTGACATTTATATTCTCAAGACAGGTGTCAACTGGCACTCCAAACTTCTCTATCGTGTGCGTGTCTATTCGTCCGCGTATTGGCCTCTTCCTCCAGTCTTGTCTGATAT
Organism: Ischnura elegans; assembly: GCF_921293095.1. Lineage (NCBI taxonomy): Eukaryota > Metazoa > Arthropoda > Insecta > Odonata > Coenagrionidae > Ischnura > Ischnura elegans. Next base: position 20,786,199 of record NC_060251.1, on the reverse strand, counting down.
CAAACTATCCCTTTATCTGCTTTGTCCTCGCTTTCCGTATACTTTTCCTCCTATGAGCCTTGGTGGAAAACAAACGAAGAAATATTTACATCATGAATTTTTATTTCTAATTATTTTTGACGCAAGAAATTAAAATTTACCATTTTTTATTTCCCTGTTAATGAGTAATGAGTAATCGCTCAAAACCAAATTAAATAAATATCTTAAACCCATGGAGAAGTCGACGATAAGAAAATGGTCAGAATGTGAACACTACAATAAGTGTGGCAATTTGGATGAAGTTTTGAACGAAGGTATCAGAGTGAAACGTAGTGTTTATTTATTTATTTCCAATACCCCATTAGCAGCATATTTTACGGCCTTTACAATGGGTAATTAACAATTAGCAATGAAGGACATTCGCACACTCCCTTGCCCTGGATAAGGGTAACTTACCCAGGCGGGACTCGAACCCGCGACCTTCGGTTTGGACTTTACCCCGCCGCCACCGTGGTTGGCAATGTGTTCACGATCCATAAAATTTGCCGATTAAACAATTATTTATCATTAGCTTCCCTTTCGTCCGTTTGAAGCAACTCAAGACGTGTTGCCTGCGAGAAGTCTCGGCCGTTTTTGGGGCAGTGACCGGCAGTTGACGGCCTCCCCGCCGGTGACCGCCATTCCCTCTCGGCGATGTGGGCGGAAGTGCGAACGCTCTTGGTGTCACGCGCCTCGCGACAGGCCTTTGTCTTCTTCTTCGTCTTCGCCAGTGTCGGGGGGAGGGTAAGGGGTCGGAACACCAGCAGCGGCCGACCCCCTTGCGACGCTATCCTCGCCACTGGGTCGCTTCTCACTTCTTTACAGCGTTCGCTCACGCACTTCCTGGTCTCCGCTCCCTCTTCGGCGTTCGTTCATTGCCTGTCCGGCGAGACGTGCCGGACGCATCGGCACGTATGCGCAGGAAGGGGGGCGCAATCCGAGTGCGTGAAGACTAGTGCCCCGTTTACACCACGATCGTCGCGACGTTGATCCGTACGATCGTAACCTCAAAACGTCGTGTAGACGCGCAGAGTTACCATCGTAGGCCTTAGTACCTAACACTGCCGAACTTACGATGGTTAGCGCTAGTGTGCCAAGAAAAAGAGAGATCGAAATGAAGATCGATGCATATACGATTCTTTCGCGCCGTTGCAATCTTGATACAGTAATTGATATTTCATAAATAACTCTAATGTATCAAAGATATATGGCAACGAATGAAGACATTATTGAGCAGGTAATGGAAGGACGTGATGGGAAAGTTTTTTCTGATGTTCTATTTACCAAATGATATCGGATATTCTATACTATACCAGTTTTATGCATTTCTTTATTTACAAGTTAACCCATACCCATGTATCCTTACATTATACTTCACAGATGATGGAAAATAACAAACATGCACAAAATGTTAACCAATTAAATCATTGTATAAAGGATTTCACAACAAAATTCGCCAGAAATAACCATAACATTTAGATGAGGACGTGGAGATATCAATACTTGTGCCGAATCAAGCCGAAATCTAAACCTTTTCTAGTTAAATTATAACAGCAATATGTACTGTCTTTAATGCGTGAATATTCTTGAATGTTTTGACATATTCTCTCGAAGAATCTAGTTTCCTAAAGACTTCACGGACTGTTATGACTAGTTTTAGTTTTATCTCATCATAGCTGGGAGTTGAAGGCATAATTTGCTCTATGGTAATTAAAAACAAGCAGGTGGGGATTTATATAGCTATGACGGGATCCATTAAAAGTTACTAATAAAGGAGATAGGAACAATCTAAATATTAATTGATAATTTTGTAGAGGAATATGCCTTTGTTGGAGGATCCATGGTCGTGCAAGAATTTTCAAATTAACTAGGGAAAGAATATATGAAGTGTTGTAATCAGACAAAAAGATTAATAAATCGTAATTATTTAATTTGAAAAAATTATTTTGGACACGTTAAATCCGGATTGAGTCGATATTATAATAAAGTGACCAGTTAGCAAAATATTACAATTTGGAACGTAGCAAGGAGACATATCTACTGTCTTAACCGCATGAATATTGCTAAACTTTGGACAGATTCCCATAAAGAAACCTACATTCTTTAACGTTTTACCGACAGTTCGGTCTAGCTTCAGTTTTAGAACATGAAAACAGTAATATTCTTTTGCTTCTTAATTTCCAGGATTTCAATTTTCTCACGCAGTGTCGTCGTCAGTTGTTATCTGACACCATTCGCCAACGAGGGCAGCACTGAGTTACGATGGTAACTTTTAGACGTGTAAACGTGCAGTAGTCGCGATCAACGTCGGTACGATCGTGGTGTAAACGGGGCATATGTGGGTGGGAGGGAAGGAGAGAGGGGGGTCGGGAGACCAACAGTCGCGTCCGCCCCACATTTGTATCGGGGTGGTTTCAGCGTGCCAGGGGACTTGCAGGTCACCAGGCGATGCCGTACGACGCGCAGTGGTTCAAAAACGGAAAAAACTGGTCGAAAGTCATTTTTTCAACTTTTTTTTGGAGGAAGTTTTGAAAGCACTCTTCGTATTCTACACTATATGATCTATGATATAGGCTAGTACTGCGACTATTTCGTGCCTCATTGTAGTTTGTAGAACTGGACAAACATGAGTCCCCCGGGATAAAAACGCCTGACGCGTAAAATCACTCATTTTTTGAGAAGTTCACCTTCATAAAAAGAAGATTTCAGATAATTTATGAACTTAAAAAAAAATACGGAGCATAAATTGATACCTTCGCGTACAACCACTGGTGATTTCTTTTATTTCTATAGGTTTATAATTGGAAATAAAAATGTATAACTTTATGCTATTTTCACTCGAATCTTTAAATATAAATAGCAAAATCGTTTTGGGCACCTTGGTGTTTGGGCGCGCCGATGGGAGAACTTTTTCGAGCGTGACAGGGTTGCCACCTGAAGATTGATCAGTGTGTTTCACGGGAAATGATGGCATAGACTTCATGATTGTCTCCTCGTCACAGACTTCATGTTCGTATCCTAACTTAACTGGCGGAATTCTTTAATAATAATAAAAATGTGCACTTGCGGTTGGCTCAATTCAGATTTACCTTTGCCTCGTCTACGGTTATATCCTTGAATAATGTGATAAATTATACTTAAATGCAACGGATATTTTCTTCGCGCTAAATTCTCGTCGTGGTGGAAATTAAAGAGTACTGGGAAGGCTTGCAATTTTCAGTAACCTCTAGAGCTGGGGTTGCGGGATTCACTCGTATTTTCCCCAGTTAGACAACGCTAATTTTGGCTTTTTCTGCTAACGGAGTGTATACGGAGGTGAGTGGGGATGGTGTGATCCTTGATGCAGGGAAAAATGTTACGCAAGCAAGGGAGGAGGTGGAAGAGAGCAGTGTTCATGGGCAGAATGAAGAGGAGTAAGCCTCACGTCGAACTGACGAATGAAATTTAAGATGGTATTGATACGTGACGTTGCTATGCTTTCATCCATGTAATACGCCTATCCCTATCTGATTGCTAGGTAAGCTGTAATTACCTTAATCTCGTTGGAAGAAGATTTTCCGTCTGTCTATATAAGTCACTTTACCAAATCTTTTTCGGCAGTAGCATTATATTCGCCGTCACTCGCCGGCCGGACAAATTACTCAGGCGCGCAGCTAGGATTTAAGGCTGGGGGGCAATTTTATAAGCAACTAATACTAGGGGGTATGGAATACGGGAGGTGCGGGTGCCCTACCCTTGAAAATTTTTGTGTTAAGTGGTTCAAAAATGGTGAGTTTTACGGCTTTCTGAGAGATATTTAATTAATCCTTACACTTATCTTTAAGTAATATTTATCCAATTAAGTAAAATGGATTACATTTTATAACTCCTGTGAGTTCTGGCGGGTTTATCTTCAAAACCTCCCCTCGCTGCACCACTGAAATCACTAACTTTGAAACTACCAACGTGTATCATTCAGTGTCCAGCGATATCTGGTGGAAATTTTTATATCCATGAGAATAAACTAAAATGGTAACCTTTCACACAATTTTAGTTTATTCTCATGGACTACCTAAGTGTCTTATTGTAACTGAAGCAACAATATCGGCGGGGGAGGAGAATCCCACCAGTTACGCTGTTTTCTTGGATTGTTCTATTTGTTCATCCGTATACTGATTGAGTTGTGCGGATTGCGTCCCCCAGTAGCTGCGGTCGATGCTTGAGGTGCGTGCGGTGTGGTCTGTCCGTCGAGAAAGTCATTCTCAAGTGTCCGGCACCGACTGGTGTGATTAAATGCGGTCGCCCCCCCTGTAGTGCCTCGCGTTGCTCTTCTGTTTCCGATTCTCACGGGCTCCCGGTCGCTTTCATCAGTCCCTCACGACGAAATAGGAGCGCAGCACGGCGGAACTACAGAAGTAACGTTCCCTTGTCAACTGCCATTGGAGTCGAAAATAAAACTAACATAGGGAAAGGGCATCGAACCCAGGTCCTTTTACATGCTTAAAATCATTGTAGCCTGCAAGAGAAAAGTTTCTCTCCTCGGAGAAAATATTAAGGGGTAAGTGAGTGTTCAAGTGGGATTGATCTTTTCTGTGGATTATTACGAAAACGATTCCAATGTGTGAAATTCCACTCAGGATTTGGCTACCAAGTTTAATCTGTATCCCTCGTTTATCCAATGTATTATTACAGTATTCTACCGATTAAGGTAGGTTTCCATGGAGTACTAAAGAAGTGATCTGGGAGCCTCCCTTTCCTTCCAGCGCTGCCTTCTTCAATTCATTGTAAGGCCTACTCCCTTTTAATCTATCTAAAATTCCTATTCTTTTCCTTCCCCTCCCTCGTTTCCCTAACATTCTACCCTCTAATACCATTTTCAACATCCCCTCCCCGCTAAGTATTCGCTCCAGCCATACATTCTGTCTCCTTTTATCCAATGGGAAGAGAAAAAATTGGATCGTACACTCCTTGATTTTCATGCTCCTAAAATTTTTCCATTACTTCTCGATGGAATACTCATGAAGAGAATGGAGAAGGTGGAGGGGACGGGGAGGAGGAGGAATGACGAGTTGCTAGACATGGTGGGCGAGTAAACTTCTTGGTGAGATACTGAGGAGACAGAGGGTTTGGATGGAGAGAGTACTATACTGGGGGTGGGGATGCTTGCATATCTTTGTTAGAGGAGGTTTGGATGTTAGGTACGCAAGGGAAGGGTGGGAAAAGTATACTACTAGGTTATACAGGGTTGAGAAGAATTGTGTCACGAAATTTTAACCCTGGATAGCTGATGCCAGTGTGAACGAAACCCTAGGGCGGGCTCGCGAGGATGCACT